>NC_057814.1:184966099-185289202 GCF_018294505.1 Triticum aestivum
GATTTTTACAGTACTTGCACTTGTTCAACATTGCATAACTCTCTGCATGTAGCTCTGTTTTGCGCGTGTAATATGTCAAATTGTTCGTCCCGTGATGCTCTACATTTTGTTCAATTGCACCATGTTTATTAGAGGTCATCTTGATGCCCAAATCTCTGTTGCAAGAGTGCTAGTTGCTGTTATCTGCTGGTTCTTAACAGGACTTGGAGATTTGTTATTTTTTGTATCATTTTATCTGTGCATCTTTTGGGCATGAGCTCTACATGAGTTTTGTTGTATGCCATGTCAACTTTCTAGTGGTGTATGCCATGTATTTTGTGATCTCTGTGGTGACTAGCACAAGCATTCAAACTAGGCTCCGTAATGTTTCTGATTTCAGAGACTTAGGGATTTCTCGAAGTCCTTATCTGCTGTTATTTTGTTGCCATGTAAACTTGATGCTACAGAGAGACCCATGCATATTTTGGAGATGTTCAGTAAGGATGTTTTGTAGCTATAGTTGCAATTGATCCATTCCTGCCCTTGTTTACAATTATGGAGTGCCATAGCATGACTCAATCTTGCTCTACTTTTTCTATAAAATATTTCTGGCAGATTCTTAACATGATATGCAATTTTGCCAAGCTTACTGTAGTTGATCCATACATGCTATGCTCTTGTTCTTGCCATGGATAGCTTCATAAACCTGCCATCTTGCTATAGGTATGCTTGTTTTGTCATGAGTTGCCTTGTGGTGAGTGCATCAAGCTCTCCAATATGCCCTCATATTATTGTTTCTGCCATGCTTTGTTTTCTGCTGTCTGAAACCTGTTAACGAAACTTGCTATGTTTACATGCTTGCCATCATATCTTATGGTAATTTTTGGCTTATGGTAAGTAAGGGACTTTTGTCATATGAATTTAGTAGAATACTGCCATGCCTTGTTTTGCCAGGTTAACTTCCTGTAGCATGTTGTTTTCGTGCTCTGAACATTGCTACCTGATGCTGTTTCAGGCATGTCCAGTAATTTCACCAAGTCTGTGAACCTGTTATCTTTTGCACTTTTGCCATGCCTGTTTGAGCTTGATATGTTGTGATCTAGCCGTAGCTCAGTGTTCATCTTTTGTCAAGCATCACCTGTAGATTACTTCCATATGCTTTGTTGCTATGTTGGAGTGCTGTAGCATTGTTATTTGTTGCATTTTAAGTGCTATCATGCTGTTAATCGCAGATTCGTGTCATTCTTGTTTTGCTTGCCATTTGCAAACCGTGCATCCGTTTCCGGTGATCTTTATATCGATTTCGACCGAAATCATCTCATCTTTCCAGTGGCATGCTTGGTTTTCCAAGTTACTTCCTTGTTCATCATTTTCTTTTCCGGAGCACGCATATGCATCGCATATCATATCTTGCATATCATACATGTTTTGCATCATGTTGCTTGTGCATTTCTCGTGGTTGATTGTGGTTCCATTTGTTTGTGTTCTTGTCTTGGGTAGAGCCGGGAGATGAGTTCGTGAACGAGGAACCTGTTGAGTACGCTTACGAGGATCAAGCTTTCGACAACTCTGAGAACCTTGCAGGCAAGATGACCACCCCTCGAAATCACTTCTATCTTTGCTTTGCTAGTTGTTCGCTGTATTGCCATGCTGCGCCACCTATCACTAGATATATCATGCCTCCCATATTGCCATGTCAGCCTCTAACCATCCTTTCCTAGCAAACCGTTGTTTGGCTAAGGTACCGCTTTTGCTCAGCCCTTCTTATAGCGTTGCTAGTTGCAGGTGAAGTTGAAGTTTGTTCCATGTCGGAACATGGATATGTTGGGATATCACAATATCTCTTATTTAATTAATGCATCTATATATATTTGGTAAAGGGTGGAATGCTCGGCCTTATGCCTGGTGTTTTGTTCCACTCTTGCCGCCCTAGTTACTGATATACCGGGATTATGTTCCTTGAGTTTGCGTTCCTTACGCGGTTGGGTGATTTATGGGACCCCCTTGACAGTTCGCCTTGAATAAAACTCCTCCAGCAAGGCCCAACCTTGGTTTTACCATTTGCCACCTAAGCCTTTTTCCCCCGGGTTTTCTAGAGCCCGAGGGTCATCTTTATTTTAAACCCCCGGGCCAGTGTTCCTCTGAGTGCTGGTCCAAACTAGAGCCCTTTGCAGCGCCACCTTGGGGAAACTCGAGGATTGGTTTTAGTTGTACGGACTGCTCATCCGGTGTGCCCTGAGAACGAGATATGTGCAGCTCCTATCGGGATTTGTCGGCACATTCGGGCGGCTTTGCTGGTCTTGTTTTACCATTGTCGAGATGTCTTGTAAACCGGGATTCCGAGACTGATCGGGTCTTTCCGGGAGAAGGTTTATCCTTTGTTGACCGTGAGAGCTTATGATGGGCTAAGTTGGGACACCCCTGCAGGGTATCATCTTTCGAAAGCCGTGCCCGCGGTTATGAGGCAGATGGGAATTTGTTAATGTCCGGTTGTAGAGAACTTGTCACTTGACCCAGTTAAAATACATCAACCGTGTGTGTAGCCGTGATGGTCTCTTCTCGGCGGAGTCCGGGAAGTGAACACGGTTTGAGTTATGTATGACGTAAGTAGGAGTTCAGGATCACTTCTTGGTCATTGCTAGATGACGACCGTTCCATTGCTTCTCTTCTCGCTCTCTTTTGCGTATGTTAGCCACCATATATGCTTATTGCCGCTGCAGCTCCACCTCATTACACCATCCTTTCCTTTAAGCTTAAATAGTCTTGATCTCGCGGGCGTGAGATTGCTGAGTCCCCGTGACTCACATATTCTACCAAAACAGTTGCAGGTGCCGACGATGCCAGTGCAGATGATGGGATCGATCTCAAGTGGGTGTTCGATGAGGAACATGGTCGTTACTATGTGTCTTTTCCTGACGATCAGTAGTGGAGCCCAGTTGGGACGATCGGGGATCTAGCATTTGGGTTTGTCTTATTTTCATTTGGATCTTGACCGTAGTCGGTCTATGTGTGTATTTTGGATGATGTATGAATTATATTTATGTATTGTGTGAAGTGGCGATTGTAAGCCAACTCTTTATCCCATTCTTGTTCATTACATGGGATTGTGTAAAGATGACCCTTCTTGCGACAAAACCACTATGCGGTTATGCCTCTAAGTCGTGCCCCGACACGTGGGAGATATAGCCGCATCGTGGGCGTTATACTTTGGGTCCATAGTTATTAGCTAGATGGCTTCTTCTCTCTCTTTGGATCTCAATACAAAGTTCTCCTCGATCTTCTTGGAGATCTATTCGATGTAACTCTTTTTGCGGTGTGTTTGTCGAGATCCGATGAATTGTGGGTTTATGATTAAGATTATCTATGAACAATATTTGAATCTCCTCTGAATTCTTTTATGTATGATTGGTTATCTTTGCAAGTCTCTTCGAATTATTAGTTTGGTTTGGCCTACTAGATTGATATTTCTTGCAATGGGAGAAGTGCTTAGCTTTGGGTTCAATCTTGCGGTGTACTTTCCCAGTGACAGCAAGGCACGTATTGTATTGTTGCCATCGAGGATAAAAAGATGGGGTTTATATCATATTGCTTGAGTTTATCCCTCTACATCATGTCATCTTGCCTAATGCGTTACAATGTTCTTATGAACTTAATACTCTAGATGCATGCTGGATAGCGGTCGATGCGTGGAGTAATAGTAATAGATGCAGAATCGTTTCGGTCTACTTGTCGGAGACATGATGCCTATATACATGATCATGCCTAGATATTCTCATAATTATGCACTTTTCTATCAATTGCTCGACAGTAATTCATTCACCCACCGTAATACTTATGCTATCTTAAGAGAAGCCACTAGTGAAACCTATGGCCCCCGGGTCTATTCTCCATCATATAAGTTTCCAATCTATTTTTACTTTGCATTCTTTACTTTCAGTTTATATCATAAAAATACCAAAAATATTGATCTTATTATCTCTATCAGATCTCACTTTTGCAAGTGGCTGTGAAGGGATTGACAACCCCTTTGTCCCGTTGGTTGCCAGGTTCTTATTTGTTTGTGTAGGTACGAGGCGACTTGTGTGTAGTCTCCTACTGGATTGATACCTTGGTTCTCAAAAACTGAGGGAAATACTTACACTACTTTGCTGCATCACCCTTTCCTCTTCAAGGGAAAAACCAACGCAAGCTCAAGAGGTAGCAGTCCGTTGAGTTACATGGGCCGAGATTGGGATTTGTCACCCCATGTGACAGAAAAATATCTCTGGGCCTTCTCGCTAATACAACATCACAAGAAGCTTCATGTGACTATGAGTTTAGTCACATGATCTTGTATTACGGAACGAGTAAAGAGACTTGCCGATAACGAGATTAAACTAGATATGGAGATACCGACGATCGAATCTCGGGCAAGTAACATATTGATGTCTACTACAAAATTATTCTTGTAGACTCATGTTGGGCCTCCAAGCGCATAGTTTTGTAGGACAGTAGCAATTTTCCCTCAAGTGGATAACCTAAGGTTTATCAATTCGTCGGAGGCGTAGGATGAAGATAGTCTCTCTCAAACAACCCTGGAATCAAATCAAGAAATCTCTTGTGTCCCCAACAAACCCAATATAATGGAAAATTATATAGGTGCACTAGTTCGGCGAAGAGATGGTGATACAAGTGTAGTATGGATAGTAGATATAGGTTTTTGTAATCTAAAAATAAAAAAACAGCAAAGTAACAAGTAGTAAAAGTGAGCACAAATGGTATTGCAAATTCTTAGAAACACGGCCTAGGGTTCATACTTTCACAATGCAATCTCTCAACAGTGCTAACATAATTGAATCGTATAACAATCCCTCAACATGCAACAAAGAGTCACTCCAAAGTTCTTATCAAGTGGACAACATAAGATGAAATTGTTTGTATGGTACGAAACCACCTCAAAGTTATTCTTTCCTATCAATCTATTGAGTTATTCCTATAGGTGTCACAAACATACCTAGAGTTTGTACTAAAATAACACCATACGATACACATCAACCAACTCTAATGTCACCTAGATACTCCAACATCATCACAAGTATCTGTGAGTTGATTATACGATATGCATCAAACAACTTCAGATTCATAATATTCAATCCAACACAAAGAACTTCAAAGAGTTCCCAAAGATTTGTACCGAAGAAACTAGGACGAAAACATGCATCAACCCCTATGCGTAGATTATTACCCCAATGTCACCTCGGGTGTCCGCGAGTTGAGTGCCAAAACATACATCAAGTGAATCAATATAATACCCCATTGTCACCACGGGTACTCATATGTAGGACATACATCAAGTGTTCTCAAATCCAACAAGTATTCCATCTGATAATAGTGAAACCTCAAAGGTAAAAACTCAATTCATCACGACAAGATGGAGAAGGAGAAACACCATATGATCCAAAAACAAAGCTCGCGGTACATCAAGATCGTGCCAAATCAAGAACACGAGAGAGAGAGAGAGATCAACACATAGCTACTAGTACATACCCTCAGCCTCGAGGTGAACTACTCCCTCTTTGTCACGGAGATCTCCAGGATGACGAAGATGGCATCTGGTGATGATTTCCCCCTCCGGCAGGGTGCCAGAGGAGGCCTCCAGATGAGATCGCATTGGTACAGAGGCTTGCGGCGGCGGAGCAGAAGTTCTTGGTTTCTTTCTAGGGTTTTTGGTATTCATAGGAATTTTTGGCGTCGGTCTCACGCCAAGGGGGCCCACGGGGGAGTGACAAGCTCGCTAGGCGCCACCTGGGGAGAGGTCACGCCTACCAGGCTTGTGGCTTCCTCGTGAGGCTTCTGGTCCTTCCTCGAAGCTTTGGGGGTCTCTTTTGGTCCACAAAAAATCACCGTAAGTTTTCAGCCCATTCCGAGAACTTTTATTTCTGCACAAGAAACAACACCATGGTAGTTCTACTGAAAACAACGTCAGTCCGGGTTAGTTCTATTCAAATCATACCAAGACCATATAAAATTGTTGTAAACATGTCATGAATACTTCATAATTTATAGATATGTTAGAGACGTATCAACATCCCCAAGCTTAATTCTTGCTCGTCCTCGAGTAGGTAAATGATAAAAGAAATAATTTATGAAGTGTGAATGCTAGGAAAGTGCATAAGTTTGATCAATGATAATTCTAATCATTTTTTCTAGCATCATTATATATATATATATCACAAACAGTAGCTCATTTCTCATAAAACTTCTCATGATCAAGTACCTAGCTATTGACATGTTATGGTTCTTAGTTATCAACCAATTGCAATTAAACTTATCTTCAACAAAGTCTAAGTAAGAGCTCCACATACTCAATTATCATATAGTCTTCTATGATTGCTAATACTCAAAGCATATTTTTAGAACAAATGGCATCCATCGAACAGAGAGAAAGATAGGGGCTTAATGTTTCGCCTCCCAACTTATTTATCATAGAGATAATTGTCAACAATAATAATTCATGATCCAATATATTTGAATGGCCATATGTGCCCGGGTCTTTCCTCACCACATGATGCTTCCCAACTTGAGAATAATTGAGATTCAAATGAGAAGGAATACTATTGACTCTTGCCTGAAAGTAAAAACTGAAAAGTAAAAGATAGGCCCGTCGCAGAGAGAAGCAGAGGTTGTCTTGCGCTTTTGATTTTTGGATGTGCAGGCTCTTAATGCAAAGGAACATCACATTATATCACCCCTTGTGATAGCAACCTTTCTTATGCGGTCTGTTGCTTTTATTTATTTACCATCACAAGTTCATACAATGCTTATTTTCCCTTTCAATAAAAGATCATACATATTTTAGGAGCAATTTTTATTGCTTTTTGCACTGATGACAACTTACTTGAATGATCTTATTCAATCCATAGGTAGATATGGTGTACACTCATGGCAAGAAACTAGTTTTAAGGGTTTTTGGATGGACAAGTAGTATCTCTACTTAGTATGATTTTTTGGCTAGCAAAAGATCCTAAGCAAGCACCACATGTTGGAGGATCCATAACAATATAACTTCTATGCAAATATACCCAAACATAACTCATTACGTTGTATTCCTTGTCCAACTTCTACTAATTTGCTCAAGTTTGAAAATAATTAATGGGTATTCACAATCATAAAAGATTTCCAAGATAATATATTTATATGTGAAAGTTCTCTTCCTTATACTAATCATTCATGAATTGTTTGTATGGCCAATATTGTGATTGTCAAGTTTCAATAGATTTTACTTTCTAAAGCCAATGTGAAACTACTACGAGGCAAGATACAAGCATATGAAGCACGTATATTTTCAACTTTATGATATTCAATTCATTCAACAATTCACTCTTAGGATATAAGTGAAGAACGAGACTAAATGACAAAGTACTCCAAAAAGATATAAGTGAAGATGAAATGAGTAGTTAAATAATTAAGTAGCTATGTGAGGACTCTCTCTCATTTAAATTTTTTAGATCTTAAGTATTTATTCAAACAAAAAACAAAACAAAATACAATGACATTCCAAGAATAGCACATCTCATGTGAAGAAGCAAAAACTCAGGTTCAACCGATACTAACCGATAATTGTTGATGAAGAAAGGTGGGATGCCTATCGGGGCATCCCCAAGCTTAGATTCTTTAGACTTATTGGAATATTAACTTTGGATGCCTTGGGAATCCCCAAGCTTGAGCTTTTGTGTCTCCTTAATTTATCTCATATCACGGTTTCCCTAAATCTCAAAAACTTCATCCACACAAAACTCAACAAGAACTCATGAGATAAGTTAGTATAAATCAATGCAAAACCTTATCATTCTATAATGTGACAAATTACTAAAATTATAATTAAACATTGCATACTAAATGCCTCTGCATATTTAATACTCCTATCCTTAAATAGAATCATAAACAAGCAAACAATGCAAATATAACAACAATTTGTCTAAACAGAACAGTCTGTAAAGGATGAAGAAAGATCAATACTTATCTTACTCCAAAAATTCTGAAAAATTACCACACAGTATAAAATTTTGTTGTAGCTTATTGTGTTAAAATTTCAAGATTTTATCACATTCTGAGTTTTCTGATGAATTCAGAAAATGATAGAAAACTTTCTGTTTTTAAATAGCAACATGTAGATTTGCAAAATAAGCATGGTAAAGGCTACACTTGGCATTATTGTAAATATCAACAAGCAAATATACACAAAATAAAATGATGCTCCAAGCAAAACACATATCATGTGACGGATAAAAATATAGCTCCAAGTGAGGTTACCGATAATGTTGAAGACGAAAGAGGGGATGCCTTCCGGGGCATCCACAGGCTTGGACTCTTTGATCTTCCTTAGATATTACCTTGGGGTGCCTTGGGAATCCCCAAGCTTAGGTTCTTGCCACTCCTTATTCTCCTCATATCGATATCTCACCCAAAACTTGAAAACTTCAATCACACAAAACTTAACGTAATTTCATGAGATAGGTCAGTATGACAAAGAGTAAATCATTCACTTTGGTACTGTCAAGACAAGATTCATATATTTTCTCACACAATGCCAACAACACCCTACAATTTCTACAATTTATATTGACCAAAATAAGCCATAGAAACTATAAAACAAGCAAACTATGCATCGAAAACAGAATATGTCATAAACAAAACAGACTGTAATGATCTGAGGAATGACCATGCTTACTTAACTCCAAAATTTCTGAAACATTAGGAAAACGTAGGAAATTTGTATATAAACCATGTGTAAAAAATTCAAAAAAATTCGAAGCTTCAGTGATTTTAAACAATTCTGTTATAGGGCGCAAAAGTTTCTGTTTTTGCACAGAATCAAGTCAACTATCATCCACACTATCCTAAAGGCTTTACTTGGCACATTATTGGAAGAAAAGATATAAAACATGATTAATACAATAGCTTAATCATTTTGACACACAAAAACAATAGGTGGAAATATTGGGTTGTCTCCCAACAAGCGCTTTTCTTTAATGCCTTTGTAGCCACGTATGATGATTTCAATGATGCTCGCATAAAAGTAAAGAATTGAAACATAACGGGAGCATCATGGAGCATACGAGTAGCACATTTAAGCCTAACCAACTTCCTATGCATAGGTAATTTGTGAGCAAACCATATATGGGAGCAAGAATCAACTAGCACAGGAAGGTAAAACAAGCAATACTTGAAAACTTTCAACATAAAGAGAGGAAACTTGATATTATTGAGATATGTAGAAGCATATATTCCTCTCTCATAATAATTTTCAGTAGCATCATGAATGAATTCAACAATATAGCTATCAGATAAAGCATTATTTTCATGATCCACAAGCATAAAAAAATTATTACTCTCCACATAAGCAAATTTCTTCTCATTCATAAAAGTGGGAGTATCATAGGAAACTCTAATACTATAAATTGTTTCCACATTAAAAGAGTAATGCTCAGTAAAAGGGTAATTATGACAAGTTTTATAAATATAATCATCACTACGTTTTATAACATAAGTATCATCACAATAGTCATCATAAGTAGCAACTTTGTTCTCATCATAAATAGGAGGCATGCAATCATCATAACAAATTTGATCATTCAAAGTACGGGGACTAAAAAGATAATCTTCATTAAGCATAGCATCCCTAAGCTTGGGACAAACATTAATTGCAGCAAATAAATTCTCAAACATGTCATTCTCATCAAACATAGCATCCCCAAGCTTGTGGTTTTGCATATCATTAGCGTAATCACTCTTATCACTAATAGTATGAATAGCACCAATAATATAATACTAGTTACTATCATCATAATTTTTCAAGTTGGTGCCAAAAAGATTCCCGAGATTATAAAGTGTCACTATCTTCCCAATTATAATCATCACAACAAGTAATAGGCATAACAAAATCATCCTCAATAGTTCCTTCGTACAATGTGCCGGAAGACAAAGAAGCAATATCATCATCAAGTGTATCATCTTTCACAATTATTTTTGATTCATTCTCATCAGGCACGACAATAATAGGAGCAACATCATTTCAGAGCGATACCTTTTTATCTCTACCTATTCTTCTTTTCTTCTCCTTCACCACATCTTGTGTGCGTTTAATTAATTTTTCTGAGCTTCTTATTGATGGGATTGGTTGGATATGAAGCTCTTTCACAGCACCTGTTTCATCATGAGAGACAATAGGAGGGAAAGTGGAAATATTTACCCTTTCATTCGTGCTCCTTTTATATTCTATTGGTTTTCCCGTCTTTCTATAGTTGGCAATATAAGCATTTTCATTGCAATTTACCACACAAAACACATAGATTTCTTTTAAAGTAGTTTCAGCATGGTCTTTGAATATGAATGCTTCAAACCAACTATTTTTATGTGACAATTCTTCACACCCCAAAAATAAACAAAGTTTATTATAAAGTTCAAGGGTGATCAAGTCATTACAATCTTTCTCCAGGATTCGATCATGAAAATGTTTGCATTGGAAATTAAGATGACCAACCCTATTACAAAGTTCACAAGTAATGGGATGAAGGGAGCACAATTTTGTAGCAAATTCATCTATCACTTTAAGCCACCAATTGGTTTTATCATGTTTATGATTCTTACAAAATCTATTATCCATATAAGGCATGTCTTCACAAACTTTATGCACTCAACAAAAATTGACATGCTTATAAGAAACATTTTTGTCATGACTAGTGCTATCATCATTAGTATTTTGGATATTCATAGAATTCGTACTAAAAACATTGCAATCATGCTCATCATTCAAAGATTGTATGCCAAACATTTTCTTGAATTCTTCTTCTATCAATTGAGCACAATTTTCCGCTCCATCATTTTCAAGAAAGCCATTATAAAGATGAATAGTATGAAGCAACCTCAATTCCATTTTTTGTACTTTTATTTTATAGAAAAAACTAGTGATAAAACAAAAAACTAAAAGATTCAATTGCAAGACCTAAAGATATACCTTCAAGCACTCACCTCCTCGGCAACGGCGCCAGAAAAGAGCTTCATGTCTACTACACAACTTATTCTTGTAGACTCGTGTTGGGCCTCCAAGCGCAGAGTTTGTAGGACAATAATAATATGTCTCCAATGTATCTATTATTTATGAAGTATTAATGCCATGTTTACAACAATTTTATATGGTTTTGGTATGATTTGCATGGAACTAACCTGGACTGACGATGTTTTTAGCAGAACTACCGTGGTGTTGTTTTTTGTGCAGAAATGAAGGTTCTCCAAATGTGCTGAATTTTTTTGATGATTTTTTTGGAACAAAAGAGGCGCTAGAAGATTCATGGGGGGAAGAAGGTGAAGGAGGTGAGCACAACCCACTAGGGCGCGCCTGGTGCCTTGCCCGTGTGGTGGTGTCTTGTGGGCCCGTCGAAGCCCATCTTCGCGTGAAACCAATGCCAAAAAATCCTATAAATACAAAACCCCCCAGAAATAACCCTAGATCAGAAGTTCCACTACCGCAAGCCTCTGTAGCCACGAAAAACCAATCTGGACCATGTTCCGGCACTCTGTCGGAGGGGGAAATCATCACCGGTGGCCATCTTCATCATCCCAGCGGCCACCATGATGAGGAGGGAGTAGTCCACCCTTGGGGCTGAGGGTTTGTACCAGTAGCTATGTGTTTAATCTCTCCCTCTCTTGTGTTCTTGAGTTGGCACGATCTTGATGTATCGCGAGCTTTTTAAATATAGTTGGATCATATAGTGTTTTCTCCTCGCTATCTTGTTGTGATGAATCGAGTTTTCCCTTTGAGATTTCGTTCTTATCGGATTGAATACTTCTATGGATTTGAGAGAACTTGATGTATGTCTTGCTATGAATACCCGTGGTGACAGTGGGGTATCATATTGATTCACTTGATATATGTTTTGGCACTCAACTCACGGATTCCCGAGGTGACATTAGGGTAATGCATATGGGTTGATGCACTTTCTCGTCTTTGTTTCTTTCGTAGAAATCTTGGGGCACTCTTTGAGGTTCTTTGTGTTGGATTCAGTATTATGAATCTAAAATTGTTTGATGCATATCATATAATCAACTCATGATACTCGCGGTGACATTAGAGTTGGTTGATGTGTATCATATGGTGTTATTTTAGTACGAACTCTAGATAGATCGATCGGAAAGGATAACTTGGTGTTATTTTAGTATGAACTCTTGGGTAGATCGATCAAAATTGATAACTTTGAGGTGGTTTTGTACCCTACAAACAATTTCTTCTTATGTTCTCTGCTAGATAAGAACTTTGGAGTGATTCTTCATCGCACGTTGAGGGATGGTTATATGATCCAATTATATTAGCATTGTTGAGAGATTGCACTAGTGAAAGTACGGACCCTAGGTCTTGTTTTCAAGCATTGCAATACCGTTTGTGCTCCATTTTATCAATTGCTACCTTGCTGTTTTTTATTGTTACTATTACAAAAATCAATATCTACTATCCATATTACACTTGTATCACCATCTCTTCGCCGAACTAGTGCACTTATACAATTTACCATTGTATTTGGTGTGTTGGGGACACAAGAGAATTTTTATTATTTGGTTGCAGGGTTTTTTGAGAGAGACCATTTTCATCCTACGCCTCCCACGGATTAATAAACCTTAGGTCATCCACTTGAGGGAAAATTGCAACTGTCCTACAAAACTCTGCCCTTGGAGGCCCAACACAAGTCGACAAGAACAAGTTGGGCAGTAGACATCAAATAGCAATTTTCCCTCATATGGATCACCTAAGGTTTATCAATCCGTGGGAGGTGTAGGATGAAGATAGTCTCTCTCAAACAACCCTGCAATCAAATACAAGAAATCTCTTGTGTCGCCAACACACCCAATACAATGGAAAATTGTATAGGTGCACTAGTTCGACGAAGAGATGGTGATACAAGTGTAGTATGGATACTAGATATAGGTTTTTGTAATCTGAAAATAAAAAAATAGCAAGGTAACAATTAGTAAAAGTGAGCACAAACGATATTGCAATGCTTAGAAACAAGGCCTAGGGTTCATACTTTCACTAGTGCAATCTCTCAACAGTGCTAGCATAATTGAATCATATAACAATCCATCAACGTGCGACAAAGAGTCACTCTGAAGTTCTTATCAAGCGGAGAACATAAGATGAAATTGTTTGTAGGGTACGAAAACACCTCAAAGTTATTCTTTCCGATCAATCTATTGAGCTATTCCTATAAGTGTCACAAACAACCCTAGAGTTCGTACTAAAATAACACCATACGATACACATCAACCAACTCTAATGTCACCTAGATACTCCAATGTCACCACAAGTATCCGTGAGTTGAATATACGATATGCATCAAACAACTTTAGATTCATAATATTCAATCCAACACAAAGAACTTCGAAGAGTGCCCCAAGATTTCTACCAGAGAAAGTAGGATGAAAACGTGCGTCAACCCATATACATAGTTACCCCAATGTCACCTCAGGAATTCACGAGTTGAGTGCCAAAACATATATCAAGTGAATCAATATAATACCCCATTGTCACCACGGGTATTCATATGCAAGACATATATCAAGTGTTCTCAAATCCAACAAGTATTCAATCCGATAATAGTGAAACCACAAAGGTAAAAACTCAATTCATCACAACAAGATAGAGAGAAATACCATATGATTCAACTATATTAACAAAGCTCGTGGTACATCAAGATTGTGCCAAATCGAGAACACGAGAGAGAGAGATCAACACATAATAACCCACAAGTATAGGGGATCACAACAGTTTTCGAGGGTAGAGTATTCAACACAAATTTATTGATTCGACACAAGGGGAGCCAAAGAATATTCCCAAGTATTAGCAGCTGAGTTGTCAATTCAACCACACCCGAAAGACTTAATATCTGCAGCAATGTATTTAGTAGCAAAGTAATATGGAAGTGATGGTAACGGTGGCAAAAGTAACAGTAGCAGTTTGTAGTGATTGTAACAGTAGCAACGGTAAAGTAACTAAGCAAAGATCAATATGTGAAAAGCTCGTAGGCATTGGATCAGTGATGGATAATTATGTCGGATGCAATTCCTCATGCAACAGTTATAACATAGGGTGACACAGAACTAGCTCCAGTTCACCAATGTAATGTAGGCATGTATTCCGAATATAGTTAGACGTGCTTATGGAAAAGAACTTGCATGACATCTTTTGTCCTACCCTCCCGTGGCAGTGGGGTCCTATTGGAAACTAAGGGATATTAAGGCCTCCTTTTAATAGAGTACTGGACCAAAGCATTAACACTTAGTGAATACATGAACTCCTCAAACTATGGTCATCACCGCGAGTGGTCCCGATTATTGCCACTTCGGGGTTACCGGATCATAACACATAGTAGGTGACTATTGACATGCAGAATAGGATCAAGAACTCACTTATATTCATGAAAACATAATAGGTTCAGACCTGAAATCATGGCACTCGGGCCCTAGTGACAAGCATTAAGCATAGCAAAGTCATAGCAACATCAATCTCAGAACATAGTGGATACTAGGGATCAAACCCTAACAAAACTAACTCGATTACATGATAAATCTCATCCAACCCATCACCGTCCAGCAAGCCTAAGATGGAATTACTCACGCACGGCAGTGAGCAACATGAAATTGGTGATGGAGGATGGTTGATGATGACGACGGCGACGGATTCCCCTCTCCGGAGCTCCGAACGGACTCCAGATGAGCCCTCCCGAGAGAGATTAGGGCTTGGCGGCGGCTCCGTATCGTAAAACGCGATGAATCCTTCTCTCTGAATTTTTTTTCTCCCCGAACGTGAATATATAGAGTTGGAGTTGAGGTCGGTGGAGCTTCAGGGGCCCCACGAGGCAGGGGGTGCACCCCAGGGGGGTGGGCGCGCCCTCCACCCTCATGGACAGGGTGTGGGCCCCCTGGTGTTAATTATTTCACCAGTATTTTTTATTAATTCCAAAAATATTCTCCGTGAAGTTTCAGGTCATTCCGAGAACTTTTATTTCTGCACAAAAATAACACCATGGCAATTCTGCTGAAAACAGCGTCAGTCCGGGTTAGTTCCATTCAAATCATGCAAGTTAGAGTCCAAAACAAGGGCAAAAGTGTTTGGAAAAGTAGATACGATGGAGACATATCAACTCCCCCAAGCTTAAACCTTTGCTTGTCCCCAAGCAATTCAGTTGACAAACTGGAAGTGATAAATAAAAACTTTTACAAACTCTGTTTGCTCTTGTTGTTGTAAATATGTAAAGCCAGCATTCAAGTTTTCAGCAAAGATTATGAACTAACCATATTCACAATAACACTTAGGTCTCATGTTTACTCATATCAATGGCATAATCAACTAGCGAGCAATAATAATAAATCTCGGATGACAACACTTTCTCAAAACAATCATAATATGATATAACAAGATAGTATCTCGCTAGCCCTTTCTGAGACCGCAAAACATAAATGCAGAGCACCTCTGAAGATCAAGGACTGACTAAACATTGTAATTCACAGTAAAAGAGATCCAGTCACAGTCATACTCAATGTAAACTAATAGTATGCATGCAAATGACAGCGGTGCTCTCCAACTGGTGCTTTTTTATAAGAGGATGATGACTCAACATAAAAGTAAATAGATAGGCCCTTCGCAGAGGGAAGCAGGGATTTGTAGAGGTGCCAGAGCTCGATTTTTGAAATAGAGATAAATAATATTTTGAGCGGCATACTTTCATTGTCAACATAACAACCAAGAGATCTAGATATCTTCCATGCTACACACATTATAGGCGGTTCCAAACAGAATGGTAAATTTTATACTCCCCCGCCACCAACAAGCATCAATCCATGGCTTGCCCAAAACAACGGGTGCCTCCAACTAACAACAGTCCCGGGGGAGTTTTGTTTGCAATTATTTTGATTTGATCATGGGACTGGGCATCCCGGTGACCGGCCATTTTCTCGTGAGTGAGGAGCGGAGTCCACTCCTCGTGAGAATAACCCACCTAGCATGGAAGATATGGACAACCCTAGTTGATACATGAGCTATTCGAGCATACAAAACAGAATTTCATTTGAAGGTTTAGAGTTTGGCACATACAAATTTACTTGGAACGACATGTAAATACCGCATATAGGAAGGTATGGTGGACTCATATGGAATAACTTTGGGGTTTATGGAAGTCGATGCACAAGCAACATTCCCGCTTAGTACAAGTGAAGGCTAGAAAAATACTGGGAAGCGACCAACTAGAGAGCGACAACAGTCATGACCATGCATTAAAATTAATCAACACTGAGTGCAAGCATGAGTAGGATATAATTCACCATGAACATAAATATCGTGGAGGCCATGTTGATTTTGTTTCCACTACATGCGTGAACATGTGCCAAGTCAAGCCACTCGAATCGTTCAAAGGAGGATACCACCCTATCATACCACATCACAACCATTTTAATAGCATGTTGGCACGCAAGGTAAACCATTATAAACTCCTAGCAAATTAAGCATGGCATGAGCAACTATAATCTCTAATTGTCATCACAAACATGTTTCATTCATAATAGGCTGAATCAGGAACGATGAACTAATCATATTTACAAAAACAAGATAGGTCGGGTTCATACCAGCTTTTCTCATCTCAATCAGTCCATCATATATCGTCAATATTGCCTTTCACTTGCATGACTGAACGGTGTGGATAATAATAATAGTGCACGTGCATTGGACTAAGCTGGAATCTGCAAGCATTTAATACAAGGGAGAAGACAAGGTAATATGGGCTCTTGGTTAAATCAACAATAATGCATATAAGAGCCACTTCAACATTTTCATCATGGTCTTCTCCTCTCGACCCCCAAAGAAAGAAATAAAATAAAACTATTTACACGGGAAAGCTCCCAACAAACAAAAGAAGAACGAGAAATCTTTTTGGTTTTCTTTTAGTTATTACTACTACAGGCATTGAAAGTAAACTAGCTAAAAGCTACAACTAATAATTTTTTTTGGTTTTTCTTAAGGTTATTCAAACACACAAGAAGAAGTCTTAAAACAGAAAATAAACTAGCATGGATAGTACAATGAAAAAGTATGAGCACCGACAACTGGCATGAGTGTGTGAACATGAATGTAATGTCGGTGAGAAATACGTACTCCCCCAAGCTTAGGCTTTTGGCCTAAGTTGGTCTATGCCCATGGATCAAAGTGGTCCTCTCCAGTGTACTGAGGGGGATCCTCGGGGTGCCACTGGTTAGCGAGCTCTTGCGGATCCCACTGATAAATAGACTCCTGATATGGATCAGGAGATGGCTCAGGCTCAGGCTCTGGGGATCGTGTTCGCTCCCAACATGCATAAATGTCATCGGGCAGGATGATGTATGTGCCTGAATAAATGTTAAACAAAGAAGGTGCAGGCAGGGTAATAATCTGACAAGTATTTTCACTGAATACCAGGTTATAAATGAGTCTCTTCTCCTTATCATTGCAAATAAAATCATGTGCTACCATACTTTTATAGTCTAAGAAAATAGGGGGCAACACCTTTTCCTCTTTCTCATAGTGTCTAATAGGTATCTCAAAATATTTAGCAAGACGCGAAGCAAAGATACCTCCAAAAATGGGGCCCTTTGTACGATTTAGACTCAACTTTTTAGCAACCATAGCGCCTAAACTGAAAGTCCTGTCATGGAGTAAAGCATGGCGCAAAATGGCGAGGTCAGGAGCACTGAGGCCCCCACTGTTCCCGCGACCAATTAAACATCTACTAGCAAATATTACATAGTAACGTAAAACAGGAAAATGTATACTAGTAGTTCTTGCATCTGACACTTTTCTCTTTTCCCCTACAACAATTTCATCAATAAATTCTGCCACATCACTAGGATGTGGTTCCTCGATGCTGCCCTCAAAAGGCAACTTGCAAGCCACACCAAAATCATAGAGTGACATCTCCTTAAACTCATCATATAAATAAAAATCTACCGAAGGTGGTGATCTCCTAGCATGGAAATGAAAATTTTGGACAAAAATAATAGTGAGTAGGAGATACTGTTCGAGCTGGTCGTGGTGGAAGTCGGTGAGGCCTGCATTCTCAGCCAAGTAATAAAAATCTTCATAAATTCCGACGGCTCGCAAGAACTCATCACAAGGCCATTCACACGGCCGAACCTCCGCGGTGCAAGAAAGATTATATTTGGGCTTCTTATTCTCTTCACTTTGCTTATCCTTCGAGCTTCGGCTCGAAGAGCCTCTCAACAATCTCTTCAACATTTTCTCCCTCTGAAAAATTTCTGAAATTTTTAGTGACTCAAAATAAAAGTGAACCAAACTCAATAAGATTGATAGCAACTACTCCCACAAGTGCCTAGAGGCAATATCATGCATTAGAACTACTTGGGACCATATAAATTTGACATGCAAGCTCAAGAACAGGGTCACCTAAGCAGCAAAAATTTGCAATAAATGAAGCACTAGAACAAAAACTAATTGGACCATTGGAGGAGTCACATACCGAAGAACAATCCCCCAAAGCAGTTTTGTGAGTGGAGTGATACGTCTCCAACGTATCTATAATTTTTTATTGTTCCATGCTATATTATATTCTGTTTTGGACATTATTGGGCTTTATTATATATTTTCATATTATTTTTGGGACTAACCTATTAACCGGAGGCCCAGCCCAGAATTGCTGTTTTTTTTGCCTATTTCAGAGTTTCGCAGAAAAAGAATATCAAACGGAGTCCAAACGAACGAAACCTTCAGGAACGTGATTTTCGGAATGAACATGATCCAGAGGACTTGGACCCTACGTCAAGGCATCAACCAGGAGGCCACGAGGTAGGGGGCGTGCCTACCCCCTGGGCACGCCCTCCACCCTCGTGGGCCCCCATTTGCTCCACCGACGTACTCCTTCCTCCTATATGTATACCTACGTACCCCCAAACTACCAGATACGGAGCCAAAAACCTAATTCCACCGCCGCAACCTTCTGTACCCATGAGATCCCATCTTGGGGCCTGTTCCGGAGCTCCGTCGGAGGGGGCATCGATCACGGAGGGCTTCTACATCAACACCAAAGCCTCTCCGATGATGTGTGAGTAGTTTACCTCAGACCTTCGGGTCCATAGTTATTATCTAAATGGCTTCTTCTCTCTTTTTGGATCTCAATACAATGTTCTCCCCCTCTCTCGTGGAGATCTATTCGATGTAATCTTCTTTTGCGGTGTGTTTGTTGAGACCGATGAATTGTGGGTTTGTGATCAAGTTTATCTATGAACAATATTTGAATCTTCTCTGAATTCTTTTATGTATGATTGGTTATCTTTGCAAGTCTCTTCGAATTATCAGTTTGGTTTGGCCTAGAAGATTGATCTTTATTGCAATGGGAGAAGTGCTTAGCTTTGGGTTCAATCTTGCGGTGTCCTTTCCCAGTGACAGTAGGGGCAGCAAGACACGTATTGTATTGTTGCCATCGAGGATAACAAGATGGGGTTTATATCATATTGCATGAGTTTATCCCTCTACATCATGTCATCTTGCTTAAAGCGTTACTCTGTTCTTATGAACTTAATACTCTAGATGCATGCTGGATAGCGGTCGATGTGTGGAGTAATAGTAGTAGATGCAGGCAGGAGTCGGTCTACTTGTCTCGGACGTGATGCCTATATACATGATCATACCTAGATATTCTCATAACTATGCTCAATTCTATCAATTGCTCAACAGTAATTTGTTCACCCACCATAAATACTTATGCTCTTGAGAGAAGCCACTAGTGAAACCTATGGCCCCCGGGTCTATTTTCCATCATATTAATCTCCCGACAACAAGCTATTTCTGGCGCCGTTTTTATTTTACTTTCTTTACTTTGCATCTTTATCATAGAAATACCAAAAATATTATCTTATCATATCTATCAGATCTCACTCTCGTAAGTGACCGTGTAGGGATTGACAACCCCTTATCGCGTTGGTTGCGAGGATTTATTTGTTTGTGTAGGTGAGAGGGACTCGTGTGTGGCCTCCTACTGGATTGATACCTTGGTTCTCAAAAACTGAGGGAAATACTTACCCTACTTTGCTGCATCACCCTTTCCTCTTCAAGGGAAAACCAACGCAGTGCTCAAGAGGTAGCATGGAGCTTTGAGCAAGGAGATCAAAAATCGCAGCAAGATGAGCTAGAACACGGGTTTGAGCTAGGGGAGGATTTTTTCTGGAGGAGGAAGAAGTGTGTGGGTGCTGGAATAAGTGGGGGCACATGGGGCCCACGAGGTAGGGGCGCGCCCCAGGGGGGTGGGCGTGCCCTGTGCCCTCATGGCCAATTGGTGGCCCCCACTGGTGTGTTCTCAGTGCTAGATATTCTTAAATATTCCACAAAAAATCATATTTCATTTTCAGGACATTTGGAGAAATTTTATTTTCGGGGTATTTTTTATTGCAAGGATAATTCAGAAAACAGACAGAAAATACTATTTTTCCTTTATTTAATATAAATAACAGAAAGTAAAAGGAGGGTACAGAGAGTTGTGCTTTGTAACTTCATCCATCTCATGCTCATCAAAAGGAATCCACTAACAAGGTTGATCAAGTCTTGTTAACAAACTCTTTCCGAATCGCATGAAACCGGAGAATTTTCGAATAACACTAAGTTACCTCAACGGGGATATGCACATCCCCAACAATAAGAATATCATATTTCTTCTTGACAGTGGGAAGAGGAAATTCAAAACCTCCAATAGTAATCGTTGAAGTTGGACTTGAGGTTGTTTCCTCGGAAAGTGTATCGTATGCTCATTACTATTAACATGAAAAGTGACATTGCCTTTGTTGCAATCAATAACAGCCCCTGCGGTATTCAAAAAGGGTCTACCAAGAATAATAGACATACTATCGTCCTCGGGAATATCAAGAATAACAAAGTCCGTTAAAATAGTAACGTTTCCAACCACAATAGGCACATCCTCACAAATACTGACAGGTATAGCGGTTGATTTATCGTCCATTTGCAAAGATATTTCAGTATGTGTCAACTTATTCAAATCAAGTCTACGATATAAAAAGAGAGGCATAACACTAACACCGGCTCCAAGATCACATAAAGCAGTTTTAACATAGTTTATTTTCATGGAGCATGGTATAGTTGGTACTCCTGGATCTCCTAGTTTCTTTGGTATTCCACTTTTAAAAGTATAATTAGCAAGCATGATGGAAATTTCAGCTTCCGGTATCTTTCTTTTATTTGTAACAACATCTTTCATATACTTAGCATACAGATTCATTTTAAGCATATCAGTCAAACGCATACGCAAAAAGATAGGTCTAATCATTTCCGCAAAGCGCTCAAAATCCTCATCATCCTTTTTCTTGGATTGTTTAGGAGGAAAAGGCATGGGTTTCTGAACCCATGGTTCTCTTTCTTTACCGTGCTTCCTAGCAACGAAGTCTCTCTTATCATAACGTTGATTCTTTGATTGTGGGTTGTCAAGATCAACAGCAGGTTCAACCTCTACATCATTGTTATTGCTAGGTTGAGCATCAACATGAACATCATCATTAATATTATCACTAGGTTCATGTTGATTACCAGATTGTGTTTCAGCATCAGAAATAGAAATATCATTGGGATTCTCAGGTGTGTCAACAACAGGTTCACTAGAAGCATGCAAAGTCCTATCATTTTTCTTTTTCATCCTCTTAGAAGGACTAGGTGCATCAACATTAGTTCTCTGAGAATCTTGCTCAATTCTCTTGGGATGGCCCTCAGGATACAAAGGTTCCTGAGTCATTTTACCCCCTCTAGTCATAACTCTAACAGCATTATCATTTTTCTTATTATTTAATTCATTGACCAAATCATTCTGAGCTTTAAGCACTTGTTCTACTTGAGTGGTAACCATAGAATCATGTTTACTAGTAAGTTTAAGTTCACCTTTAATTCTAGACATATAATCACTCAAGTGTTCAATCATATAAGCATTACGTTTCAATTGTCTACCTGAAGGAAATATGCCCTAGAGGCAATAATAAAGTTATTATTTATTTCCTTATATCATGCTAAATGTTTATTATTCATGCTAGAATTGTATTAACCGGAAACATAATACTAGTGTGAATACATAGACAAACAGAGTGTCACTAGTATGCCTCTACTTGACTAGCTCGTTGATCAAAGATGGTTATGTTTCCTAGCCATTGACATGAGTTGTCATTTGATTAACGGGATCACATCATTAGGAGAATGATGTGATTGACTTGACCCATTCCATTAGCGTAGCACACGATCGTTTAATATTCTACTATTGCTTTCTTCATGACTTATACATGTTCCTATGACTATGAGATCATGCAACTCCCGTTTACCGGAGGAACAATTTGTGTGCTACCAAACGTCACAACGTAACTGGGTGATTATAAAGGTGCTCTACAGGTGTCTCCGAAGGTACTTGTTGGGTTGGCGTATTTCGAGATTAGGATTTGTCACACCGATTGTCGGAGAGGTATCTCTGGGCCCACTCGTTAATGCACATCACTATAAGCCTTGCAAGCATTGCAACTAAATGAGTTAGTTGCGGGATGATGTATTACAAAACGAGTAAAGAGACTTGCCGGTAACGAGATTGAACTAGGTATTGAGATACCGACGATCGAATCTCGGGCAAGTAACATACCGATGACAAAGGGAACAATGTATGTTGTTATGCGGTCTGACCGATAAATATCTTCATAGAATATGTGGGAGCCAATATGAGCATCCAGGTTCCGCTATTGGTTATTGACCGGAGACGTGTCTCGGTCATGTCTACATAGTTTTCGAACTCGTAGGGTCCGCACGCTTAAAGTTTGATGACGGTTATATTATGAGTTTATGTGTTTTGATGTATGGAAGATAGTTCGGAGTCCCGGATGTGATCATGGACATGACGAGGAGTGTCGAAATGGTCGAGACATAAAGATTAATATATTGGAAGCCTATATTTGGATATCGGAAGTGTTCCGGGTGAAATCGGGATTTTACCGGAGTACCGGGGGTTACCGGAACCCCCAGGGGTTTAATGGGCCTACATGGGCCTTAGTGGAGAAGAGGAGGGGCGGCCATGGCAGGCCGCGTGCCCCCTCCCCCTCTAGTCCGAATTGGACAAGGAGGGGGGGCGCCCCCCTTTCCTTCCTCTCTCCCTCCTCCTTCCCCCTTCTCCTACTCCAACTAGGAAAGGAGGGAGTCCTACTCCCGGTGGGAGTAGGACTCCTCCTGGCGTGCCTCCTCATGGCCGGCCGCCTCTCCCTCCCTTGCTCCTTTATATACGGGGGCAGGGGGCACCCCATAGACACAACAATTGATCTCTTGATCTCTTAGCCATGTGCGGTGCCCCCCCTCCACCATAATCCACCTCGATAATATCGTAGCGGTGCTTAGGCGAAGCCCTGCGTCGGTAGAACATCATCATCATCACCACGTCGTCATGCTGACGGAACTCTCCCTCAAAGCTCGGCTGGATCGGAGTTTGAGGGACGTCATCGAGCTGAACGTGTGCTGAACTCTGAGGTGCCGTGCGTTCGGTACTTGATCGGTCGGATCGTGAAGACGTACGACTACATCAACCGCGTTGTGCTAACGCTTCCGCTTTCGGTCTACGAGGGTACATGGACAACACTCTCCCCTCTCGTTGCTATGCGTCACCATGATCCTGTGTGTGTGTATGATTTTTTTTTGAAATTACTACGTTCCCCAACAGTGGTATCAGAGCCAGGTTTTATGCGTAGATGTTATGTGCACGAGTAGAACACAAGTGAGTTGTGGGCGATATAAGTCATACTGCTTACCAGCATGTCATACTTTGGTTCGGCGGTATTGTTGGATGAAGCGGCCCGGACCGACATTACGCGTACGCTTACGCGAGACTGGTTCTACCGACGTGCTTTGCACACAGGTGGCTGGCGGGTGTCAGTTTCTCCAACTTTAGTTGAACCGAGTGTGGCTATGCCCGGTCCTTGAGAAGGTTAAAACGGCACTAACTTGACAAACTATCGTTGTGGTTTTGATGCGTAGGTAAGAATGGTTCTTGCTCAGCCCGTAGCAGCCACGTAAAACTTGCAACAACAAAGTAGAGGACGTCTAACTTGTTTTTGCAGGGCATGTTGTGATGTGATATGGTCAAGGCATGATGCTATATTTTATTGTATGAGATGATCATGTTTTGTAACCGAGTTATCGGCAACTGGCAGGAGCCATATGTTTGTCGCTTTATTGTATGCAATGCAAACGCCCTGTAATGCTTTACTTTATCACTAAGCGGTAGCGATAGTCGTAGAAGCAGAAGTTAGCGAGACGACAACGATGCTACGATGGAGATCAAGGTGTCGCACCGATAACGATGGTGATCATGACGGTGCTTCGGAGATGGAGATCACAAGCACAAGATGATGATGGCCATATCATATTACTTATATTGATTGCATGTGATGTTTATCTTTTATGCATCTTATCTTGGTTTGATTGACGGTAGCATTATAAGATGATCTCTCACTAAATTATCAAGGTATAAGTGTTCTCCCTGAGTATGCACCGTTGCGAAAGTTCTTCGTGTTGAGACACCACGTGATGATCGGGTGTGATAGGCTCTACGTTCAAATACAACGGGTGCAAAACAGTTGCACACGCGGAATACTCAGGTTAAACTTGACGAGCCTAGCATATGCAGATATGGCCTCGGAACATTGAGACCGAAAGGTCGAGCGTGAATCATATAGCAGATATGATCAACATAGTGATGTTCACCATTGAAACTACTCCATCTCACGTGATGATCGGACATGGTTTGGTTGATTTGGATCACGTGGTCACTTAGAGGATTAGAGGGATGTCTGTCTAAGTGGGAGTTCTTAAGTAATATGATTAATTGAACTTAAATTTATCATGAACTTAGTACCTGATAGTATTTTGCTTGTCTATGTTGATTGTAGATAGATGGCCCGTGCTGTTGTTCCGTTGAATTTTAATGCGTTCCTTGAGAAAGCAAAGTTGAAAAATGATGGTAGCAATTACACGGACTGGGTCCGTAACTTGAGGATTATCCTCATTGCTGCACAGAAGAATTATTTCCTGGAAGCACCGCTAGGTGCCAGACCTGCTGCAGGAGCAACACCAGATGTTATGAACGTTTGGCAGAGCAAAGCTGATGACTACTCGATAGTTCAGTGTGCCATGCTTTACGGCTTAGAACCGGGACTTCAACGACGTTTTCTATGTCATGGAGCATATGAGATGTTTCAGGAGTTGAAGTTAATATTTCAAGAAAATGCCCGGATTGAGAGATATGAAGTCTCCAATAAGTTCTACAGCTGTAAGATGGAGGAGAATAGTTCTGTCAGTGAGCATATACTCAGAATGTCTGGGTGTAACAATCACTTGATTCAACCGGGAGTTAATCTTCCGGATGATAGCGTCATTGACAGAATTCTTCAATCACTGTCACCAAGCTACATGAGCTTCGTGATGAACTATAACATGCAAGGGATGGATAAGACGATTCCCGAGCTCTTCACAATGCTAAAGGTTGCGGAGGTAGAAATCAAGAAGGAACATCAAGTGTTGATGGTCAACAAGACCACCAGTTTCAAGAAAAAGGGCAAAGGGAAGAAGAAGGGGAACTTCAAGAAGAACAACAAACAAGTTGCTGCTCAGGAGAAGAAACCCAAGTCTGGACCTAAGCCTAAGACTGAGTGCTTCTACTGCAAACAGACTGGTCACTGGAAGCAGAACTGCCCCAAGTATTTGGCGGATAAGAAGGATGGCAAGGTGAACAAAGGTATATGTGATATACATGTTATTGATGTGTACCTTACTAATGCTCGCAGTAGCACCTGGGTATTTGATACTGGTTCTGTTGCTAATATTTGCAACTCAAAACAGGGACTACGGATTAAGCGAAGATTGGCTAAGGACGAGGTGACGATACGCGTGGGAAATGGTTCCAAAGTCGATGTGATCGCGGCCGGCACGCTACCTCTACATCTACCTTCGGGATTAGTTTTAGACCTGAATAATTGTTATTTGGTGCCAGCGCTGAGCATGAACATTATATCTGGATCTTGTTTGATGCGAGACGGTTATTCATTTAAATCAGATAATGATGGTTGTTCTATTTATATGACTAATATCTTTTATGGTCATGCACCCTTGAAGAGTGGTCTATTTTTGTTGAATCTCGATAATAGTGATACACATATTCATAATATTGAAGCCAAAAGATGCAGAGTTGATAATGATAGTGCAACTTATTTGTGGCACTGCCGTTTAGGTCATATTGGTGTAAAGCGCATGAAGAAACTCCATACTGATGGACTTTTGGGACCACTTGATTATGAATCACTTGGTACTTGCGAACCGTGCCTCATGGGCAAGATGACTAAAACGCCGTTCTCCGGAACTATGGAGCGAGCAACAGATTTGTTGGAAATCATAAATACAGATGTATGTGGACCAATGAATGTTGAGGCTCGCGGCGGGTATCGTTATTTTCTCACCTTCACATATGATTTAAGCAGATATGGGTATATCTACTTAATGAAACATAAGTCTGAAACATTTGAAAAGTTCAAAGAATTTTAGAGTGAAGTTGAAAATCATCGTAACAAGAAAATAAAGTTTCTACGATCTGATCGTGGAGGAGAATATTTGACTTACGGGTTTGGTCTACATTTGAAACAATGCGGAATAATTTCGCAACTCACGCCACCTGGAACACCACAGCGTAATGGTGTGTCCGAACGTCATAATCGTACTTTACTAGATATGGTGCGATCTATGATGTCTCTTACTGATTTACCGCTATCATTTTGGGGTTATGCTTTAGAGACGGCTGCATTCACGTTAAATAGGGCACCATCGAAATCCGTTGATATGACGCCTTATGAACTATGGTTTGGCAAGAAACCAAAGTTGTCATTTCTTCAAGTTTGGGGCTGCGATGCTTATGTGAAAAAGCTTCAACCTGATAAGCTTGAACCCAAATCAGAGAAATGTGTCTTCATAGGATACCCAAAGGAAACTGTTGGGTACACCTTCTATCATAGATCTGAAGGCAAGACTTTTGTTGCTAAATTTGGATCCTTTCTAGAGAAGGAGTTTCTCTCGAAAGAAGTGAGTGGGAGGAAAGTAGAATTTGATGAGGTAACTGTACCTGCTCCCTTATTGGAAAGTAGTTCATCACAGAAACCGGTTCTTGTGACACCTACACCAATTAGTGAGGAAGTTAATGATGATGATCATGAAACTTCAGATCAAGTTGTTACTGAACCTCGTAGGTCAACCAGAGTAAGATCCACACCAGAGTGGTACGGTAATCCTGTTCTGGAGGTTATGTTACTAGACCATGACGAACCTACGAACTATGAAGAAGCGATGGTGAGCCCAGATTCCGCAAAATGGCTTGAGGCCATGAAATCTAAGATGGGATCCATGTATGAAAACAAAGTGTTGACTTTGGTTGACTTGCCCGATGATCGGCAAGCCATTGAGAATAAATGGATCTTCAAGAAGAAGACTGACGCTGACGGTAATGTTACTGTCTATAAAGCTCGACTTGTTGCGAAAGGTTTTCAACAAGTTCAAGGGATTGACTACGATGAGACTTTCTCACCCGTAGCGATGCTTAAGTCTGTCCGAATCATGTTAGCAATTGCCGCATTTTATGATTATGAAATTTGGCAAATGGATGTCAAAACTGCATTCCTGAATGGATTTCTGGAAGAAGAGTTGTATATGATGCAGCCGGAAGGTTTTGTCGATCCAAAGGGAGCTAACAAAGTGTGCAAGCTCCAGCGATCCATTTATGGACTGGTGCAAGCCTCTCGGAGTTGCAATAAACGCTTTGATAGTGTGATATTATATGTGGATGACATATTGCTGATTGGAAATGATATAGAATTTCTGGATAGCATAAAGGGATACATGAATAAGAGTTTTTCAATGAAGAACCTAGGTGAAGCTGCTTATATATTGGGCATCAAGATCTATAGAGATAGATCAAGACGCTTAATTGGACTTTCACAAAGCACATACCTTGATAAAGTTTTGAAGAAGTTCAAAATGGATCAAGCAAAGAAAGGGTTCTTGCCTGTGTTACAAGGTGTGAAGTTGAGTAAGACTCAATGCCCGACCACTGCAGAAGATAGTGAGAAGATGAAAGATGTTCCCTATGCTTCAGCCATAGGCTCTATCATGTATGCAATGCTGTGTACCAGACCTGATGTGTGCCTTGCTATAAGTTTAGCAGGGAGGTACCAAAGTAATCTAGGAGTGGATCACTGGACAACGGTCAAGAACATCCTGAAATACCTAAGGATATGTTTCTCGTTTATGGAGGTGACAAAGAGCTAGTCGTAAATGGTTACGTCGATGCAAGCTTTGACACTGATCCGGACGATTCTAAATCGCAAACCGGATACGTGTTTACATTGAACGGTGGAGCTGTCAGTTGGTGCAGCTCTAAACAAAGCATTGTGGCGGGATCTACGTGTGAAGCGGAGTACATAGCTGCTTCAGAAGCAGCAAATGAAGGAGTCTGGATGAAGGAGTTCATATCCGATCTAGGTGTCATACCTAGTGCATCGGGTCCAATGAAAATCTTTTGTGACATTACTGGTGCAATTGCCTTGGCAAAGGAATCCAGATTTCGCAAGAGAACTAAGCACATCAAGAGACGCTTCAACTCCATCCGGGATCTAGTCCAGGTGGGAGAGATAGAAATTGGCAAGATACATACGGATCTGAATGTTGCAGACCCGTTGACTAAGCCTCTTCCACGAGCAAAACATGATCAGCACCAAGGCTCCATGGGTGTTAGAATCATTACTGTGTAATCTAGATTATTTACTCTAGTGCAAGTGGGAGACTGAAGGAAATATGCCCTAGAGGCAATAGTAAAGTTATTATTTATTTCCTTATATCATGATAAATGTTTATTATTCATGCTAGAATTGTATTAATCGGAAACATAATACTTGTGTGAATACATAGACAAACAGGGTGTCACTAGTATGCCTCTACTTGACTAGCTCATTGATCAAAGATGGTTATGTTTCCTAGCCATTGACATGAGTTGTCATTTGATTAACAGGATCACATAATTAGGAGAAGGATGTGATTGACTTGACCCATTCCGTTAGCTTAGCACACGATCGTTTAGTATTCTGCTATTGCTTTCTTCATGACTTATACATGTTCCTATGACTATGAGATTATGCAACTCCCGTTTACCGGAAGAACACTTTGTGTGCTACCAAACGTCACAACATAACTGGGCAATTATAAAGGTGCTCTACAGGTGTCTCCGAAGGTACTTGTTGGGTTGGCATATTTCGAGATTAGGATTTGTCACTCCGATTGTCGGAGAGGTATCTCTGGGCCCACTCGGTAACGCACATCAATATAAGCCTTGCAAGCATTGCAACTAAATGAGTTATTTGCGGGATGATGTATTATAGAACGAGTAAAGAGACTTGCCGGTAATGAGATTGAACTAGGTATTGAGATACCGACGATCGAATCTCGGGCAAGTAACATACCGATGACAAAGGGAACAACGTATGTTGTTATGCGGTCTGACTGATAAAGATCTTCGTAGAATATGTGGGAGCCAATATGAGCATCCAGGTTCCTCTATTGGTTATTGACCGGAGACGTGTCTCGGTCATGTCTACATAGTTCTCGAACCCATAGGGTCCGCACGCTTAAAGTTTGATGATGGTTATATTATGAGTTTATGTGTTTTGATGTACCAAAGATAGTTCGGAGTCCCGGATATGATCACGGACATGACGAGGAGTCTCGAAATGGTCGAGACATAAAGATTAATGTATTGGAAGCCTATATTTGGATATCGGAAGTGTTCCGGATGAAATCGAGATTTTACCGGAGTACCGGGGGTTACCGGAACCCCCCCGGGGTTTAATGGGCCTACATGGGCCTTAGTGGAGAAGAGGAGGGGCGGCCAGGGCAGGCCGCGCGCCCCCTCCCCCTCTAGTCCGAATTGGACAAGGAGGGGGGCGGCGCCACCCTTTCCTTCCTCTCTCCCTCCTCCTTCCCCCTTCTCCTACTCCAACTAGGAAAGGAGGGAGTCCTACTCCCGGTGGGAGTAGGACTCCTCCTGGCACGCCTCCTCCTGGCCGGCCGCCTCTCCCTCCCTTGCTCCTTTATATACGGGGCAGGGGGCACCCCATAGAGACAACGATTGATCTCTTGATCTCTTAGCCGTGTGCGGTGCCCCCCTCCACCATAATCCACCTCGATAATATCGTAGCGGTGCTTAGGTGAAGCCCTGCGTCGGTACAACATCATCATCGTCACCACGCCGTCGTGCTGATGGAACTCTCCCTCAAAGCTCGGCTGGATCGGAGTTCGAGGGACGTCATCGAGCTGAATGTGTGCTGAACTCGGAGCTGCCGTGCGTTCGGTACTTGATCGGTCGGATCGTGAAGTCGTACGATTACATCAACCGCGTTGTGCTAACGCTTCCGCTTTCGGTCTACGAGGGTACGTGGACAACACTCTCCCCTCTCGTTGCTATGCATCACCATGATCCTGTGTGTGCGTAGGAATTTTTTTGAAATTACTATGTTCCCCAACACTACCAACATAAGCATTGAAGTTTTCTTGTTTAACAATAAAATTATCAAACTCATCCAAGCATTGACTAGCAAACTTATAACGAGGGATATCACCTTCATCAAATCTATAGAGAGAATTTACCTTTACTACCTGTGTTGGGTTATCAAGACCTTGTATTTCTTCTATAGGTGGTAAATTCTTAACATCTTTGGCTTTAATACCTTTTTCTTTCATAGATTTCTTTGCCTCTTGCATATCTTCAGGACTGAGAAATAGAATACCCCTTTTCTTCGGAGTTGGATTCGGAGTTGGTTTAGGAAGTGTCCAATAGTTATCATTACTCAACATATTATTCAATAGAAATTTAGATTGATCAACAGTTCTTTCCCTGGAAACACAAACAACACAACTATCCAGGTGGTCTCTGGAAGCATCGGTTAGTCCATTATAAAAGATATCAAGTATTTCATTTTTCTTGAGAGGATGATCAGGCAAAGCATTAAGTAATTGGAGAAGCCTCCCCCAAGCTTGTGGGAGACTCTCTTCTTCATTTTGCACAAAATTATATATCTCCCTTAAGGCAGCTTGTTTCTTATGAGCGGGGAAATATTTAGTAGAGAAGTAATAAATCATATCCTGGGGACTACACACACAACCAGGAACAAGAGAATTAAACCATGTTTTAGCATCACCCTTTAATGAGAACGGAAATAACTTGAGGATATAGTAGTAACAAATTTTTTCCTCATGAGTGAATAGGGTGGCTATATCATTTAATTTAGTAAGATGTGCCACAACAGTTTCAGATTCATAGCCATAAAAAGGATCAGATTCAACCAAAGTAATTAACTCAGGATCAACAGAGAAATCATAATCCTTCTCAGAAATACAGATAGGTGAAGTAGCAAAAGCAGGGTCATATTTCATTCTAGCATTCAAAGATTTTTTCTTTCAGCTTAGCTAATAGTTTCTTAAGATCATATCTATCTTTGCAAGCAAAAAAGTCTCTAGTAGTTTCTTCATCCATAACATAACCCTCAGGTACATCAGGCAATTCATATCTAGGGGGAGAATCTTCATCATCACTTTCATCAATATTATCAGTTTCAATAATTTCATTCTCTCTAACCCTAGCAAGTTGTTCATCGAGAAATTCACCTAATGGCACAGTATTATCAAGCATAGAAGTAGTTTCATCATAAGTATCATGCATAGCAGAAGTGGCATCATCAATAACATGCGACCTATCAGAATCAATAGCAGGTGTAGGTCTCGCAAATTTACTCATAACAGAGGGTGAATCAAGTGCAGAGCTAGATGGCAGTTCCTTACCTCCCCTCGTAGTTGAGGGATAAATCTTGGTTTTTTCGTCTTTCAAGTTCCTCATAGTGATCAACAGATATAAATCCCAAGTGACTCAGATAATAGAGCTATGCTCCCCGGCAACGGCACCAGAAAATAGTCTTGATAATCCACAAGTATAGGGGGTCGCAACAGTTTTCGAGGGTAGAGTATTCAACCCAAATTTATTGATTCGACACAAGGGGAGCCAAAGAATATTCTCAAGTATTAGCAGTTGAGTTGTCAATTCAACCACACCTGGAAACCATAATATCTGTAGCAAAGTATTTAGTAGCAAAGTAGTATGGAAGTAACGGTAACGGTGGCAAAAGTAACAGTAGCAGTTTTGTAGTAATTGTAACAGTGGCAACGGTAAATTAACTAAGCAAAGATCAATATGTGAAAAGCTCGTAGGCATTGGATCAATGATGGATAATTATGTCGGATGCGATTCCTCGTGCAACAGTTATAACATAGGGTGACACAGAACTAGCTCCAGCTCATCAATGTAATGTAGGCATGTTATCCGAATATAGTCATACGTGCTTATGGAAAAGAACTTGCATGCCATCTTTTGTCCTACCCTCCCGTGGCAGCGGGGTCCTATTGGAAACTAAGGGATATTAAGGCCTCCTTTTAATAGAGTATCGGACCAAAGCATTAACACTTAGTGAATACATAAACTCCTCAAACTATGGTCATCACTGGGAGTGGTCCCGGTTATTGTCACTTCGGGGTTACCGGATCATAACACATAGTAGGTGACTATTGACTTACAGAATAGGATCAAGAACTCACATACATTCATGAAAACATAATAGGTTCAGACCTGAAATCATGGCACTCAGGCCCTAGTGACAAGCATTAAGCATAGCAAAGTCATAGCAACATCAATCTTAGAACATAGTGGATACTAGGGATCAAACCCTAACAAAACTAACTCGATTACATGATAAATCTCATCCAACCCATCACCGTCCAGCAAGCCTATGATGGAATTACTCACGCACGGCGGTGAGCATCATGAAATTGGTGATGGAGGATGGTTGATGATGACGACGACGACGGATTCCCCTCTCCGGAGCTCCGAACGGACTCCAGATCAGCCCTTCCAAGAGAGATTAGGGCTTGGCGGTGGCTCTGTATCTTAAAACGCGATGAATCCTTCTCTCTGATTTTTTCTCCCCGAACGTGAATATATAGAGTTGGAGTTGAGGTCGGTGGAGCTTCAGGGGGGCCCACGAGGCAGGGGAGCGCCCCCCATGGGGTGGGTGCGCCCTCCACCCTCATGGACAGGGTGTGGGGCCCCCTGGTGTCGATTCTTTCGCCAATATTTTTTATTAATTCCAAAAATATTCTCCGTGAAGTTTCAGGTCATTCCGAGTATTTCTGCACAAAAATAACACCATGGCAATTCTGCTGAAAATAGCGTCAGTCCGGGTTAGTTCCATTCAAATAATGCAAGTTAGAGTCCAAAACAAGGGCAAAAGTATTTGGAAAAGGAGATACGATGGAGATATTGTCACCTTGGGGTATGTGGATCATAACTCATAATAGGTGTCTACAACTTGCAAGATAGGATCAAGAACACAAATATACACTACAAAAAAAACACTTCCGTGATGATACGTGTTTGTCACAGTAGGTCGCGTTTTTTGTCATGCATGTACATCCATGATGATTTTATGACAGAATCAAGATAGTCATACATGTGCTGTCGTAGAAGTGTTCCATGACATTACCAAAATTATCATCACGGAAGTGTCCACTTCCATGACGAAAAATCGCGCGTCACAGAAGTGCTTTCGTCAAGGGTGACCGACACGTGGCATCCACCGTAACGGAACACCGTTAAGCTATCGAGTCGGGTTTTGGATCCGATAACCCGTTAACAGCCCCGACCAATGGGAAATTTCCACATGTAAAATTCTTATTGGCCGGACGAAACACGTGTCAGCTCGTCAGTGGGTCAGATAGGCGCCTATGATATGTCGACACGTGCCACGGCCCACCACTGGCCCATTTAGCTTACAAAGCCGGCCCGTTTGACTTGCTCAAAAGTTAACGGGCTGGCCCATGAAAAGCCTGTTAACGGTCTCTTCGCAAATAGCCCATTTTACGGCCCGTTAACTCACGACCCGTTAGGCCCTAAAGGAAATCGGCCCAACAACGTCATGTGGGTCGTCGAATATAACACCAGCCCATTTCACTTTCGCCCCATGTATGGCCCACGACGTCTTTCGGCCCATATGAGGCCTTCGTATCTTTCGGCCCTTTACAGGCCCACGGTGACTCTAGCCCATAATGAACAGTAATTTTCTTTATACCCGTTAACGGCCCGTGATTTACATGGGCCGTTTCCAGCCCATGTTAGCTTTCGGCCTATTGACGGCCCATATGTTCTTGGGCTTCTTTTCGGCCCTCGATAACTTCCGGCCTGTTACTGGCCTGTTCCCCTAATGGGCCAAATTCGGCCCATGGCAAGAGTCGGCCCGTTACTGGCTTGTTCCCCTAATGGGCCAAATTCGGCCCATGGCAAGAGTCGGCCCGTTACTGGCCTGTTACCCTAATGGGCCAAATTCGGCCCATGGCAAGAGTCGGCCCATTTCTGGCCTGTTAACCCGTTGCGCCATTTCCAGCCCGTCCTATATTCTGGCCCATTAACGACCCGTTATGCCTGTGACAGAATTAAGCCTTTGCTGTCCTACGGCCTGTTACCGTGCTGGGCCGATACCAATTACGCCCGATTACGGCCCATGTAGACCCATTTATCCGACGGCCCGAGGCCAACCGATTACAGGCCCATTTATCGACGGCCCGTAGGAGACCCATGGATCCTACAGCCCGTATATGGCCCATGGTAGTTGCGGCCACTAGCAAACCAGGGAAAAAGAAGACTAGGAAATAAATAAGGCCGAAACTAATGCTAGGCTATTAAGGCGATTGCACAGATTACATCCACTCGGCATCAAAGATCGCCACCAGTGCAAATATAGGGAACACCCTACACTATACAAAAATGGCTTGCTGTTTTCTTCAGCCGGTGGCTGCACGTTAAGAATAAATTTTGTATCGCACCAAAACAAATTACAACTATATAACAAAAGGAGGGTTGGCATAAAACTTAACAGTCTAGCAGATAAATGCACCACCAGAAGTTCAGAAGCTCAGTTCATTTGACCTGACTGTTACGTTTTCATGCTGTATTGTCCGATGGAGCACCATAACCCTCGCCTTCATTTCCCCTAGGCTCCTGAACAACATAGCAAATGTCTGATAGTCTGGTTTCAAAACCATGCATATCTTGACGACATTGAGCAATGTTTCTCCTTGTTTCACAAAGGTTCTCTGTTAGGGAATGGACTTGTGTCTAGAGCGCAGATACAACATTGCTTTGAGCTTGCATATCTTGATCATGAGGCAGTTTGGACGATATTGCCTTAACAACCAACCCAGTATTACGCAGGAACATGCTTTTGGCACTGTTAGTGGACAGGTACTGACCCACTGCAGCCAGAGCTGACATTGCGGTTATAGTTGCCTCGCCACCTTCAGAAGGTGGCGGTTCCACCATTTTTTCCATAGCTTGCTGAAAAGTTGAGGTTTTACATTAGTAGTACTAGAACAGAAGATATTAAGGAGGCAGCAAAACCAAACAAAATAGGTTTGGTCTATATACAGAACTTATTCTGGTGAACCCATGTAAAATATTAGTTGTATTTTATTGCAAAGTACAAAATAAAACCAGGTTCCAAACATATGACCATGTACCATCGCTAATGTATTGTCTATTTCTTCACATTGTATTGAGGGCTAAGGATAAAGAGACGAAGTTTATAATACGGTAAGCATAGTATGACATCATTCATATCACAAAACAACTGAGAACAGACAAACAGGCAATTGTAACGTTGTGTGGGCAAGTCAAGCACGGAACTAGATTACGGGTCAAGATCAAAGGAACATCACTCCTCTCTTTTAAACCTTGTAAGGTGCAATGATACGCTAAGACAATTGTGTATAAAATTGAAAAGAGTAATAGACATTGGATGCAAACTATGCAGTTCAAGGCACAAGTCAGAGTAAGTAGTAGTTAAAAGGCATGAGGATTAAGGACTTACAACAGCGGCTTTGACTGGTGTAGTCATGTCCTTCTTCTTGCTGGTGTGACAGTCCTTGAAGATTTCCACAGCATTTGGTTCAGGTACTTTTTGGTCCTTACGGGCTTTCCTCTGCATTTCGAACAAGTCAATATAGATCTGATAATATGGTATAGCGAAAAGAGTAAAACAACAGCTAATTACAAGAGCCTTGCAGTGTGCAATATAGCTACGAGATCCTGTCGTCTGTTGGAATTTCACTTTCGTACGGTTGGCCTTGTTCTTTGAACAGTTCACCTACAAGAAGATAGATTTGTGTGGCACATGCGTAAACAGGACTTCAACATGTGATCTGATCACATATATATATATATATAATGTACCTGATACTTCGGATCAGACCAGTGTTTAACAAGGCCCCTCCAGTCTTCATCCGATATATTTTCCACTGGAGATGTTTGGGAAAGTTCACTATTAGCCTTGCCTTCAAAGTGAGTTTTCCTCAAGTTATACCGATACTGTCGCAGAGCAGACTTGAAAACATGGGTGCAAGCTTGTCTGGTTGCATCATCTTGTCTATCCAACTTGAACCTCATCTGTTGAAAATTATGGGAGTCTCATTATCAGCAACCTAGAAAGTATGGGACAGAGCAAGACGATATTACTAGTTTCCATACATAACCATACTTATAGATAAATGGTCGACGAAGGTGTTGAACTAGGTTTCGTCTTTGTCATTCCTGTACTGAATCCATGTTGGGAGGATACGTACATGACACCTAACGGCAACCGCTGCCTCTGATACTAACTTGGCTGACTCTGTAGCATCACGTGGCCTTTTTAAACCTGCCTCAAAACAGATCTCCATTCTTCCTCCTCTAGATTTAGTTAACCTATCGAGCATTATCCCTGATGTTTGTTTCCTCTTGCGCCTAGGTGCTAGTCGAACAACGAACATAGGAAGTGTTAGTGTACATCAAACTGTGAGACTACATATAAAGAAGCATGCAACTGTAACTTGACTCCAGCAACTACCTTCTTGCTGTTGAAGCTCACAAGGTTCATCTGATATTGCCAACTCGTCTTGTGTCAAGAGTGCTTGGGAAGTAGTGTTAGGTGGCAAGGGAGCTTGTGAACGTGCTGCTAGCTTAGTTGACGCACGAGTAAGTCGTGCAACTGGTAGTACTGTGGTAGGTGTTGCAAGAACTAGGGCTGTCTCTGCTTGTTTGGTGGCAGCTATTTGTTTCCTCTTTAGCTTTTTTTGCAACTCGTGTAGCATGGGATGCCGTGTTTGTAGAATTTTCTGCTGGACTTTGACCTTCTATTGCACCATCAGTACCAGCAGAATCTGCAGGATTCATCCGCTTCTCATTCCCTGCCATTCTGTGTTTCTTCCTCTTTCTCTGTGCCATGTTAAGTCAAGACGACAAGAAAAATGAATAACAATTTAGTTCTTCAGAACAAATTGATGCGTGATGCAGACGAACTGAACTTTGATGTTAGACAACCACATGATAGGAGGATGTAATATGTATGAAAAACAGGACGGAAGAGATAACCAGAACTATCATGTGTAAACTAAGAAGAAGACATTTCACCAAATTAGAAGCAATGCAATGGAAGGTAGACACCAGATGAAACATGCTACAAATATCGCTCTGCCAAGTTAACAGTGTCTCATCATAAATGGTGTTTAAACAAATGTGAAGCAGTACAAGAAATAAATCATATGCAAGATGCAAACAACATCACACTACCATGTTAGAGGTCTCTCGTCATTAGTGCCATTGCATATTCACAGCATTGCATATTCACAGCTTATGATGTGTAAACTAAGGAGAAGGCATTTCAAAAAATTAGAAGCAATGAAAGCTAGACACCATATGAAAGATGCAACGAATATCACTCTACCAAGTTAAAACTGTCTCGTCATAAGTGCCATTTCAACAAATTAGTAGTACAAGCTAGAAAAGAATGTGAGATGTAACCTATATCACACTCCGAAGTCAAACATGTGTTATGATAAGTGATTGTTGTAGGTTATACAACAGTAGTAATTTGATGTAAGAACATGGTGTGATAGACAGATATTGTATGTTCTAGAAACAGGAACACGTGTCTTATTCAAGTATAATGTGTAAAGTAAGCAGATGGAATTCAACAAAATTAGAAGGAATACAAGCTAGACATCACACATAACATGCAACCACATATAACAGTGCCAAGTTAGAGGGAGCACCGGTGATGCTGCACTAGGGGAGACGTGCTCATCATAAACACAGCTTTGTTGAGTGTCTATGCATGTGTTGTCTTGGAAATCATCTTGGGGGTGTGGAGGAGTAGAAACTGTAGAGGCCCTCCGTTCGGAAGGAGCACCTTTATCCGCTGCCTTGCTAACTTCCTTCCGCTTTATTGATTTTGAATTGTCAAGTAAAACCGACAAGCAAAAGCAATAAAATTATCTCTTCAGAACTCATTCATGCATGATACTGACAATCACTACTTTGATGTAAGGCAAACACATGATACCAGGATGGAATATGTACGAAAAACAGGACGGCATGGCATGTTCACAACTGTTTGTGTAAACTAAGCAGAAACCATTCCAGCAAATAAGAAGCAATCCAAGCTAGACACCACATGAAAGATGCAACCAATATGACTCTGCCAAGTTAAAAGCGTCCCATCATAAATGGAATTTCAACAAATTAGAAGTAGCGCATGCTATAAATCATATGAAAGATGCAACTAATATCGCACTGCATATACTAAAGGTGTCTCGTCATGTTGATTGATGCGGGATACAAAAAAAACAATAGTTTTATGTAAGGACATGCTTAATAGACAGATCTACTATGTACTAAATACAGGAAGGCATGTCACATTAACAGGTATAATGTATAAGCCAAGCAGACTAGCACATGCAGTTTAACCAGATTGGAAGAATTACAATCTAGACACCATATGCAACATGCAACCACATATCACGCTGCCAAGTTATAGGAAGCACCCGCGATGCTAGTGTAGGGGAAATGTTGTAATCAACTACAGAGCTACGTTCACTATCTTCATCTAGCATTTCTGTTTCTTGAGAATCATGTCGGGAGGCCGACGCTGCATTCTTTAAATGAGGAGTAGTCCCCTTGCCTGCCTGCCTCGTCATAAGTGATTGATGAGGGATACACAAGAACATTAGTTTGATGTAAGAACATGGTTAATACACAGATGTACTAGTATGTACCAAAAACAGAAAGGCATGTCATATTCAAAGGTATAATGTGTAAGCTAAGCAGATGCAATTTAACCAAATTGGAAGCAATACAAGCTAGACATCCGGCTGGAGTGGTGAGCATGATCATCTAGGACCTGAGAGCCTGGTGGGAGGCGGGCTGCTTCGCCACCATCGCAGCTTTTTAGTTGGCTTCCAGGTGATGCCTATCTTTGCTGGGCTTGTCACTGGCTCGGCCAGTGCCCTGACTAGCTATTTGTCTTCTGGTGCTCATGGGATGGTGCTTCATGTAAAAAATATCTTTCCTTATCTTACCGACTTCGGCCTTTCGAATACAAGCTAGACACCATATGGAACATGCGACCACATATGACACCGCAAAGTTAAAGCAAGCACCTGGGATGGTGGTTCATTGTGAGCGAGGTCATCAACTCCAGAGCTACGTTTACCGTCTCCATCTCCTGACACTACACCCTTTATAGCGCTGTAACGTGTCTTGCCTACCCGCACACGAAGCTGGAGCGACTTCTCTCTTTTCTTTTTGGCTTCTCTCATGGCAGCAGAGTCTGAAATACCCTTGCATAAAAACACAATAGTAAGAGTAAGGGTGAAGTGTGAGAAGAACTAGTGCACTGTAAAAGTAGCAGATAGTAGGTGGTTGAAAAATAAATGACAAGAGACATATGATAGCTCTACAACATTGCATGGCAAACAAAATTAGATTCTACTTCGTATGATTTTTTAATATATGAGCACAGGAAATGCAGGTACTCCTCCAGCACACCACCACATGTGGTCATATCTAAGATAACAGTCGACTGAAAATAAATAGGTCAGTCGATTTTTTTAATGAACCGTCTGATCAATAAGGAACGGGCAGATGGCCTTCGTCTACCTCCCGCCAGTCACTGTTGACGATCTTTCTCGAACCGCCAGCGACCACCGGCCCAGACCCCTGCCTCCGCCGCCCCGCCCTCCCATCGACCTCACACCACCGCCGTGCTTGGCAGCGCCCCCAGGTCATCCCTTTAATCCCGGCCGACCTCCAGATCGGGCGCCAGTAGCTCTAGGACGCACACGCCCCTAAGATAAACACCAAGGCGCTGCTTCCCCGGCGTAATAGGCGTACTAGCGCCTGTTACGCCGGGGAATGCTTCCGTTAATTGGGAATCAACTGGCCAGAAATTGAAATTCAGGGGGCGACGGACCTCTAGCTAAGGTGAAATAGTATATGAGGAGAAACCTTGTGCATTGCGAGTTACTAGGAACATCTAGTATCAAGAAGAAGCGGTCAACTAGTGTCTTTTGTGGGATGAACACCGTGCAAGCAGAGACGTAAGATTTGCACGAATAAGGGAAGAGGAGTACCTTTTTCGGTTGCCGGTGTGGTCACCTCCACATGTCGCGCCGATCTTCTTCTTTTTACCGGGGAAACCGATGTTCTGGAGGGTGCAGGCTTGGACGAACCCATGGCCAAATTGTTGACTGTGTTGCCGTGGCCATATGTCGACGGAGGGGAAGCAGATCCGAGGCGGCGAAGGACGGCGTAGTAGGAACAGCTCCGGTGCGGTGGAGGGTGGCGAAGTTGGAGCGGCAGCGGTGAGGCGCAGGACGGCGTGGTTGAACTGGCTCGGGTACGGATGGCTCGGCCTCGGCTTCAACTACTAGCCGTGGAGGGCGTTGCGGTTGAGGTTGAGGTGGACGACGACGTCGTGGTATCGGCTCCGGCGTGATAGAGGAGGGCGGCAGTTGATGGGTTGGATGGGGTGGCGGACGGAGGACACCGCGGTTTCGCGGCTGGTGGAGAGGTAGTGTTGGCGCCCACGGAGTACGAATGGGGAATCAGACGGGTGGGGGGAACCATGTTTCGGTCTGGGACGCGCTTGTTTTTGGCTTTTTTGAACAGAAGATGGGACGCGCTTGTTTGAAATTTGGGGAAAGTACAAACTTTGCCCCCCTCTTAAATTTTGGACCTACTCCGGGTCGGGGGTAGGATGGTAATCCCAGGTGTCCCAAATAGTGGGCGGGAGCGATTTCGGCCGCGCGCATGTGTGCTTAGGCGGCCATTGTGTATGAATGTTTTCCGGATGCGGTTGCGTGGCGTCTAGATGAAGCTACAAACCTACCCTGGTTTGGAGCTTTGGACGTCGGGCCGGTAGGTTTCACGGGTCGAAGTTATTAGAAAAGTAATTTCCTTGTACTACCAAACATTGGTCTCACGCGGTTTCGGGCGAGTAGAGGCTCTTTTGGCACTTCGTTCGAAATTTTGAAACACAAGCATTCACGTTTAGAGTACTCTTGAACTATGAGGATTGACCTAAATAGACAACGTTATATTTGACCTTGTATGTTTGAAAACCTCATTAAATTATCCGCTTCTTTTTGAAATTTTGACACTTGAAAATCCTATAACTATGATTATTTTGGAATGGAGGAGCTAAATTTGAATCTATTTTGTACACGACTACATATGCTATTATGTACAAAATCAGAGCAAAGATTGGTGCCCCCATAATTTAGGTATGGTTTACAAATACCATGATATCAAATTCAAATAATTGAATGGACTTCATGTTGAATTCGATTTTTTTAAACCACCTTAAGTTGAATTCAAATGTATGCTAGTTCATAGGTAGCTATTTATAATGTCCATTGTGTAACTTTCGTATGTATAATGTGCTTTACACACACAACATGAACTATACTCACGTTTATATTCGATTGCTAAAGTGATGCATTGTCTGGAGTTCAAAATACTAACTATGTGGATCAATTGTGTCGAATAATAACATAGACATGCTCAAATTCAATAGAATCTAGATGTCTGATGGATCAATGACAGCTCCTTACGCGAATTGCAAATATCATGATCCCATCCTAATATTTGGATACAATTTATATCTTTAATCAATGTGTAGAGCAGTCTTTTACGTGTAGTTTCACTCTCCATCGGTGGTCTCTCACACATGCTCACACACTCTCTCCCGAGGTGTCTTTCTCGCACACATGCTCTAGATATAAACCTCCCTCCCTCTCGTAACCATTTACAACTGTTTTCACTAACCTTTATCACAAGCACTCTTCCTCTCGCAAACATACACACGCACAATCCTCATTGACCCTTTCTATATACATGGACCTGCCTACATGTCTCATGTACGCACATTATCTTTACACCTGTCTCTCACGCATTGTCTCACACCTCTCTTCCTAATCGACGAGTATGATTCTCCCAGAGCATTCTGTAGGATGCCCCTTAAAGTTAGGTTGGATGAATAGTAATATCAGAGATAAAGGGGTTACCTTAGTCCGAGAACCTAGGGTTACAAATCCTAGCTGGCTTTGTCAGTGGACATAGAGTCCTTTACAATTCTGCTATCTTTGTCTTGTACGACTAGTCATCCATGGGTCTTCCTAAATGCGTCACGGGCCGATCAATGTGGCGCAGGTCGGAACCGAACGAAGGGCCTCACCTCGACCCACCGGACCTCACGCGGTGACACACCCTCTGCCCCCACGTCTCATTATCTTCTCACACCCACACATACCAACACAAACACCACACACAAGAAAATTTCTCCTAGTGCCTCTATTCCCTCCCCCCTTGCATATACACACTCAAGGGAATGGAATCTCTTGTCGTGACGTCATATTCGTCGCTCTCTCTCTCTAGACCACTCTTATTTCTCATGCTATCTCTCCCATGCCCCCCCCATCGGCCCCTCTATTCATGCCTCTCTCGAATACATAATACACACACATACCTCTCTAGGCCCCGCCAAATGCATCAACTACACATTCACACATGTTACATCATGTACCCCATTGATCTAAAAAGCCCTCTCTTCACGTTTATTTCGCATACAACATTCCTTTTGAATAAAGTGTGGCCAAAAAATTATTTTAGAGTTTCTACATATATACAACATTACAAAGTTATATGGAGGAGTACGAACGCTAATTTGCATTGCATGGTGCCCACAATGATATTTATTCCGCACTGTGAATTTGTATATTTTTATACTATATACAAAGTTAGTCATAATAAAGAGAAACGAAGAGCATCTCTCTCTCCATCGCATACCCCCCTGTACGCCCCTTTCACGTATGCACACAAAACTATCTCCAGGTCCTCTAAAAGTAAGCCCCCAGAAAATTCACGCATGTTTCATCTTTCTCTCGCGATATATGCAATGACGATCATTGTATTTGAAGCGAAAGCACGATACATACATTGGACTTCAGAATCCACTCATTACAGTCACCATTTACGTTTAGTGGTTATTATACAGTCACAGGCTCACCGTACAACTCTGTATTTGCTCATGACATGACTAGTTGACCAGTTAAACGCTCCACGTGGCACCTCTAGTGTTGCATCACATTATCTCACTACCATCATGCCCACCTGTCGACTTGTATCTACTCTACATCTACACTCTTATAAAATACATAAAATACACTCTTATAAAAAACAGAGTTGGTGATGATGGTGTGCCTGCCATCCTGCAATATAGGCCGTCCGATTTATATCTGATGGATAGGAAAGAAACTATGGCAATTTTGCAAAAAGGTACCCACACACCTCTCCACATTTGCAAATAAGGCCTTCCCTCGTTCATCCTTTTCTCTCACAAGATAAACAAGTCATACAAATGCATCTTGATGTTACATGCAATGCACGGGCATCTTGCTAGTAAGAATGAAAACAAACGACAAAAAAAATATTTGGACGGTGGTTCGAAGTCATGACCGCGGGCACAGCGGACAAGGTGGCCTTGTATTGGTATGCTGAGCCGTCTGTTTTAATACACAGGAGCTGGTGTGGTGATTATACACACACGCACGCATGCACACGAACTGCATCCACGCAACACTCACACAAACACATGCACCCACGCACGCACGCAACACTCACACATACACACGCAACCACGCATGCACGCAACACTCACACGCACGCACGCAACACTCACACGCACACACGCACGCATGCATGCACACACCAGTACACCACATGACCATCACACACTCTCACGCTCAAGTGCTCAACCTACACGTGCATGCGCACACATCAGGCCCTGACAGACACATACACAACCAGGTCATTCCCGCGCACAGGTTGGAGCCTTGTCGCGCCTGCGTAAATTTGTGTTTATCTGACCTTTTGCCAATGCGAACTGACAGGTGTGACCCACAAGGAATGTGGTCAATTTAACTAGTCAACATGGTGCCACGCAGACTATTTGGCCGGTCAACAGAGTGCAATCCGATGCTGAACTATGAGCAAGTGACCGTATAATCACCGCAAAACGTATATAGTGACCATAATCAGCTTATTCTGAAGTTCGGTGACCGTATTACGCTTTTCTCTCTGTAGGCCCTCCAAAACTACATCTCTACACGTTCTCGCATGTTACATCTAACAACTATGCAATACAGCACTACTACTACACTCTAACACAATAAATCATACGTGTTTTTAGTTTTACTAGATATCATATTGTTACTTATAATTATTCAGTTTGCATACATTAAAATTTCCTTTGAAATGTATGGCCAGTATCATCTACCGCGCGGGAACAATCCCGCCCTTTCCTATTTAATCGGGTTTGTATCGATGGATCGTGCGAAATAGCAAAACTATAGTACTATACAGTACTACAAGTGACAGTTCACTGGGCCGTCGTGTCGTCTACTCCTCCGTCGTAAGAGTGGAGCGCTCGCTTTCATAAATCTTCTAGTCCCTTTCTCCGACATGCGGGACATCAAGCTACTGGGTCCACGTGCCATACCGGAATACAGTGCAGAGCAGCCGGGGTGAAGCACCCCAGTTATGGCGCCGGCGTAGTAATGAGCAATGAGGCGTCAAATCACAAGCTGCACCTTTCCCGCAGTTAAGTTGGAGGGACAAAGCAACCATCATTTCACTCGTTGCTGAATCCGCTTCTCCCTCATCTTCTTGAACTTAACCACGTGTTGCATCTGCCGTTGTTCTGCCTCATGTGGGACGCGGATCGGCTTGGTAAAGCACTGACACGTGGGACCGCATGTTAGCAAACCGCCAGGACAACATCCTCCGAAAATAAGAAGCCTAATCCTAGACTTACAAAGGGCTACGTAGCTGCTACATATACTTTCCATCTAATCTATATATGCCCCCCTGATTTTCAGATGGGGTGGGCCTAATCCTCTCCTTTAATCCAATCAAATAGTCCCACATCACATCAGTTCGTAACTTTACGTAAACCATTACGTGGATGTAGCATTGCTCAAATAAGAAACCTCCCCCGCCATCCGCGCGCCAAAATCACCTCCTTTTTACTAATCTTGATTCTATAATTTTTTAGATCAATATAATTGAGATTTGTATAGATAGCACATAGGAGCAAAACCAAGTGGTACGGTTAATGGCATCCACAATGTGTAGCCAAATGTGAAAATAGCTTTTGGCATCATGGGAACCATTGTGGACGGTGTTGCCAAAGCCAAAAAGATGGAACCGAAGCTCCCTGATTGATTGATTGAAGGAATAGAAAAATGCAACGTCTCTCCTCTTTCTCCGATGCTTGGACGCATGTAGTACAGTATAGAGCACAGAGTCTACTCCCATGTCCCTTCTATCACAAATCACAAAGCAGTGAGGCGTCAAATCACAAAAGCACGGACGAAGCAACCATCATTTCACTCTTCGCTGACTCCGCTTCTCCATCGTCTTCTTCGAGAAACCATCTCACCGCACTAGCACTCCTAGTAGTACTAGTAAAGGACTTCCTGGATGCAAATAAGGCGGTTGTCTCGGCTTGCAGGCGGCACTTGCGAATGACTTACCGTGGTCTCCCTCAATGGTGTTCTCCGTCGAACGCACTTCGCCAAACCACCAAAAAAAGATATCGTCGACGTCACCGCAATGGGGAAGGAAGTCAAATATAGTTACTACCTCCATTTTTTTGTACACAAGGCCAGTATATCAAAATTACAATTTGCAAAGGGCCACTAACACTAATCGAGGCAAAATTGATGGGGTTAGCAACCAAGGACATTAATATCCCCTGCATGCATGCGGAAGTGAGAAGGTTGGTTTGCATGGCGCTGCATTAATCAAGCGATGAGGAGTGAGATGGTTAGCTCTTTGGTCTTTGGAGAAAAAAATACGCATTAATTGACACGTGAAACGAGGATTTGTATCGATTAAATCCCGCGAAGGAAAACCCCGCCTTTCTTTTTTAACACTAGTACTCCTAGTACGTACGTACTTATCCTGTTTGGGTCTAGGCCTTGCATTGCCAAACTTCGCCACACATTTTTGCCAAGCTTGCCTAAAGTTTTCAAAATGAGAAGGAGGTACACTTGCGCACGGCTGTCGCGGTCGCACCGCACCCTCACACGGTCGCTCCTGCACGCCGCGGTCGCACCGCACCCTCACACAGTCGCTCCTGCATGCCGCAAACCCAACCAAGGGAACGCACCCTCACTGACACGTGCTGTCGCATGTGAACAAACCAAACTCAGCCATCCTATCACTAACACATAATTTTCGTTCATAGAGTATGTTTATCCAACCGCATGTTGGGGAGTATCCGTACGGCCCGTGCGGTGGTTTGTTGGGGAAGAAGAAGAGGTGAGGAAGAAGGAAAGAAGGGTTAGGAGACGTAGGATATTCATCCAACCGTCTGAAATGGTAGACTGACCCAAGTCAGGCAACTTGCATAACAAATATATGTTTTTACACAGCAAAAGATCCATAAAAACAACAACATAAAGAAAAACTATCACTGCTCGCGGAAAGAGACGGCCTCATCGTCTTTGGCTGCCGGCGTGAACCAGCCGTCGCTGCCGACGTGTGTCTCCGCACCGTGGTTGTCCTCGGCCTCCAGCTACTCGTTCAAGCGGAGCATGCGGGCGCTCTGCACGGACAAGAGCACAGCCCGGTTCAAGTCGAGGACGTCTGGTTCCGCCTGCAGGAGGGCCTCGATGGCAGCGGCATCCGTGCGCTCCGCGTCGAGTCGAGCTTCCGCCACCCGGTTCAAGTCCAGGGCGTCCGGTTCCGCCTGCAGGAGGGCGTCGATGAGAGCGGCATCCGCGCGCTCTGCGTCGAGTCGAGCTTCTGCCGCCCGGTTCAAGTCCAGGACGTCCGGTTCCGCCTGCAGGAGGGCCTCGATGGCAGCGGCATCCGCGTGCTCCGCCTCAAGTTGAGCCTCCGCCGCTCGGTTCACATCCACGACATCCGGGTCCGCCTGCAGGAGAGCCTCGATGGCAGCGGCATGCGCGCGCTCCACGTCGAGTTGAGCCTCTGCCTCCCGGTCCTCCTTTAGTATCGCCATGTTGAACCGCTGGTCCGCCTGCACCATGGGGGACTCGGACGCCGGCACGAAGTCGACGTCCATCGTCTCATACCCATCGGGGGCCTTCTGCGCCGCGACCTCCGCCATGAACATTGGATCGGCTTCCTCCTCCTCGTAGCTTGGCTCCAGAGAACTCGGGGATTGGCCCGCCGCAAAGCGAGCTTGGGAACAGAGGTCTGTGGCGCCGACCGCCGCCGCGATTTCTGCACGGCGCTCCGGCATCAGCATCTTGTAGTAAGTGATCTTGCGGCGCACCATGGCTTTCCGGCGAACTAGGGGACGCATGATGCGGGCTAGGGGATCGAAAGGTGGGGGAATGGGCTGGAGATTTGGTGTGGTTTTAGGGCAGTGGCTGGCGTAGGCCGAGCAGCGAAGGTTCTAGTGTGAATAGTGGTTCCGGTGACGACCGGTCAATCGGTTTTGACTGTACATCGCTCTTGTCGCGTTCGCGTTGCAGCCCGGCACGCTGGACCCTCCACGTCGCTCACCGAATGGAACGCGCTTCATCTTGCGTTTTCGCTCGCTTGTGGGACCGCAGTTGAGAGCAAACCGACGTCCCTCCCCCTCCCCCGCCCGCGTCATTTATTATACCACCACTCCCTCCGTTTTATGCGGAGTAAATAAAAACAGAGGGAGTATAGTACGGATGAGGATCCCCTGATGTGGCCGAACCCATTGAGTAACTGACATGCGGGGCCTAGCAAGCATGGGGTCTGCCAGTAAGTTACCGAAAGGGAGGGTAAGGCAGGGATACCTACGTCAGAGGATCCACTTCCACTATACTACTTTGACCAAATGTTAGAGTAATAATATATGACATGCAACTTACACAAATGTTAGAGTAATAATATATGACATGCAACTTACACAAAGCATACAGGGTCTAATGGGTTTTTCGAGGCTAACTTTGACCAAATGTTAGAGTAATAATATATGACATGCAACTTACACAAAGCATACGGTCAAATTCGTATGTGAAAGGAGTTTCCAATGATATAATTTTCACATTATACATCTCATGTACTATTAATCTTGTCAATAGTCAAATTGGAAACCATCTCGAGTACAAATCTAGGAGTACGCATGAATCTAACAATATTGATTGGGCGTTGTTGAATGTTGATACCTTTTTGATCAAAGTAGAGATACTTTGACTACACATAAAACTTATATGTAAACTAGAAAGGATAGGGGGAGTATATTGTACGTTCAAAAACGAAACGAAAATTGAATACCCTTTATATATGATTTGTGGATGCTATGATCACCGGTTCAAAATTTTGAATCCGCCTTAGGTATCACGTGCCCCCACTCGTTCCCTCTCGATTTCATCTCGGGGTCCGGAGATCTATTGAAAGAGGACTAGGGTGGGTACATGCGAATGATACTCGGCGGAATGTTCAAATGAGGCATGCGGGAGGATGGACTCGACTGGAGGGCGACATGATCGATGGAGAAGAGGGTTGGAGAGGAATGAGAAATAAGCAAACGCCACATGATTATACTTGAACGACTCAAATAAACAATAAGTTGTCTCGCTTGGCCTACATAGTGAAAGGCGTAATGCGCAACGCGGAGCACTGACGCTCGAATATGGCCGGGAAAACAGGGAAACCGACATGTGGGGCACACCCGTCGGGACGACGTAGCGCAGACTAGTCCAATGGAGGAGCTGGCCCACGACCTTCTCGCCACCGACAACCGTTCATGTGGGTCGTTGGGGCCAACAACGGGGCGCAGCTCCAGCACCGCCTCTGGACACGGCGACCGCGGTGAGCGACACGCTCATATCGTCGCTAGACATGGTCGGTTTTAGTGTGCCGAGGGTGGCGTTAGTGCTGTGGCACGACCAACGGTATGTTTGGTTTGTGCCCAAGGTTGCCCCATCAAAGCATTGGGTAGCCAAAATTTTGGTTGAGGTATTGGTTGCCCATGATTTGGCCGACATTGGCAAGAAAAATGAACTAGAGTTGGCTAGAGTTCATTGGCATGCCAAAGAAATGGCAACCATCCAAACAAAGACCAATCTTTGGGTCATGACCAAAATTTTGGTTGAGGTATTGGTTGCCCATGATTTGGCCGACATTGGCAAGAAAAATGAACTAGAGTTGGCTAGAGTTCATTGGCATGCCAAAAAAATGGCAACCATCCAAACAAAGACCAATCTTTGGGTCATGACCAAAATTTTGGTAAGGTGCACTTTGGCCACAATCCAAACACACCTCAACACCCCGCTCGTCGAGAATGCATGGGGCACCGCGACGCATCCGCGGAGTGGTGTAGCGCGGCCAACGGCATCCTCTGGACCTGAGACCATGCCGGGTCGTCTTGCTTTTTCAATGACATGCGGGGATCGCATGTGAGCAAAGGGCATCTCCAACGTTGCCACGACCGCAGCTAACTACCCTGGCACACCAAAACCCTCGTCCCTCGCGCCGTCGCGCGGTGCGTTCCCAGCCGGCGCTAGCTGCCCGCATTCATGCCATCCGTTCGTATGTCGTCGTTAAGAGGCTCCGTGACCGAGGAACCAACTCCGGCGACTTAATGACGCACCCGGACGCTTGGCCTCACCGGAATGCGCTACTTAAAGCGGCAACGCCCAGCTAACCTCCACACCATAGCGCATCGTCCTCCTACCTGGCACCACATCCGCCATGACCGCAAGTGCGAAGGCTCTGCGGGAGAGCTTGTCTTCGGGGATTAAGCTGGAGGTCGGCGCCCTCGCTCAAGTCGCCTCTCGCGACGCAATAGCGGCCTAGCCGGACGCGGACGCGACCGCACAAGCGGTGGCCACGCTGGAGGCCGACGACGGGAGCACCTTCAGCCACGCGTCCTACTTGCCGCCGTCCAACGTCCGGCACCGCCGAGGTCGGGGACTCCTCCGAGGATGAGTAGGGCATGGGAGGCGGCAGGGAATGGTGTGCCAACTTGCCGGTCCGTATCCCGTGTTCTACTCTTCCTCGCCGGAGACCGCACCTTCACTTCATGGGTCTTGAACCCCACCCCCGTACATAGAGATCGCAGATGCAGGACGTCGGTCGCCGCCGTAGAATAGGTTTAGGGTCGGGTTTCTTTTATTTTCCTGTCCTATAAAAGTTCGAAATGTAATGAAAATCTGCCGTGTTTGCATTAATCTCGGTCGGTGTATATGAACTGTCACAATAATATACATATTGTAGGAGTACTAGCAAGATGCCCGTGCGTTGCACGGAAGATCAAGATCTCGTGGGAGAAAAGGATGAACGAGGGAAAGCCTTATCTGCAAATGTGGAGAGGAGTGCGGGTAAATTGTCATAGTTTCCTTCCTATCCGTTAGATATAGATCAGACGACCTGTATTGCAGGATGACAGGCACACCACCATCCCCAACTCTGCTTTTTATTGAACCGATACAAATCGAACATGCGAAGTAAAATAAACACATAGGGTGTATACATACACAAATTATCTTAGGCACTCCAATAGTACGTCCACTACACATTCACGCATTTCAGATCTTTCTACATCTACGGGAACCTACGAAAGGGTTAACGTAAATTGCCTCTCTCTCTCTCCTCCCCTGATTTTCATGGTGGTGGGCCCCTCCCTCCCCCCAATCTACAATCAACAACTCACACGTTTCACATTATGTTAATTACGTAACTGGGATTATGTAGGTGTAGCATTACTCGTCCTAAAAAACCCAACTGAGCCAACCTCCCAGCATATCGCGCGAGAAAAGACCCGGCCGCGCCGTTTTAGTCGGGATTACCGTATTACTAGTAGTAGTATCGATGGATCGCGCGAAGCAACAATTTTTTTTGAGGGGGCGAAGCACCTAGTTAAAAGGAAAAAAGGCGGTACATTCACAGCACTCCTGTCGCGGTCGCATTGCACCCCACACACGTTCGGTCCTGCACACGGATCACGCAAACGGAACGCGCTTCGGCTTGCCTCTACACTGACAGGTGGGACTGCACTTCGAGAAACCGACGATGCGGCAAACTCCCCCCGCCCACCGCGCGAAAATCCTCCCCCCCACCCAAAAATTCCCCCCAAATCCGATTCAACCGCCCTTCGGCCAACTAGCCAATAATATTCCCCAAACCCCCCTCCTCCCCTGTCCCCCTCCACTCCATTCGCTCCGCCAAAGCCGCCCTCCCTACCGCGCCGATACGTCGGCGCCGCGGTTCGGCGATCCTCTCGCTCCCACAGTACGCTCTCGTAGACTGCCGTCCTCTAGCCGCGCCGCCACCTCTGGCTACGTTCTTGTGGAGGCGCACAGCGGTCAGCGCCACCACCGCTGGCGACGTTCGTGTGGAGACGCACGGCGGCCAGCTTCTCCCATGGTACGCGCATTCTAGACTGAGGCCCCGTTCATGCCGGTGTAGCGCTGAATGTTAGCTGATAGACGCTGTTAATCTCACTGTTTGCCGAAGTAGTTTACTGTCAATATGCTCTGCTTAAGAAGCTTCCTTGCCCTGTTTTGCACTCAATCTGCTTAGCTGAGATGGCATGCCAAGGCCGATTAGTTGCTAAAATATCCTGCCATATATTTATTGTGATGTAGATTGCCATGGTCTAGTAGCCAATCTGTTAGGTGAAATAGCTCTACACCGTTTTATACTCGATCTTTGTTGCTGCGATGGCCTTCGATAGTTCGATGGCTGTGTGCTCGGCCTCATTGACTGCTGAAACAGCCTGCCATAATTTGGCACTCAAATCTGTTTGCTGAATTAGCTTTACATATATTTCGTTACTTAGATCTGCTCGTCCAAATATCTTGCCATAACTTTAGACATCGACCTAGGTATTTTTTTTCTGGACTTCATAAAAAATCATATATGTTTTTCCTATAATATCTAGTAGAAGAACTAATTTGTATGTCTAACAGATGGACAGGACTTGGATAACTTCTGCTCGAAGATTCTCCGCTGCATATCTCGAGGGGGTTGAAAACTTCATGAACTTTATCAGAGCTGAGTATGGTGGTCCGAAATCAGATGTGCTCTGCCCGTGTAGCAGCTGTATGAATTCAGTTACAAGACCCCAGTCAACTGTGCAAAATCATCTACACTTGTATGGGATGCCGGTCACATACACTAGGTGGGTTCATCATGGTGAAGCTGTGAACGTCAATGTTATTGACTACGTGGAAGCAGCAGATCACCATCTTGATCTGCCTGATGCTCAGGTGGAAGAGGAGGAGGAGGTGGTGGTGGCGGAGCCAGTGAGTTTCACCAACATTGAAACAATGCTACGAAATGCTCGTGCATTCCGTGAACTTTCACCTGCAGAAGAAAAACGGTGGGCCCGCATGTTGGAACAATGCAACGTTGCTGTCACCCCAGGAAATAAGCTGTTAGTATTCTCAGCTATGGTCACCTTTCTTCAGGTGAAGACATCTGAGCGGATGACCAACAAATCATTCGATGCGATGTTGGCTGCTTTCCGCGAATCTTTCCCAAATGCGTCTGAGCTGCCACACACCTACAGTAAAATGAAGAATTTCCTTCGTGCAGTTGGAATTGGATATGATATGATCCATGTTTGTAAGAATAATTGTGTTCTGTTCCGGAAGGATTATGCCAACTTAAGTGAATGCCCGAAATGCAAATCATCATGATGGAAAGATGGCGATGCTGTGAAGAGGATTCCTCATAATGTTCTGAGACATTTTCCAACTATACCAAGATTGCAGAGGTTGTTTCATGATGCTGAAACAAGAGAGGATGTACTGTGGCATTCTAGGAACCAGGAGTACAGAGATCAGAATGTAATGAGCCATCCATCTCATGGTAGTGAGTGGAAAAGCTTCAATGATAAACAAAAAGAGTTTGTTGCTGACCCGAGACACATTAGACTTGGCTTAGCTTCAGATGGATTTAACCCATTTGGCCACCAGAGCGCCACATATAGCATGTGGCCAGTGCTTGTTATCCCTTACAACATGCCTCCAAATGTCTGCACCAAAGAATCAAACTACATGATGGCCTTGCTCATCCCAGGTACAAAAAGTCCTAGAAAGGATTTTGATTTGTTCATGGAGCCTCTTGTGGAGGAACTTCAACAGCTATGGAAGGGTGTTCTCACTCGAGACCTATATAGCAGCCCACCAGCTGATTTCTTTCTGCGTGCTATTATAATTTGGTGCATCCATGATTATCCGGCTTTGGGCACTATGTCAGGGCGAACGACACATGGTTACAATGCATGTGTTCGCTGTGACAGGAATCCGCTGTCATACGCAATACTTAGCAAGATCTGTTACATTGGACACCGCCGTTTCCTTGCCAAGGACAAGCCGCATCCTAGAAAATACCGAAGACATGTGTTCAATGCAAAGCATGAAAACCGTGATGCGCCAAAGAGGCTCACCACCGATGAGTTGCAAGTGGAATTAGAGAAGGTCAGACATATTACACCAGGAAACCATCCTGGTAATGGTAGCGGGAAAAGGAAGCATGGCAGGGTAGAAGAGAGATTATTGTTTACCCGCAGGTCCACTTTATGGGACTTGGAGTATTGGAAAGATTTGGATCTGTGGCATAATCTTGATGTGATGCACATCGAGAAAAATATATGTGACATCATTATCGGCAAACTTCTTAATATTGAAGGCAAGACGAAAGATACCTTAAAATCTAGGATTGATTTGACACACCTGGGTATCAGAAAGGATTTGCAGGTGCAAGATGAAGGTAAACCATGGGATATGGCACCAGCTGTGTACGCTTGGACAAGGTAAAAAGAAAAGAATTCTGCGAGGTCCTGTCACATGTGAGATTCCCACATGGATTTACTTCCAACCCTGAAAGGAGAGTCAGTGCAGATGGAAACAAGGTACAAGGGTTGAAAACTCATGACTGCCACGTCCTGCTTCAAAGGGTTTTACCTGTTATCCTTAGAGGATTGGGCCGCCCTGACTTATACAGAGCAGTTGCAGAGTTGGGACAATTCTTCAGGGAACTCTGCAGTAGGAATATCAGGATAGATGCTTTTGAGCGTCTTAGAGACAAGATACCAACTATCCTATGCGACCTTGAGAAGATATATCCTCCAGCCTTCTTTGATGTGATGGTGCATTTGGCTGTTCATCTACCTGATGAGGCACTACTTAGAGGTCCAGTACAGTATGGCTGGATGTACCCTATTGAAAGGCGGCTAGGCACTTTCAAGGGCTATGTTAGGAACAGAGCTAGACCCGAGGGTTCCATTGCAGAGGCCTACATTGCTACAGAAGCGTTGACATTTTGCTCAAAATACATTGAAACAGCTGATCAGCTTAGCAAAGAGGTGGGTGAAGACAATCCTGGGCTCAATGTTTTCGATTATTCTGTTCGAGTTACAGGGAAGAGTCGACAAGAGGACAAACCTAAAGATTTGGACAAAATGGTTTGGTATGTGTTGAATAGCTGTCCTGAGATACTACCTTATATCAAGTAAGTGCAATACTATAGCTTATACATCGTAATCTACTAAACTTGCAGCACATTCTTATATATTTAGATGTTTGACGCGATCACTATGTTGTGCAGCATCTACAAAGAGGAGTTACTGCCGCAAAATCCAAGAAACATTGACAAACTGGTTATGGCAGGATTTGCGAAATGGTTCAAGAACCATGTAAGCTTTTGAAGTGCACTGTTAGTTTTTATAATATATTGAGTACATAAGATGATCAGCTTGTCTATTTTCTAACCATAGGTTAAGAAGATGCGGGAGGATGGGCAGGCAGTTGATGATGCCCTTTACTCATTAGCAATGGGTCCTGATACTCGGGTAAGACATTATGAATCTTGCGTTGTTGGAGATGTGCGCTACAACACCATTGCACGAGACAAAGGCAGGAAGACACAAAACAGTGCCATCATGAGCACGGATATGTATGACAAAGAGACAACTCAAATGTATGCTAACATAACAGACATTGTTCAGTTGCAGTATATCTCTAGTTTCAAGGATCATCGGTGTGTGGTTCTGTTGTGCTGTCATTGGTATAACCTGTTTTCCAGGATCGCAAAACCCAGAGCTGATGATTATTTCAAATCCATCAATGTCAAGGCGGCGTACCAGACCAACGAGCCTTTTATTTTGGCAAATCAAGCAACACAGATATTTTCTTGGAAGACACATTTGCGCGTAGCGATGACTGGAGAGTATTGCAAAGGTTTGAGCAGAGGAATTCGTTTAATGAAGTTGCACAACAAGATGATGCTTACACTGCTCCTGATGTACAAGATAACACATATGTTCCTAATATCTTTGAGAACCATCACGTCAATGACGCCGGCGAAAAGATTGCCTGTCGTGCTGTGGACATACAAGAGTTGATCAAGAAGAAGCCAACGTTCGAGGACGTTGAGGACGAAGAAGAAGATGACACCGTGGGGAATTACGATTCAGACTGATACACACGGCGAAGATGTTGACGCTGCTGTTGCGGATGATGATTACATTGCTTTTGTCGTATTTTCCTGTTAGAAGACGTTTTTTTATCTACTATGTGAAATTGTGTTTGCTATGACAACTGAAACCTGATGAACATGTTGTTTAGTATTTTGCTGTGAGAACATCACTTGTTATGTATGCTAATTTGTGTTTGGTGATTGTATGACAACTAAAACATGATGACATTGTTGTTTAGTTGTACTCATATTTGGTTGTGAAACTTGAATTTGATGACATAGTTTGCTGTTGGACTACAATTTGCTCAACGTCTTCGAACGAGAACAAAGCTGACCCGACACGGCCTCTGCTATTTATTTATTTATATGAGCAAAAGGGGATACCCCCTGATTTCCGTTAATAGACATTATTAGATGTTCACAACACTACAACCAGCCTGCTACACAGGTTTCATTCATTACTAGTTTCAGCAAAGTGCTCATGTCGTAGCCACTGAATACATCACGAGTGGTACATACACTCCAAATAAAGAGACAATCATCCCACAGAGCACATCGATTTTGCCCATTATCTTCACAAGCTCTTTCATCTCCTCATTGCTGTCAAGGCCGTTCAGCAGCTGTTGCTTGGCCATGATCAGAGGAACTGCATCTTTAACCTTCTGCTCTGCATCTTCCTCTTCTGTCGTTCCTTCAGTTACTTGTCCAACACCCCAACCTGCTGGTATTGGGATTCCTCGGCTAACCAAATAATCAGCGTAGTTGCATTCCCCCACATCAGCAACTTCCCAGAAATACAAATCACACGAATCTTCCCTTTTCTGCATGAATCAAATTGGAAGATCATCAACCAAACTATTAAAAAAATCAGCAACTGAAAGCAGCAGAACAACACTTAAACATATTATTACCCCATGATTCGGGCATTTGTAGAAGACTCGGCCAGGGCTGCGGATTGTGGTTGAGACGCGACGGATGACTCTGCATGATTTGCAGCAGTGGCATCACACCAACAGCAGCGGGTTGTGATGAGCAATCGGCTGCGGTGCGCGTGCCGGCGGGGGTGTGATGAGACCCACAGGCGATGGTACGGGTGGCGACTTGACGCATATCTGGTTGTTGCCTGCTGAATAACAGGTGGACGAGCAGCCAGCGGACATGGTTGCTGCGGCCAGAGCTTCTGATGCTAGGCAGAGTAAGTAGAGAAGAGGAGAAGCGAACGTTGGATATGTCAGTTTCATTACTTGCAGAGTAGCATAGCACCATATATAGTCATAGTCTAGGTTTGGATTCGAACCAGCTACAGGAGGGACCTCCTTGTTTTGCGAAAAAAAAATTTCTCCACCTGACAGCTGGGACCCACCGGTTGTATCTTCGCACGGAAGGAAGTGCCTCCTTGTTTTACGAAAAAAATTATTCATCCCGTTGACAGCTGGGACCCATCAGATTTGGTGACTGACTTGTGGGCCTACTAAGCGGACGTGTACGCACGGCTTTGTCAACTTAATCAACAAATGATTCTAGCAGCTCGACCGTTGGATGTTAATCCAACAGCCGTGCTCCTTCTTCAACCTCTGTTCTTGCTCCTGTCTCCCGTGGGCGGCACCGCGGCTGTGCTGCTGCGCACCTGAACTAGTGAAGTTTCCCACTCCTCTCCATCTGCGACTCCACTGCCTCGTCTTCCCCATCTCCGGCTCGTTCCAGTCTGGGTGCGCTCGGCACGGTGTGGTCAACGTGGTCAACAACCGAGAGTCATCGGAAGATGACTGTACGTGAGAGGCTGACAGTGGGGACGCACCACGCCCATGGACGCATGCATGCAACGGAACGCGGTGAGGTCAACGTGGTCAAGGAACGACTTCCATCGGAAGTATACTGTATGTGGAGAGTCTCAGCTGGGTCCACGGCCGCAGCAAGTAAGTGCCTCCTTATTACGCGGAAAATAATGATTCCTCCAACTGATAGGAGGGACCCACTGGACGGGCCACCGTATTTTGCGAAAAAACGTTTGCCCCCTGACTGCTGGGACCCACCTGACGGGCCACCGTATTAAACGAAAAAAACGTTCCCCCCGCTGTCAGCTCGGACCCACCGGAAGTGCCTCCTTATTACGCCCAAAAAAAATGAATACTCCCCCGGCTAGCTGGGACCCACCTTGGTGGGAGGCTGACTTGTGGGCCTACTAAGTTGACGGGGACGAAGGGCTTTGTCAACTTAGTCAATATGAACGATTCTAGCTCCAGTGACCGTACGATGTCCATCCAACGGCCGTAGTGCTTCTTCAACCTCTTGTCTTCTTGCTCCAGCCGACCAAAGCAGCGCCGGTCGTGCCGCATGCTCCTGCCTCCCATGGCCGGCTGTGCTGCCGCGGAGGCCTCACTGCCCCCTACTATTCCCACCGCTGGCCAGGCCCTGCGGTGACGGCAGCCTCACACCGCAGCCGAATCAGTGAACCCTCGTACTCCTCTCCGCGCGGGCTTCCACTGCCGCGTCTTCCCCGGCTCCGCGTCGTCCCCTTCCTAGGCCTCGCTGTCGTCCACCGCCGTGGTGCTCTCCGCGCGGCGTGGTCAACGTGGTCAAGGAACGACTTCCATCGAAAGAGTACTGTACGTGGAGAGGCTGACAGCTGGGTCCACGGCCACAGCCCAGTTTTTTTGTGATTTGCCAAGTAAGTCGCTTTGTCAGGCCTGTTGGGCTGCAAATCTTTCAAGACGAGGAGAGCTTTCATTCGGCTGGCCGAGCAAATGGCCCATCAGTAATGAGAAATGGGCTGTACATTTTTAAAACACATCAAACCAGCAATTAGTTTCAAATATCTTTTTTTTTTCATTTCGAGATTTTAAATTACATTAATTTTTATGCGTGGAGAATTTGTTGCATTTTATATTGATATACATTTATTTTTAAAATCAGTTTGAATGTGAGTCAAAATTTCGGGATTAAAAACAGTTCGGACCGCACCAAAATATGCAATGCTAACAAAAAGAATATGGGCTCCAAAAAAACCTTAATAATTAGAAAATGGGCTGTAAATTATTAGAAATAATGGCAGATGGGCTGTATGCTGTTTTCCACAGATTTGAGGCTTTCCTAAAAAAAAGGTTGACACACAAGCAGTGACTGTTGGATGGCCATCCAACGGCCGTCGTGCTTCTTCAATCTCTGCTCTTCCTGCTCCAACCGCTCAAACAAGCGCCGGCGGGACTGCCTGCTCCCTCCTCCCCACGGCCGGCTCTGCTGCCGCGCAGGCCTCACCGCCCCACCGTACTCCCATCGTTGGCCTAGCCATCCCTCTACTCACCCACACCTGCTGTTATTCTCCGGCGACGGCAGACGAACCAGTAAACCCTCGTACAGTCGTACTCCCCTCCGCGTGGGAAACAACTGCCGAGTCTTCCCTACCTCCGTGTCGTTCTCTTCCTAGGCCTCGCTGTCGTCCACCGCCCTGGTGCTCTCGGCGCGGCCTGGTCAACATGGTCAACGACCGACATGCATCTGAAGTGGACTGTACGTGGAGAGGCTGACAGCTGGGTCCACGGCCGCATGCAAGGAAATGCCTCCTTATTACGCGCAAAATAATGATTCCTCCACCTGACAGTAGGGACCCACCGAAAGGGCCTCTTTATTTCGCGAAAAAAACGTTACCGCCGCTGACAGCTCGGACCCACCAGCTATATCTTCGCACGCAAGGAAGTGCCTCCTTATTACGCACAAAAAAGTGAATACTCCCCTGTTAGCTGGGACCCAGTATAGTGGCAGGCTGACTTGTGGGCCTACTAAGTTGACGGGGACGGAGGGCTTTGTCAACTTAGTCAATATGCACGATTCTAGCTCCAGTGACCGTACGATGTCCATCCAACGGCCGTAGTGCTTCTTCAACCTCTGGTCTTCTTGCTCCAGCCGCCCAAACCAGCGCCGGTCGTGCCTCGTGCTCCTGCCTCCCGTGGCCGGCTGCGACGCGGCGGAGGCCTCACCGCCCCCTACTACTCCCACCGCTGGCCAGGCCATCCCTCTACTCACCCACACCCCCTGTTATTCTTCGGCGACGGCAGGCTCACACTGCACCGAACCAGTGAACCCTCATACTCCTCTACGCGTGGGCATCCACTGCCGCGTCTTCCCTGGCTCTGCGTCGTCCCCTTCCTAGGCCTCGCCGTCGTCCACCGCCCTAGTTCTCTCGGCGCGGCGTGGTCAACGTGGTCAAGGAACGGCTTCCATCGGACGTAGACTGTACGTGGAGAGGCTGACAGCTGGGTCCACGGCCGCAGCAAAGAAGTGCCTCCTTATTACGTGCAAAATAATTATTCCTCCACCTGACAGCGGGGAACCACTGGACGGGCCACCGTATTTCGCGAAAAAAACGTTTGCCCCTGACTGCTGGGACCCACCAGCTACATCTTCGCACGCAAGGAAGTGCGTCCGGGGAAAAAACGATTCGCCCCCTGACTGCTGGGACCCACCAGCTACTTCTTTGCAGGCAAGGAAGTGCCTGACAGTCGAGACCCACCTGGTCGAAGCGTACGTAGCGTTGTCATTCTGGTCGCAAACGTGTACGTACATATATACTGGTGGATGTAGAGGCGCGCACGTGTCGTAGTAGAGGCGCGTACGTGTAGTAGTAGAGGCGCGCACGTAGCATGTACACGTACGTACAGCGACCAGGGTGCAAGAAAGAAAATACGGCCACGTATGTGTACATAAGGGCGGGGTCTCGAACGCCTACTTGCGCATACGTACGGCCAGGGCTCGTGTACATGGCTGGGTCGGAACGGAGAAACAGCGTCGTCGTCGTGTTCATGGGGAGGCAACGGAATGCGTCGTGTTCATGGGGAGGGGTGTGGCGTACCACAAAACGGAGGAAACGAACCTCCTACGGTCGAAACGGGGGTCCTGTTGATCGGGAGGAGTGTGGCGTACCGCAAAACGGAGGAAACGGACCTCCTACGGTCGAAACGGGGGTCCTGTTGATCGGGAGGGATGTGGCGTACCGCAAAACGGAGGAAACGGACCTCCTACGGTCAAAACGGGGGTCCTGTTGATCGGGAGGGGTGTGGCGTACCGCAAAACGGATGAAACGGACCTCCTACGGTTGAAACAGGGGTCCTGTTGATCGGGAGGGGTGTGGCGTACCGCAAAACGGACGAAACGGACCTCCTACGGTCGAAACGGGGGTCCTTTTCATCTGGAGGGGTGTGGCGTACCGCAAAACAGGACTCCACGGGATACTGTTCATCTCCACCGTCGACCTCCTCCAGCCTCCACGGGCTCCTGTTCATCCAGCCTCCACCGCGCGCTACTCCGGCCACTGTTCAACCACCCCTCCATGGGCACCCCTCCACCGTCTACTGTTCATCCAGCCCTCCACACCACGGGGTCCTGTTCAACCACCCCTCCACGGGCACCCCTCCACCGTCTACTGTTCATCCAACCCTCCACCACACCACGGGGTCCTGTTCATCCAGAGGCAACGCCACCGCTCACTGTTCATCCACCCCCCCGGCAACGCTCACTGTTCATCCCAGTGGCAGCATCGATCGACTTCAGTTAGCAGCAGTAGCGAAGGAATCGCTCGATCGGGTTCAGTTAACAGACATCGATCGATCGCTCGGGTTCAGTAACGCGTATCCTGCAGTGCAATCGCTCGGGTTCAGTTAGAGCCCAATGCCACGCTCGGGTTCAGTTAGAGCCAACGCCTCGCACACACGCGCATACGTGTACGAGAGAAACACGCATCGCTCAGCCCCCGACCTCCCACCGTAACCGGGAACTCCCCGAAATTTTCCTCGCCCTCGCTTCTACCACGGTTTTTTCCGTCATGGACGGCCCAAAGAATGTCATGCAGCTGCGTCTCCGGCCCGCCCAGGACGAAAAGCCCATTTTCTGTCATGATTTTTTGTCATAGAAGTAGGAGGCCACCACATCTATGATGATACCGGGTTTTGTCACAATTATCGTCATAGAAGTGTCATATGTATGACAGAAAAAAAATTCGTTCGGCCAAAATGTCACAGATGTGTCTTTTTTTTGTAGTGATATTCATGAAAACATAATAGGTTCAGATCTGAAATCATGGCACTCGGCCCTAGTGACAAGCATTAAGCATAGCAAAGTCATAGCAACATCAATCTCAGAACATAGTGGATACTAGGGATCAAACCCTAACAAAACTAACTCGATTACATGATAAACCTCATCCAACCCATCACCGTCCAGCAATCCGACGATGGAATTACTCACGTACAGTCCAGGTTAGATCTATTCAAATCATACCGTGAACATTAAGCTTCAGGGGTCTCTTTTGGTCCACAAAAAATCACCGTAAATTTTCAGCCCATTCCGTGAACTTTTATTTCTGCACAAAAAACAACACCACGGTAGTTCTGCTGAAAACAACGTCAGTCCAGGTTAGATCTATTCAAATCATACCAAAATCATATAAAATTGTTGTAAACATGACATGAATACTTCATAAATTATAGATACATTGGAGACGTGTCACATATCGCCGGAGAAAGGGAATTGCATACTGGATTAACTGAATCCTCAACATCGTGGTTCAACGGACGAAGATCTTCATGGATTATGTAGGAACCAATATGGGCATCCAGGTCCCGCTATTGGTTATTGACTGGATAGGTGTCTCGGTCATGTCTGCAAGATTCTCGAACCCGCAAGGTCGCACGCTTAACGTTCGATGACACTAGAGTAGTATTGGGATATTTGAATTGGTGACCGGATGTTGTTCAGAATCCCAGATGAGATCCCGGACATCACGAGGAGCTCCGGAATGATCCGGAGGTAAAGATTTACATATGGAAAGTTGTTGTTGTTGTTGTTCCGGGAAAAAGTCCAATTTTTTGGGTATTTTACTAGGAAGTCACCGGAAGGTTCCAGAGGGTTCCGAAGGGGTCCAGAAGTCCTCGGAGGGTTCCACCACATCCCATAGGGTAGCATGGGCTGTAGATGGGCGCCCTGGCCTTATTGGGCCAGGCACACCAGGCCCTACAAGACCCATGCGCCTGGGGTGGGAAAATCCTAGACGGGAGGGCCCTCCACTTGGCTTGCAGGGCACTCCTCCCTCCCTTGGCCGCCACCCCTCCTTGGAGGGGGGGGGGGGCTACACTGGTATGCGTCGGTGCTATACAAACGGGTTTTAACCCCTTTCCGCGACGGCATTTGGAACCGTCGCCTAGTGAGTGTGGGCGATAGGGGGGTCCTTCCCACATGACCCAGAAACCGTCGGGGATATGCCCTACTGGCACACACGCTCGGCAAAATGAGGTCGTGTGCGACCGGCGAGCGCTCAAATATAGAAATACGTGCAGTAGAGCTAAAAATACAATTATACAGGCGAAATTGATTCCGGTCGCAAGTACATCCCACACAGTCAGTCCCCGCTAAACATTTCCGTTCGTATGTACATCCCACACAGTCGCTCCAAGGAAAATGTTTCCATTCATAGGTACATCACACAAAAAATTTCCCGTTAAATCGTTTGCGTTATTGAATGTATCAGACATGGTCCGTATAAGAAACTGTGTGGCAAAGGATGTCCATCACACACAGTTTTTATGTGGTAAACGTTTGCGCAAGGTGGCCTAACTCAAACAGTTTTCAAGAGAAAGTCATGTATGATTACACATTGATCCAACACGGTTTATTCCTAGAAACTGTGTGCGTTGCCTGAGGTCATCGCCCATGGTATTTTTTCAATAACCGTTTGTAATAGCAAAACGCAGTTTGCAGGCTAATTCGCCATTAGCAGGCTGATTTCCCTATTATTAATAATCCATTTATTAATCTAATTGACATTCATATTAAGCACATAATATATTTCATTTGCATATTAAGGAAGCAGAATTTCATAATTGAAATAGATCAGAGTACAACATGATATAACTTCAGCACTCAACTACCCCATTACACAACTGCACCAGCACCAAGTTTCACATGCAACATGTAGAACCTTTCGAAATTAGCATCATAGACGGTAGATAGACAAATGCATCTCATCTGGAAAACTGCTGAAGCGGAAGGCGAATATTTAGCCTTCATTCATGTTGAAGGTCTTTGCAACTTTAGGCCAGTGCATGTGGATGATTGACCGTCCATCCTTCGTCCTCTTCAGGAACACTTCAATATTGAACCGTGGGTGTTGTATGAAAACCTTGCTCGCCTCCTGACCATAGAGGTGGTTTGAGAGGTATCATCAGTGAACTGCTTTGGAAAGGCCTGAAAACAAGGATGTGCATAAATATCTTCTCTATATTGGAAATGGGGCAAAGAAATAAAAAAAGGCAAGGTATAATAGTTAGTACCATCTTGTAGTGAACTGATGTCTTCTTCATTGTGCAGACAAAGATCTTGTTGTTTTTTGTCGCTAATTTCTTTATCCTAACAATCTTTCTGAGTTTCTTGATTTGATTGATATTCATGGACAACTCATTTCCCCATATGCAAAAAGGGTCGAACAGTGGGTCAAAACCTCTGACAGCAGGACCTACATGTGCAAGACCAAATTGTTAAAAACCTAAATATTAGAATGGTTCCTGCAATTGCACAATAATGTGCTATTAGACAACAGACTATGCACGTGCTAACCTCGATAGTAAACCTCAGTGCTTCCCATTGTTTCCATGCAACACATATACGGTAGTTAGTCATCGGGTTAAGTAAGGGTTCACATGCTATCAGTAAAATATGTTGATGAAAAATAAGCACATTGCAGATTCATCAGATTAATTCAAGCCACATGGAAAACCCATTTATCCAAACCAAGCACGATTAAGAACTAGGAAATATAGCACTTGTATATGTTTCTCGTGTATTAAGTGCAGCCAAATTCGATTTATTCCTCACATGCACAACAATAGAAAATTCTACCCACGACAATTGGACATCGCATTGCAGAATTGAACCAAGCAGTTAACTAAACACCACAACAAATGAACCAAACATTAACTGAGCACCACATTTCACAATATAACATACTCCTAATAGAAGATCAGAAAGTTAACCAAATAGTTAACTACAGCCAATTGTAGCAATTGTATTTGTTTCTCATGTATTTACTACAGCCAAATTCAATTTATTCCTCACATGGTATACAATAACAGAATGCACCCACAACTATTGAACATCGCATTGTAGAATTGAACCAAACAGTTAACTAAACACCACAACACAAATGAACCAAACATTAACTGAGCACCACATTGCACAATGTATAACCAAACCAAGCATGCTTGACAACTTGGAAATATAGCAATTGTATTCGTTTCTCATTTATTTTGTAAAGATAAATTCGATTTATTTCTCACATGGAAGACAATACAAAATTGCAGCCTGAAGAATTGAACATCACATTTGCAGAATTGAACCAAACCGTTAACTGAAGACGACAACTAATTAACAAAACAGTTAATAAGTGAGCACCACACTACACGACATATAGAACATATACACTAGAGCAACAGATTGCATGGTAAAATTAGATAGCACAATTCACTAGAATTTGTGAAGGAAAGGCAGGAGCAGCACACGCAACGGGTAAACTGAGCATGCTTAACCGGCGTAGCTAGCAAATGGCAAGGTGCTCCTCCAAGATCTGGGGGTCGGCACGAATGGCAGCCATCGCGACCTCATCCGCGCGTGTGGCCGCGATTTGCTTCTCTGCTGCCAAATGCTCCTTGTGTTCCTAGCTATACTGCATGCACCATGGCTTAGGGCGGCGCTTATTTAGTGGAGGGGTCGGTGATTTGGGTGGAAGTTGTCGCGCTCGCGCCGGCGGTCGGGGCATGTGGGATGTGGAAGGAGGAGGAGGATGGGGGTCGGGTGTGGACTACCTGCCTGGATAGACGAGGCCGAGCAGCGTGAAGGAGGCTCGCCGACGTGGAGGCGACGCTGCAAGCAAGGAGTAAAGGTTTGAACTTGGAAAGGTAGGTGGAAACAGGGGAAATGTGGCTTTTGGTAAGGGGGAGGGGAGGTAGATATCTCCGCGGAAGCCGGAAATTTGGAATCGCTTCAGCGAAAAAACTAGCGCACAAAGTGTCATCAGACACGGTCCCTTATTCAGAACTATGTATGATATGTGAACATCACAAACAATTCAGATAGCTTAACCTATGTGTGATGAGTTTGAACGTCAAAAATTTTGGTTCGAATTTCCATGGTTACACTAGTCATCCACGTCATTGCATAAATTGGGTGCACAAAGGAGACTACAGCACGCCCACACTTCTTAATTGAGCAAGTTCAACAATTAAACAGAGCTAGCTGACCTAAACATTCACTACAAAAAATACACTTCTGTGATGATACGTGTTTGTCACAGTAGGTCACGTTTTCTGTCATGCATGTTCATCCATGACAATTTTATGACAAAATCAAGATAGTCATACCTGTGCTATCGTAGAAGTGTTCCATGACATTACCAAAATTATCATCACGGAAGTGTCCACTTCCATGACGATAAATCGCGCGTCACAGAAGTGCTTTCATCAAGGGTGACCGACTCGTGGCATCCACCGTAACGGAACGCCATTAAGCTATCGGGTCCGGTTTTGGATCCGATAACCCGTTAACAACCCGGACCAATGGGGATTTTCCACGTGTAAAATTCTGATTGGCTGACGGAAACATGTGTCAGCTCCGCGTTGGCACAGGTGTCACTCATCCAATGGGCGAGATGCGCCTATGATATGTTGACACGTGGACCGGCCCAAAAGTGGCCCATAAATTTTAAATGGGCTGGCCCAACTAAAGGCCCGCAAGATTTTGCGTACCATAATGGGCCGGCCCAGCTAAAGGCCCACGAGATTTTGTGGACCATAATGGGCCGGCCCAGCTAAAGGCCCACAAGATTTTTGGGGGGCCATAATGGGCCGGCCCAGGTGAAGGCCCACAAGATTTTTGTGGACCATAATGGGCCGGCCCAGCTAAAGGCCCAAGAGATTTCGCCGACATTAATGGGCTAGCCCAACTGTATGCCCACAAAATTTTGATGACCCTAGTAGGCCGGCCCATTAACTGGCTGCCATGTTTTGGGCCAAATGCCGGCCCATATTTGATCCGATCCATTAATGGTCTGCCATGTTCCGGGCCTAACAATGACCCATATGAGATCCGGCCCGTTAAAAGCCTACCACATTCTGGGCCAAATTACGGCCCAGATTAGGTCCGGCCCTTTAAGAGGCTTTGGGCTAAATTATGGCCCATATCAGATTCGGCCCGTCAACTGGACGCTATGCTTTTAGGTCCACTTGCTAAATGCCCATTTAGTAATTCGGCCTGATATTAGTTTCGGCCTGTTAAGGGCCTGTTTAACATTTCGGCCCTATATTAATTTTGGCCTGTTAAAAGCCCGTCATATAGTTGGGCTTAACTACGGCCCGGTTTACATCCGGCCTGCTCATAGCCGATAATCTGATTGGGCCAAACAAGGACCGAGACAATTTTGGCCTGTTAAAAGCCCGTGATTTGATTGGCACAATCATGGGCCGGGGTCCATTTCGGGCTTCTGCCGGCCCGTGAGCTGTTCGGCACGTTTCAGGCCGAACCTACTTCTCAGCCTCCTAAAAGCCCATTGAGTTTTCTTGCGAAAAGAGGGCTGACGGTTTACTCGGCCTATTAAAGGCCCAACTCTACTAGTGGGCCAGTTTACATTTAGGCCTTCTAGCGGACCAAGATGACGGGGCCCATGATGCGGATCATACATCGTGATTGCATGACGGCCCGATTATGTACCGTAATTTTACGATTTGGCCAGTTTACTGCGAACACAAGATAGATATACAGTAAAATAACTGCAGCATCGTGAATAAGAAAAAACCTAGACTATACAATAAAGAAATTACGGCATATTACATCCACTGGGCATCAAAGTTCGCCACTATGATAATAAAGCACAAGCAGGCAGCAGATTACATACACGGGGCATCAAAGATCGCCATCGGTGCAACTAAACACGCCGACAAAATAATATACAAAACCGACAGCACTTCAATAGAGTTCAAGAAAGGCTAGCCCTGCTGGGGAGCTGCAGCGCAAGCAGCTGAGCAAGCTGATGAGACTGCACTTATTTAACACTTGTATCCTCCTCACTCTGAAAGATAAACAAGCAGACAGATGACAGGTTTTGCACATAAAAGTACCAGTGCTGACAATTCATCACATTTCTTATTGACGAATAAAGTGACACAGTTTAAAATTGCATTAACACAATATGGTATTGTTCAGGTCAAGACATGGCAGGAAATGACATTGTGAAGGAGTTGGCAGCTTCACGACACCACTCATTATAGATCAAGCACTCATAAGTATCAATGGTTAGTGTGCTGTCAATTTATCCCATTTCAGATTGGCAAGTAAAGAGACGGTTTAAATAATAGTAGAATGATATGACATTGTTCATAGTTAATACATTGCAGAATATGACATTGTGCTGTAGTGGGTAGGTTCACCACACCACTGGATTACGGATCAAGAACAGAAGCATACATGCAGTGCAAAAGAAGATCACTTGCTCTGTATAGTTTAATTTACATGGTATGAAGAAGGAACTTGGTTGTACAACTGAAAACTTAAATTGAGAAGGACAAACTTTTGTTTATGAACTACATAATAAACTTTAAATATGCAATTTAATGCAAACACAAAAAATAAACAGTTGTTGCAGTCATGCCTAACCAAATATACACAACAAAGTTTGAAGGCTTGAGAAGGACAAACTTACATTATTGGTCAAGGCAGGCTCTATAAAGCCCTTGTCCATGCTGATGGGGGGCAATTCAAGAAGTTTACCACAGAATCTTCTTCATAAGCATTGCCTTTATTCTACATTTTGTTAAGAGTAAATATAGATGTGACAATATAAGAAAGAATGGAGAATATTTAAGATAAGATGAAGAGTGATGTTATATAACCAAGTAGCTATAAATGTAAGTACAGCGATACAGGCAAAAGGTACAGCCAAGAGCAATGCAGAGCTAAACTTCTTCAGTACCATCGGTGTTATCCAACCTTATGGTAAGAGTAAATATAGATCTTATGTGTAGAAAATGGAGGGCAAAGGCAAATAAGCTGCAGAGTGATGGTAGATGAACAACTACCTGTCAATAAAAGTACACTGATAAAGGACAACAGGTACTTACAAGAACAATGCAGAGCTAAAAAATTTCATTGGCATTGGATATATTCTACACTAATGTAACCATTCATACAGATCAGATAATTTGGAGCGAACAATTAATAAGCAAGCTATCATGCACACTGCTGTCACATAATGAACCAGGTATGTATGCAAGTACAGTGATATAGGACAATAGGTACTAACAAGAGCAAAGCAGCGGGCAACATATTTGCGATATCCTGTCATTCTTTTCAAACCGGAATTCTTTTTCGAGCAGATTTCCTGCAAGAAAGATCTGTAAGGCACATGCGGAAAAGTAGAAGTTCAAATTGTCATGCGATATCATAGACAGTACCTCATCCTTGGAACGATACCAGTGCATATCAAGGTTTTTCCATTCAATGTCTTCTAAATTTAGCACAGGAGACTTCACCAGAAATTCGTTTATAGACTTGCCATCAAAGTGTGATTTCCTCAGGTAACACCAATACTGCTGCAATGCTTCCTTGAAAAGCGCAAGCAAGCTTTGCTTGTCATGACTATCCAGATTGACCCTCGCCTACTTACAACAATGTAATGTAAATCAATGATGTGTTCAATCAGCAGAAAACAGGAAAATAATCACCATGAATAATAGCACTTACACGTAAGTGGGACAGGAAGATGTGAAAACGGTGTTTGTCTTCACTATAATCTTCCCATGATGGGAATATATGCACGTAGTCCCTAACAACATTGAAAGCATTGTCTTGTAAACTGGGAATAACTGGAATGGGGTTCCAATCTGCAGGAATTGTCCGTCTCTGCAGTTGGGATAGGTCTTCGGCCGGTGGACTTGCTATACTTTTTGTCGGAGTGGGATTTTTCTGTGGTATGGCTGGTGCTATGGCAACTAAAATCGGCATACCTTTTGCTGGAGTGCAGGTCCTGTGTGGTGCGGCTAGTGGTGTGGCCAGTGAAGTATGGGTACAGTCTGCTGGAGTCGGTCCTACGTTTTGTGTCACTGGTTGTACAGCCAATATAAGTGGGGTGCTGTCTGATTTCTCCGGCACAACCACGTTTTTCAAGGACTTTGCTGGTGCTCCTTCAGGTTCGGCAATCACCCTCTTCCTTTTTGATGTCTGATGCACAAGAACAACATTTGAGTGAAAAAACATGGTATGATGAGAGATGGAATATGTATTGATAATGGATGGGCATGGCATCTAGGAATATATGATGAGTAAACTAAGTAGATGGTGGTGAAACAAAGTAGAAGAAATGCAAGACAACATATGCAAGATACGCGCAATCAATAAAACCTTGCCAAATTAGAACATGCACCTTGATGGGTGAACAAGACATGCCATCTGCCTTTGACTCCTCGAGGTTAGAATAGTCATTAGGATCATATTCTGAACAAGAATCAACAGGTGGGGAGCGTATGAGTTTCATTGCATCCAGAATGGCACTCAATGCCTTGGTGCCAATTTTGTAAGTCATTGCGGTGTTTAGCTTCAAGAGTGGACTGCTGCTAGTGCGACACAAAGAAGCTACATAGATCATAGTTTAGATATAACGGGAAAACTGTAAGCATCAGAGTAAAATCAGCAAAGTGGAACTTGCTGGAATATATGTGCTAGTATTGCCGGTACGGCTAGAAAGGCTTCGGATACCAGCTCTCTTCAACTGAAGGTGCGGTACTGTTAATCTCAGTGTAACTCTCAAAGGCAACACAGCTCCCCGCATTTCCTTGCTATTCTTATAGGATTCAAGTGGGTAGGCCACTACAAATCCTATTCCCATGTTTACAAAATCCTACGAATCAAAGAGGCCCGACGAGTTCAAAGTGTCCATACCAACCGACCGTATAGACCTCTACACTGCAAATGTCCCTGCTCATCTTCACTACAAGGAACATATTGTACTACTATCATACTCCCTTCGTTCCAAAATATAAGTCTTGGTAGAGATTTCCACTATGGATCACATACAGATGTATCCAGATACATTTTAGAGTGTAGATTCACTCATTTTGCTCCATATGTAGTCCATGGTGGAATCTATACAAAGACTTGTATTTAGGAACTGAGAGAGTACTTATTAAAGAAGAACGGAAGTGGAACATGCTAAAGAAGAGCAAGCGGATTTTGGATAATAAAATGTTCATTGCGCAGTGCCCACACATGATGAACCAGAGCGCATTAAGAAAGCAACTCCCCGTTGTCTCTCTATATGTGGTGCACGTGCTTTTTTGAAAGTAAAGTAGGAACATTAGCTGACCAATTAAATGTTATCTATTTTAGTAATATCAGCATCATATCAGATTCGTACTTGAGCAACAAGTTTGGAATTATGAGTGGCACGTTGTTTAGCTTGATGGATTCAGGAGCAGTGCTAAGCAGGTACGATGATGGTACTGAATATAAAGGCATGTCTGCATGCAAGTCGCGTGACTTTTGTCATTTGGGTCAGTCGACCATTTCAGGCGGTTGGATGAAGATCCTACATCTCCTAACCCTTCTTCTTCCTCGTCTCTGATTCTTCCCATACAGAACACCGCACGGGCCGCCGGCCGGACCATCGGCCCCCACCGCCTGTGTTCCTCCGCCACCCCCACCCCTGCCCCCACCCGCGTCGAGTTTTCTTCGTTCGGCGAGGCCCCACCACCACCCCCCCACCACCACCAAAGTCCCCACCCGAGCCCCTTCGTTCGCACCGGTGAACTCCGGCGAGCTCTGAAAAATCGGCTGACCCAATTTTGAAATTTAGTCTACTGTGACTTAACTAGTGTGGAATATAAAAGGGGAAAACCATAAGCATTGGGAGTATAGTGTTCAGCGTGCCATGGCGGATTTGAAGGTGCAAAACGGACAAAGGCAACTTCGCAACCAATGTTTGCTTTCAACTAGCAAGTAAGTGATGGACAAGAAATCAGAGTAAAGCAGTGGCGATCTATTTTCTTGCTGCGATAAATAAGTTGAGTAGATACGAAAGAGTACCGCCTCTGGTGCGGCGCCGTGTATGCATCTGCTGAGAATTTGACGGTGCTGCGGTAGCGATGCCTGTCGGCGGCGTGGAAGCATATCTAGGAGGGTAGACGGTGGCGGCGGGGCACGGTGGACGAGACGGTCGTAGGAGCGGCGCCGGCAAGGTGGACGACGGCGGGGATGAAGCGAGAGGACGGGATGCAAGGATCCCGGTCCGAAGCCATGGATGAGAGAGGTTGATCTCTTGTAATGGACGGCGGCGTCGGGGTATCAGCTCCGGCATCGTGGAGGAGGACGGTGGTGGATGGGGTGGCGGACGAAGGAGGCTGGGGTGGAGAGGGTGTTTTGGCGCCCACGGAGTACGAATGGGGAAATGGAGGTGGAGAGGAAGGAGGAACCATGTCTTCAGGGTGCGCTTGTCTCAAATGCGAGGAAATTTACAAACTTAGCCCCCGTTTCAAATTTCCTACATCACAGCAATATTAGTCGGTTGGGGATAGGACGGTAATCTCGCATACACCAAAAAATTGCCGACGAGAGTTTGTTTTTGGCGCCCACCGTGTATGAATCGGGGAGGGAGTCGATTTCGGCCGAGGACACACTGTGTTTTGGCGCCCACCGTGTATGAATCCGGGTGAGAGGCGGTTATGTCACGTTTGAGTGAAATTACAAACCTGCCCCTATCGAAACCAATAGAAATCGAGCAGATAGGCTTTGCGTGGCAGGGATAGGCAGTGGTAATTTCCATCTCACAGATTTTGGTTTCGGGCGGTTACTGCGACTTTCCCTGCTTCGTTCAAATTTTGCAGAGTGCACGTTTACCGTGCCAACTCAATTCGAATCCCGTTTGTATTCTATTTTTTCAGGCAGGATCCATTTTCGATTGGAATAAAATTCTATATACATCATTTTTTATATATACTTTCAAGAGAACAACAAAGAATTCTGCTCCTTTATATGTATAATATGATTTACAAATACAACGATCTCAAAATCATAAGGTTGAATTCAAAAAATTAAACCAAATTATGTTCTACTAAAATGTATGGATCAGTAATATCTACATATTAAATAACATAGATGCGCGTGAATTCATATGAGTATGCATGTTTGATAGATCAATTTTGGTTCGAGTATGGATTACATGTATCATCATCTCGAATTCAAATATTTGAATCCCTTTTATGTTCACTCCTTTCATGCCCATCTCTCTCGCATGCATGCTCCTTCATGTAGCTATCACTCTCTTTTCTCCAGCTCACTCGCACGCTCACTTCATGTTTCTCCTATCCTCGCAAACATGGTCTCTTAATGTCTCCCTTGAGAAGTGTCACACTCTCCCTATCATTATACATTACATGGTTTTCATTATCTCTCACGTCTCTACCGTTCTCTCGTATCACTAGGTACCTAAGCTTTCTTTTTCACCGCCACAAACACAGTCTCCACTCGTCTTTCACTTTGTCTTTCTCTCTATGGGATTCTCTCACACACCCTATATGTCTCTAGATATGAATCATACAACTAAAATTACTCTCTCTCTCCTGTAGACACAACATTTGTTGCGGTCTCCTTTTCGTCTCCATCCCAGACTGACATTATTCATTTGTTTACCGATCAGACAAACTCCCCCCTCTCTCTCTCTCTCTCTCTCTCTCTCTCTCACACACACACACAACTCCTGCTTCCACTCCCCTTCCCGACTACCGTCTCTCTCTCACACACACAAAACTCTCACTTTCGCACCCCCGACTCGTATTTCTCTCACAAACATTTATCGAGTAGCCTCTAGATAGGTTTATATACTCGCACACTCGTGCTTCCACTATCGCATACATGTCTCTCTCACGCTCCTTCTATCTATGTAGATTTTTCTTCCCTTCTTGAGACACGCCCTCTCGATCGTGCACACACACACTATCGCCTCATTTTAAGCTGATACCTCTCGCACACACACTCTTTGTGTCTTTTTCACACATGCACTCCGTCCTCCTCCTCTCTCCCTCTCTCTCTCACACACACATGGGCTTTTTGCAACAACTAGCAAGATGCCCATGCGTTGCACGGAACATCAAGATGCATTTGTATCAGTAGTTTATCTTGTGGGAGAAAAGGATGAACAAGGTAAGGCCTTATTTGCAAGTGTGGAGAGGGGTGTGGGTATCTTTTTGCAAAATTACATAGTTTCCTTCCTATCCATCAGATATAGATCGGACGGCCTATATTGCAGGATGGCAGGCACACGATCATCACCGACTATGCTTTTTATAAGAGTAGGGATAAAAAACAGAGTTGGTGATGATGGTGGGCCTGCCATCCTGCAATATAGGCCGTCTGATTTATATCTGACGGATAGGAACGAAACTATGGCAATTTACCCGCACTCCTCTCCACATTTGCAGATAAGGCCTTCCCTCGTTCATCCTTTTCTCCCACAAGATCTTGATGTTCCGTGCAACGCACGGGCATCTTGCTAGTAAGAGTAGAAATTATACATATACCACTTCTCGAATCTTGAAACCAACAACATTCCTCCCTTATCTCATCAAAACCGCCAAAGGAATATAGTTTGAGTGAAACATAACATTTTTTAGTGATATACGTATTTCAAAACTAGACTTTTTTTCTATCAAATCGGTGAATATGTATTAATCTACTCAGATCGTGTGGCAACGCATTGGCACATTGCTAGTAGTTATTATAATTTTTGGGACACCAGACAAACGGTGGATTACATATACGAAGAGAAGAGGCGCACACAAGCAGTCGGTCTCTCGCTGTCCCGCACACATGAGTGTTACGTAAAGGCAACATTAACAAATAAACCCTAAAACCCTAGGTGCACGATTGCTGCATTCGCGGGTACCGGGTACATGGTGGAGCGCACCTTTGTAGGAATAGTCAGCTCGCGTCATAATTTGATCCGTAGGAGTTGATGGTCGGGACCATAGGTGAACGACTTGGAGGTGGTGGCTCGCCAGTTGCCACAGATCGAGTAGCCACGTTTAAAATATCATTTTTAGTGGGGTTAAGAGTTCCGATTTTCAATGGCGTGTTATAAGTACTAAGTAGTTTTTAGAACGATTGGTATGGAGTGAAAATGGAATTCGTAGTACTACGTACCTCCTTGGCATATGGTTATATGGGTTTATGTTGCGAGATGTTGAACCTGGCAGTTCTAGGGAAAATACTTTGTTTAGATTTAGATGTTGGTTTTCAGTAATGAAAATCAGAAGGGGGAAACCCTTCTTTGATTAAAAAAATACTGCCTCCGTTCTGGTTTACTAGTCCCCATCGTATTTTGGGTCAAAGTTTGTCCACGAATTTTACTTGTAAAATGTGAATGGAAAACGAGATTTTGTTATACGCAAACAAAAAAAGGACTGGAGGGAGTGATTGCTCTGACACGGACACGACCTCTCATAGCGCAGGCATTGAACCGGCGCGCCGGCCAAGAGGGCCCCACTCGCTGCAGGCCCGGCTGAACACACCTCCTCGCCGCATGCAACCGGCTTCAGACTGCCCCGCCTGCCTTCATTGAATCTGCGTGTTTGCCGGCAACACATCCTTCCGCGAGCCGGCCGGCATTTTAGAACACAAAAAATGACCAAAATATAATTAATTACGCATGGTCTTGACTTGTTGTGCTCGCACTGGTAGAAGGAACTAGAGGTTTTTCTTTATTCATAACTCTCCTCAAAAAAAATTTGTCTTTGAAGTGAATCATGGTTGTGGACATTATGTATGAATGTGGAGATATCTGTGAACATGAGTTTGATGTGGAAGTTGAACTTGGAATGTCGGGCTTGCGCGTGAACTATACCATGTCCAATGCTTCGGCTGTTATTGTTTGGAAAGTAATTGTTGTTATTACATGACCCGAAAAATATATATTTTATGCCACATCAGTAGATGCACGGATATCACAACAGGCATGCTGACTCGATAAACATTTGAACCTAGCTACTGTGAAGAAATTTTGTATTGACAACAGTTTTAGATAGCAGGAGACACCTAGCCTGCTCTGCCTCTGCTAGCTTACTTCTGGCTTCTTCCATCTCTTCTTTGGCATGGGTGAAGAGAGCATCTGATTGCTCTTTTCGCTTCTTCAGGAACTCTGCTACATTCTCAAGGGCTGTTGCACGCTTTCTTTCAGCCTTTACTAGCGCCACGAGGACACGAACAGCTGACGACTCCACCTGGCTTGTGTGTAATCCAGCATCATCTGGGAATTTGCACCTTGTGTCTAATCCAGCATCATTAGGGAACTGACACATTGTGTGTAATCCAGCCTCATTCTGGAAACATGATCTCGAGGTTGACCATACTTCCCTCCTCGCAGGAACTGCATCCTGACATGAAGTTACTTCTTTTTTTAGATAATTACTCAAAGCAACCCAGATCCATTTAGTAGAAGCCAGATAAACAGTACTAGGAGAACTGAATTCAAAAGAAAAAATATAAAAACAGACTACAAGGTGAGAACACCCACTTCCTACATCAAGCTAAAAACGAAAGCATTAGGACGATTAAGACTCTTCTTATGACACATCGAAGAACACGAGGCTTAAGAGAAACAGAAACTACAACATATACACATCGAAGAACACGAGGCTAAACGAAAGTAATTGAAAGGGTGTTACTTACCAAAGCTCATTTTATAGGTTTGGTGCAGCTCCTCTTTAACTTGCCACGCTCCTTGAAGATGTCCCCAATATCCTTTGTTTGGTCTTCATTGCTCCTCTGCATGTTCGCACTCGTGGTTTTAAAATCTCAACATGGCAAGAAAAATATACTACTAGTAATACTCGCGCATCTTGTGGGCAAGTCTGCCATGTTAGAGCATCTCCAACAGAATCGCAACGCGCGGCGCTTTAAAAAAGCGTTTACAGTGCTGAGCAGTAGTTCTCAGCATAGATAGATAAAAAAATAGATTATTCAACTACTCCTCGTCGTCCGACTCCTCCTCGGTGATGTCCTCCTCCAACGTCTGACTGTAGGCGTGAAGATACCGATCGTCGTCGGATGCCTAGGGCGACGCTGCTCCTAGCCTCATGTTGAATTGAGTGTCCGCTTTTTGCCTACGCTTGTCCTCGCGATAGGCGGCTCGCTCCGCCCTCCTCTTATCCCTCTCCGCCCTCCTTTGCTCGTAGAACTCGCGCTCGTTGATGTTGTCTTGTGGGAAGCGTTGGCGCCACAACGCCATGGCTTCCTCGTCCATCTCGGCGATGCCGAGACGAGGCTCCCGCCTCCGGTTGTCGCGACGATCCTCGTCGGTGATAAGCCGTGGCAGAGGCGCGAGCTCCTGTGCCCGCTCCCGCGTCGGCATGTTGGGGAAGTTCAATGTTCTACGAGGCCACCGAAGGCGCCACGCTGTCGCGTCGTACGCGCGGGCGGCCTCGTTGGCGGTGTCGAAATTGCCGAGGCCGAGGCGCATCCTGCGAAACCGGAACTCGGCGGAGAAGCCGCCGGAAGGGCACGCGCGGACGCCGCGGTATCCCCAAGTTTCCCGGCGACGCGGCGGCATGGTGGCGCGGTGGTGGCAAGGCGAGAAAGAGCGGGGAGAGAGCGGTGGCGAGGCACAGAGCAGGGAGAGAGTGGTGGCAAGGCACAGAGTGGTGGGAGGGCGTTGGATTTTATAAAGCGCGCCGGACGCCGCGCGCCAAAACTAGCGCACGCCCGGCCGCTTTTTCCCGCGCGCGCGCAATCCTTTCCTGACGTCTCTGCTATCTCTACTCTCTTCTCTACTGTTATATTTATTTTATATTTTATATTTATCTCTAATTCTCTACTCTCTATTTTTTTCTCTACTTTTTCCCTACTCTTATAAAAAACAGAGTTTGTGATGATGGTGTTCCTGCCATCCTGCAATATAGGCCATCCAATTTATATCCGACGGATAGGAAGGAAACTGTGTCAATTTTGTAAAAAGATACCCACACCCCTCTCCATATTTGCAAATAAGGCATTCCCTCGTTCATCCTTTTCTCCCACAAGATAAACTACTCATACAAATGCATCTTGATGCGTGCAATGCATGGGCATCTTACTAGTTCTTAAAAACTATCCATTATTTGCCACACTGCTAGTTGCAGATGAAATACCTACCCAAGCACAGCGCGATACAGGAGCGACGCACAATTACAAGCTGATATTCTGTTGTACAATGTAGGCTATAACCAATATGGGAACAATAGCACCCAGGAAATTTGAAGGGTAGGTATGAACAAAATTGGAACTGCACATGTACTGCTAAGTGATTCAATACACACATTACCAATCTAGGAGGAGAATGATCATCGCGGCGGCCTCTGTGAGTCATGATCGGCAACGGGAGTCAGTTCATTGTCCACGACGGTGGTGCTTCTGCACTTGGCGTCGGCTTCCGGGAAGCAGATCCGAGACCGTGGAAGACAGTGCCGGGAAGAGGCTCCGTGTACGACGACGACGGTGGACCGGCTCCAGTGCGGCGTAGGAGGTCATCGATGAGGCAGATGCGCTGCGGTGGACGAGTGCGCCGATGTAGAAGGGGAGGAGCACGAAGGCTGCGATGCCGTGGAGAAGTCTATTTTGCGGTGGGGATAGAAAATGGGGAGTATTCAGGTGTACTACTATGGGTGCCGGTGTGGGGTTGGCTGGGTAGGGTGAACCTGAAGTTACGAAAATAGCCCCCTACCAACCGTCATCCGTAGGCCTGTTCCGAAGGCTATGATGGTAACTTCCCACTACTCGAATCAGGGTCGCGGGAGATTTTCCCGCCGACCTCAAAATTTTGTGAAACTGAACTCCCCATGTGGCGTGTTGGGTGATTCGGCTAAGCAACTAGGGAGTAGTAGTAGTAAACTCTGCATATTAGGTTTGAACGAAGTCAAACTTCCTAAAGTTTGACCAAGTTTATAGAAAAATATAAACATTTACCATAACAGATATGTATGATGTGAAAGTACATTCAATAATGAATCTAATGGTATTTCTTTGTTATTGTATATGTTAATATTTTTTGTTATAAACTTTCTGAGAGTTTACAAAACTTGACTTTGACCAATGCTAATACACAGACTTAAATAAAAACGGAGGGTGTACACATTTGTTTTCTTAGTATGTAGTGAATTAATCATTTGTTGAAATTGTGAAATAAATATATTAGGCTACTGACTTCGAATGTAATGGTCTATACAATTCAATAGTTACAATCATTGTCGAATTCCAAGATGTATACGAGGTCTATAGTACTTCACAACATGCTCAAACTCGCATAATCCCAGTCAAATGACAATCAAAATGCATTTCATAGTTATTACTTTGTTGGATGCAACAAAACCAACAATAACTCTACATTAGGCAGTATAAAAGCAACATTTTGAACATATCCCAATGTGTGAATGAAATGTGTAGAGAGAGCTTGCGAAGATGGAGCAGATAGGGCGGGAAAGATTGTATGTATGTGGACGAGAGAGTAGGAGACAAACCTAACGAAACAGAGAGAGGGAGATAGAGAGAGAAATAGAGAGGAAGAAGTTAGGTCTGTGAGAAAGATGGAGACATGTAATATACGTGAGATGCGTGTGCATCCGGATTCTGCACACGTGGAAGGAGAAGAGACAACAGGTTTGATGAGAGAGCTGGAAAAACATGGACGAGAGGGGAAGGATCTCGTGGGTTGAGGGATTGATAAATTTGTGCGGGGGAGAGAGGAATTGGTAATTTTGTGCGAGAGAGAGAGGGTGGGGAGAGGAGTCAGTCAGTCGTCATCACATCATCCTGCTTCCAAATGGCCCCCCATTCTCTAGCGCAGTGTGGTCGCCGTCTTCAATCTCCTCGATGCCCTCTTTGAAGATTGAGGTGTTGTGCATGCTGGGGTGCAGAGAAGCACAAGCGAGAGTGGTCGTCATATAACCTTGGATGGGGATGAATTGTGTGCTCGGGGGAGGGGTTGTGTGTATGCCGTGTGCTGTGTGTGTGTGTCCGATATTGAGAGAAAAAAAACCTAAGGAGAGAAATGTGTGTGTATGTGACGGAAAGCTACTTGCTAAACAGGGTATTCACGAAGAGATTGTGCGTGCGAGATAGAGAGCGATGTGCGGGCCTTGAGGTGGGCAGGGGCCGGGTGAGGGTGTCAAAATGTGCGCGTTGATGCATGTGTTACATGCGATCGTGCGAGGGACAGACGAATCAAGAGAGATGGTTCTTGTGTTACGGATGCTCCTCTCTATCTCTCACTCACACACACACACAAGTAAAATAGAAGACCGTTCTCTCATGTATACACAACGTATCGGCATCTGTCTATGTCTCACTCATGCATGATCATTTGCACATTCACACCTCTCTATGTCTGTATCACACGCACACCGTCTCCACATTGCCCTTCCGCCACAACACACATATGGACACATACACACGTTCTCTCTCAGTCACACACACAAAATCAGTATTAAAAAAACTAGGGCGCACCTAAAACGTCCAAATCCAAATAAACATGAATTGGAGCTAAATTCAAATATATGGAAATATTGTAGCGTCAAGGACTTTTCCTGAAAAAAAGTTGAGTAATATTCGGGGATTTTTTTCACACACACAAAAAGGTTCGGTGGATGTCCTTCGAGCGCGACACGGTGACACACCGTTCGATCGACCGCGCGGCCGCGGTTCACGCGCTTGCACAGGATCTCGTATCGTGGCTGTGGTAACTAATAAAAGCGCTACCTAAGTCTAATGTTTACGTGTACTGGTACAATTTTCTTTTAAGTTTGACCAACCCTATATAAAACTAAACTAAGCTCCCATACACACTCTCATCAATATGCCGCCGCCGCCGTTGCGCATGCCGGCGCCCGCCTGCTCCGGCCAACAATTTCTCGCCCATCACCGCCGTGTTGCCGCCTAGCCGAAGGCTCGCCCGCTCACGTCGTCTGCAGTCCCTCCTCGCGATGCCGCCGCGCAGCCAAGCACGAGAGCAGCTGGTGGAGTCGCGTCTATGCATGTAGCGTACGAAGAGGATGACAAGCGCGTGCTCCAGCACGCGACGAGGAGGAACTAGCGTGTCATTGTCGTCTCCGCCCGCGCGGAGGAGGCGCGCATGGTGGCTGTCACGGTGGAAGCCGGTCGCGCGCGCGTCGAGCCCGCAAACCGGGTGCGGACGCGGAATCTATCTTCGAGACCTTGAATGCCACGTGGATCCTGCAATCTCAAGGAGCAATTTGGGTCAGTCGACTCTGGTGAGCCGCTTGATGCAACATGGATGGCTAGAAGGGCTTCTTCAACCTCCGAAATAGATGCACGGTTCATCTTCTCAGCCCGCCACACGCCTAACCGCCTTCCGCCGCCGCCGCACCCTCCCCTGAACCGCCTGCCACCGCCATGCTCCTCCACACCCACCATCCGTTTAACCCCGGGAATGATCCATTTTTTCGGTGAACTGCATTCCACATCTAACACTCATAAGATAGATCATGGGCACCCTGTCGTCTTCTTCCTTCACTCCGTCGAACTTCTTTCACAAATCGACTGACCCAAATTATACTACTAGTTAGAACGTATTAACTACAGTAGGAACACGAAGATACGAGCAGTAGTACCAACTGCAAGAAGAACAGTAGTAAGACATAGTACTAGTACTACTGTACGTACTAAAGAGTTCAAATAACGACAAAGAACATAAACATAGTTCTGTTGGGGCCTCAGCACAACACACCCTTGAAAATAAACTAAGCAACTAGTCCGCTTGACACTGCAGTAGAACCAGCATGAGCGACGACACTACCACCTACTCGGAGTCCGAGTCCACGTCCTCGACTTCATCCTCGTCCCTCTTCCTCTTCCTCTTCGCCGACGCTTCTTTGCTTGAACCGGACACTGGGCTCTGCTTCTTCATCCAACCCTTGTAGATATTTAAACAAAGGTAGGCATCCATTGCTGTGTACAGGATGTGATCTTCATCTAATGTCTTCGACTCCCATGCATGATGAAACTCGTGGTGAGGTTTCTTCAGTTTAGCGTATGAACGATCAATCATGGCTGCTGCCAGGGTCAGCATTGAAGGCTGAGAGGAGGACACCAGGCTTGCCTTCTGGAAATCGAAGGGCTGGCCTACAACGAGGCCTATCCGACCCAGGATTTCCTTGTCGTTCCTAAAGTCTACAGTAACGAATTTGACTTTGTCGCCCTTGAGGAACTTCTTAAATTCCTCGCACTCAATGTCGGCATGGCATATGTGGTAGACCAAGCATAAGTCATGCACGCAAACCTGGATCACGGCGGGCTTCTTCTTCTCTGCCTCCATTAGTTTCTTCTCGCTTCCCAGGACTGTGGTGTACTCAACATCTAGCCCAGCGACCCACTCATCATTTGAGTTTTCGAACATACATTTGAAGCGAGCAAGGAATTCTTTCACCGTTGCGGGAGAACATGTGTAGATGACGTCGAACTCATCGTCGGTGATGGTTCTAACATTGTACTCACCGCCGGGCATGGAGATTTGGGACGCCATGGATTTGGGAGGAGGGTTAGGATTAGTGGAACTGTCGTAATGTGAAAGGACGGGACGACTGGGAGCGAACTGTTGTAAGGTACTGTACTAGTAGAAGACGGGGACAAGTAGGGCGTGCGAACGGTGTGGGGTTGCTGGCTTGCTCGGTGGATAAACGGCTGCAAGCCCCCAAAGAGTTCTCGAGAACTATGCGGGACCCACTAGATGTCATGTCTACTAGACCCATATCGTAGGCCTGACGGTATAGCTTCTGCCTGTTCGCACGCCATGTCGGCTTGTGTGTAACTTCAATTAATTCCTCAACCATCGCGCCTCCCACGACCTTCGCCTCCCTCGCGCGGTCGCGCCCTTTGAGACTTCGACCGGCTATAAATGAGCAATTTTTTTGCCTACTCCGCATTCATGATACTCCCTCTGGTCCTTTTTACTTCCGTCAACCATTTATACTAAAAATATCAATATCTACAATATAGATTATAATGAGTATAAGAACTACTATTAGATGAGTTAGATGAGTTAAAGATACTAATCCTGAACTAACCCTGAAGTAACTCTAGCGAAAGAGGTGTTTGGATGACAGGGTTAGATGGAGCGCGGATACGGCGAGGTGCCTTCATGGGCAGTGCGAGAGGGAGGGAGGGAGGGAGGGAGAGGACGAGAAGCTTCGAGGAAGTGGGGAGGGATCTGCTGCGGGGAGAGCGAGAGAAAATGTGGTTTTTAGTGACCCGAGAAGAACTAACCCAAATAAGCACCTCTTGGGTGGGTTAGATTTTTTTGGGTTAGTTGAACTAACTCTAACACATGGATCCAAACAAGGCCAAGGTTAGCTATTAGAGTACTACTACCTCCCTTCTAGTTTAAAGGGCTCGATTCAAAAACTTCACCTACTCTTAGCAAGATAGAGGCGGTGGAATAGTTTTTGTACTCTGCAAAAGTGCTCAACTAATGTTGTCGTTCTGCACAAAAAAATGTGTTTACCAATGCATGCATGAACACTAGTTACTCTAACCCCCCTCTCTTCTTTAATTCTTTGCCACATCAGCATGTTTGCTATTCCCGTGTGCAAGATACCAGCTAAGATACCACCATTATGGCCAGCCTTAACCATCGCATGCAATAATTTAGTGCACCTTGAAATATGAACATGTGTCGGGCGTGTATGTTTTTAATGACTTGAGACTATACCTAGCTTGGCATCCAAGATGAGACCTTATGCACCGTTCCCCATACCTGCAGGAAGCCCGTTCGTCTCCAAATCTTTTCCTCTCCATGTGTGGAAACAATATGCCTGCCAGACTCTCCTTCTCCCTCCGGCGGTCCCACCACTCCACCCCGTGTGGAAAAAATCTGCATGCATGACTCTCCTCCCCCCGCGCTCGTCCAATCCGTTGTGACCAGCAATATTTCCACCCCTTCCCTCCCCCGTAATTTACTCCAACAAATATGCCCACGTAGCTGTTACTCCCTCCTTTACGGTTTATAGGGCTTATCTCAAAATTTTAGGTTTTCCATTTTATAAGGCTCAATTTGGTTGTTCCCCATCACATGTTCAGATTCCAAGGTGCATTAAATCTTTGCATGCAAGTATTCAGAGAAAATTGACCAATGCATGTATTTCATGCATGCATTGCAATTAATGCATTCATAAACATAATTTTTTGAGGAAAACAAGAGCATTAATTGGGTACTTTTGCAAACTACAAAAAGTATTCCACCACTCACCATCTACATTGGTTGGTGAGATTTTTGAATTGAGCCCTATAAGCCAGAAAGGAGGGAGTACTACGTTAATCACGCAACATATCTTCCAGGACGCTGCTTCAGTTACTTAACTGCGGGTGCATTGGGTCACTGACATATGGGCCCAACAGGGGTCTGGCCCACATGTCAGTGACGCAACTGGACCTGAAGTTAAGTCAATGCAGCTCAGTCCATATCTTATGTAGGTGTGCCATTGCTCGCTATAAATACTGTGCCTCCCACGACATTCGGAAGAACGCTCACGTTCATCGCTATCCCCTCCCCCTCCCTCTCACGTCGACCACCATGGCATCTCCCCTCCCAAGCCCTAGGCGCCCCTCGCTGCACCGCGCGGACGGTCACGCGTCGTTGTTCCGTTCCTCCCTGCCACTAGTCGAGGAGGACGTGTCGGTGTTCCGCTCCTCACCGCGACGCGTCGAGGTGGACGCGTCGGCGTTCCGCTCCTCGCCGCCACTAGTCGAGGAGGACGCGTCAGTGTTCCGCTCCTCGCCGCGACGCGTCGAGGTGGACCCATCAGCGTTCCCAATCTCGCCAGCACGCGCGTCGGAGGACGCGTCGACTCCCCGCTACGAGGAGAACTCCGCGCCACCCGCTGAGCCCCCCGTCCTTGAGGAGCTTTGGAAAGAAATGGATGTCGACATATCTCTTGTTGGACTAATGCTTCTACCTAGTATGTTTCAGATAAGTTCAACAATGGAGTGGCATGGATTAGAGGATGTGGAACCCCTTCTAAATGCCAAGGACAAAGGATTGGCTCAATCTCAAAGCCCAGGACCCTACATTTTCTATTTTAGTGGTCCAAGATCACATTGAGTCCATAGGAAAGCCAATACTATTAAGAGGGGATGAGGTGTTGCGTAATGGCTTGCTTGCTCAAAGTGCTTAGTGATATGCTCCAAAGCCCTCAACCACTTTCTCATATCCACATATGTCCCAAACCAAAAGGTCAAACTCGGCCCCACCGATTCTTTCTATCTGGCGCCACCGAGTTCAGTTGACATAGCCACTGCTAGAAACCCTAATCAATTCGGTCTCACCGATGGGATCTCGGTCTCACCGAGATGGGCTTGCAAACTCTCTGTTGCCTATTGCAATAATTTCGGTCCCACTGAGTTTGCTTGGCCAACTCTCTGTTTCGCTTATTACCCAAATCGTCCCACCGAGTTTGAGTAATCGGTCAAACCGAGATGAGGATTTACCCTAACCCTAGCACATCGGTCCCACCGAGTTGATCCAGTCGGTCCCACCGAAATGCCTAACGGTCACATTATGAACCAAATCGGTCTGACCGAGTTCTTTGAATCGGTCCCACCAAGTTTGGTGATTTGTGTGTAACGGTTAGATTTTGTGTGGAGGCTATAAATACCCCTCCACCCACTCTTCACTCGTGGAGAGAGCCATCAGAACATTCCTACACTTCCAACACATATTTTCTGAGAGAGAACCACCTACACTTGTGTTGAGGTCAAGATATTCCATTCCAACCACATAAATCTTGATCTCTATCCTTCCCCATGTTGCTTTCCACTCAAATCCTCTTTCCACCAAATCCAAATCCTGTGAGAGAGAGTTGAGTGTTGGGGAGACTATCATTTGAAGCACAAGAGCAAGGAGTTCATCATCAACACACCATTTGTTACTTCTTGGAGAGTGGTGTCTCCTAGATTGGCTAGGTGTCACTTGGGAGCCTCCGTCAAGATTGTGGAGTTGAACCAAGGAGTTTGTAAGGGCAAGGAGATCGCCTACTTCGTGAAGATCTACCCTAGTGAGGCAAGTCCTTCGTGGGCGACGACCATGGTGGGATAGACAAGGTTGCTTCTGCGTGGACCCTTCGTGGGTGGAGCCCTCCGTGGACTCGCGCAACCATTACCCTTCATGGGTTGAAGTCTCCATCAACGTGGATGTACGATAGCACCACCTATCGGAACCACGGATAAAAAATCTCTGTGTCTCCAAATTGCGTTTGCACACTCCAATTCCATCCCTTTACATTCTTGCAACTTGCATGCTTTACTTTCCGCTGCTCATATACTCTTTGTCATGCTTACTTGATATGTATTGTGAATGCTTAAACTTGTGCTAAAACTCCACATCAACATAAAGAATTAAAAACTACAACTTTTCTTGATTAGAGTCTATTCACCCCCCCCCCTCTAGACACCTCTTCTCGATCCTTTCAATTGGTATGAGAGCCAGGTTTCCATTGCCTTGGTTTAAACACCTTTGGAGGAAGATGGATGTGTCTACTTTGGGGAGTCTTAGACGTAGAGTGCCTATTCTTGATGGAGAGTTCTTCTCTGAGTGGAAAAATGAAATGCTTGAGATTTTCAATGAATATCATTTGAACAAGTACATTACTAGCCCTTGTGCACCTCATATTGATCCATTGCATCCTACACCCGAAGAGGATCTTGACGTGATTCGCAATCTTAGAACCATCAAGCTTATCATTAGAGGGTTGCCCAAAAATTTGATTGCTAGTTTGCCTACTCTTGATTCTGCCTATACTATTTGGAGATTTCTTGAGGAACGATTTCCAAATTATTCCTTGAAAAATTTAGACGAAATTCTCCATAAGTCTATTGCCTTGATTAAGATGAATTCTAGTGATCCTAGCTTTGGTGATTGTCTATTTGAGCTAACAAATCTCATGCGTGCCAAAGGAGATGTTGGAATCATTAGCAACATCATTTCCGAAGCTATTAGAATTCATAAAGATAACCATAGTAATGATCATTTATCTAATGAATTACCCTCTCTAGGGGTTGATCAATCACAAGATGAGGTTGAACATGGATACTATGATGAGGATGATGATAGTGACTATGATCTTGATGATGCAATGAGACACTTTGGTCTTATGGCAAATCTTCGCGGCTACATGGCTGGGGGAAAGGAATGGGTCCTTGATAGTGGATGTACTGATCATATGACCGGAGATAAAGATATGTTCCATGAGCTTGCTGAAAACGACGGCCCTCGAAAGTATGTCACCTTTGGTGATAACTCAAAGGGTAAGGTGGTTGGCCTAGGTAAGGTGGCCATCTCACATGATAGCTCCATACAAAATGTCATGCTCGTTGAATATCTTGGGTACAATTTACTTTCAGTTTCTAGACTTGCTAATTTTGGTTTCAATGTCCTATTTACTGAGATAGATTGCCAAGTGTTTCGAAGAGATAATCATAAAATGGTCTTTACCGGTATACATAGAGGTGATCTTTACATTGTTGATTTCACTATAAAGGCTCAACCTAGAACTTGCTTAATTGCTAAATCTTCTAAAGGCAGGTTGTGGCGTAGAAGGCTAGGTCATGTGGGCATGCGAAATCTTGATAAGCTTATTAAAGGTGATCATATCCTTGGAGTAAAAGATGTTATATTTGACAAGGATATACTTTGTAGTGCTTGTCAGGCAGGAAAACAGGTTGGAGGAAGTCATCGTGCGAAGAACATCATGACCACGAGAAGACCCCTCGAGCTGCTTCACATGGATCTCTTTGGTCCCAATGCCTACAAGAGTCTCGGTGGTAACTCATTCGGACAAGTCATAGTCGATGATTTTGCAAGATTTACGTGGGTGTTCTTTCTTGATGACAAATCGCAGGTCCAAAAGATCTTCAAAAACTTCGCTAGGAAGGCCCAAAATCAATTTGACGTAAAGATCAAGAAGGTTCGGAGCGACAATGGAACGGAGTTCAAGAACGCAAATGTGGATACCTTTCTTGACGAAGAAGGGATTTCACACGAGTTCTCGGCTACGTACATGCCTCAACAAAATGGAGTTGTTGAGAGAAAGAACCGGACTCTTATTGAGATGGCAAGAACAATGCTTGATGAGTACAAGAGTTCAAAACACTTTTGGGTGGAAGCGGTTGAGACAGCTTGTCATGCAACAAATCGCTTGTATCTTCACAAGCTACTCGGCAAGACGACATACGAGCTCCTCACCGGTAACGAACCCCAAGTTGGATACTTTCGAGTATTTGGCTCAAAGTGCTACATTCTTGATAAGCATCGTCGTTCTAAATTTGCTCCTAAATCTCATGAAGGTTTCCTACTTGGTTATGGCTCAAACTCTCACACTTACCGTGTCTACAACAATTTCACCCGAAAGGTTGAAGAGACGGTAGATGTGAAGTTTGATGAATCTAACGGCTCGCAAGTAGAGCAATTGCCAATTGATGTAGGAGACAAAGACCCTTCGGAAGCTATCCAAGACTTGTCTATTGGCAAGATTCGTCCAACGCAGGTGAAGGAGAGTACCTCGTTCGTCCAAGTGGAAGCTTCTACCTCAAGACAAGGTGAACCAATAATTGATACGGAAGCATCCACAAGTGGGACACACCAAGACGAAGAAAATGAGGAAGTACACCAAGATGAACATCAACAACCTCCTTCTCCACCATGACAAGAGAATGACAACTTCAACAATGAAGAAGACCAAGAAGAAGAACAAGATGAAGAGGATGTTCCACCTCGAGCCAAGCCAAAGCTCCCACGAGTTCATGCAAGAATCGCCAAAGACCATCCCGTCGAGCAAATCTACAATGATATCCAAACCGGGAGAATCACTCGCTCTAAAACTCGTTTGGCTAATTTCTGTGAACATTATTCATTCATCTCTAGCATTGAACCTATGAAGGTTGAAGAAGCATTGGAAGATCCGGAATGGATAAACGCTATGCATGAAGAGCTACACAACTTTGAGAGAAACCAAGTGTGGACATTGGTCGAGAGGCACGACAACAACCACAACATCATTGGTACCAAATGGGTGTTTCACAACAAGAAAGATGAAGATGGTCAAGTCGTCCGCAACAAAGCACGCCTCATCGCCCAAGGCTACACTCAAGTCGAAGGTATGGACTATGGTGAGACATATGCTCCCGTTGCTAGATTTGAGTCCATTCGCATCTTACTTGCTTATGCTAATCACCATGATATCACCTTGTACCAAATGGACATTAAAAGTGCTTTTCTAAATGGTGAAATTGAGGAGGAAGTTTATGTTAAGCAACCTCCCGGCTTTGTCAATCCTAAGAAACCTAATCATGTTTACAAGCTTCACAAAGCCCTTTATGGCCTTAAACAAGCTCCTAGAGCGTGGTATAAATGTTTAACCAAGTTCCTCATTGAAATTGGAAAAATAGATTCTACTCTTTTTACTAAAAGGGTTAATGGAGAACTATTTGTGTGCCAAATTTATGTTGATGATATTATATTTGGTTCGACTAACCCTCATTTTAGTGCAAAGTTTGGAAAGCTAATGTCGGAGAAGTTTGAGATGTCTATGATGAGTGAACTCAAATTCTTTCTTGGTTTGCAAATCAAGCAAACTAAGGAAGGTACCTTTGTTTCTCATACAAAGTACACCAAGGACTTATTCAAGAAGTTCAATATGCAAGAATGCAAAGGTATGTCTACACCCATGCCTACTAGTGGACATCTTAACTTGATTAAGGATGGTGAACCGGTTGATCAAAAAGTTTACCGCTCTATGATTGGTTCATTGTTATATCTATGTGCCTCTCGTCCCGATATTATGCTGAGTGTGTGCATGTGTGCACGATATCAAGCTGCTCCTAAAGAGTGTCATCTTAAGGCTGTGAAATGGATAGTGAGATACTTAATCCACACCAAATTTTGGCATTTGGTATCCTAAGAGATCTTCTTTCGATCTTGTTGGTTACTCCGATTCGGACTATGCCAGAGACAAGGTTGATAGAAAGTCCACTTCGGGTACTTGTCAATTTCTTAGTAGATCTCTTGTGTCTTGGTCCTCCAAGAAACAAAACTCGGTATCCTTATCAACCGCCGAAGCGGAATACATTGCCGCTGGTTCATGTTGTGCTCAATTACTTTGGATGACCCAAACTCTTAAAGATTATGGGATATATGTGAAACATGTTCCATTGCTGTGTGACAATGAAAGTGCTATCAAGATTGCTCACAATCCCGTGCAACATTCTTGAACTAAGCATATTGAAGTTCTTCATCATTTCATTCGAGATCACGTTGCCAAAGGGGACATTGATCTTAAGCATATTCGCACCGATAAGCAATTAGCGGATATATTCACCAAACCGCTTGATGAGAAAGTCTTTTGCTGTTTGAGAGGTGAATTGAACATCATTAATGCTTCAAAATTGGAGTAGGAACTCCATTTGGATACATGCAAGGCATGAGCCTTTGACTAATCCTTGATATTTCTTTCATGATGCTATCTATATGTCTTGGATATTCTTGCACCCTTGCATGCTATCTAACCCTTGTAGGTACTTGGATGAATCTAAATCCATGAAATTGCAACTCACTCATATCTTGAGCAATTTCTACATCACCAAGTCTCTACACAATGGTGGTTGAAGACAAGGAAGCACAAAACCCTTCAAATATATCCTTTGACAAATTCTATGTTAAATTTTATGATTGTCATTTCGGATACACAAGTGCTCTTCCTTGCAAAACTAACTCATGTAGGTAGATGAACTCAAATTCCAAGTGGTGCTCCCAACTCTTGATGAGCTACATCAACCTTGAGCAACCCACACAAGTTCAACTACATGATCAAGATCAACACCACCACCCAAGGCATGCTATTCCATCTTAGAGAAGCTTTACTCCAAGTCATGGGGCAAAGCAACTCAACAAGATGCGAATACATCAAGATGCTTAAATGAAAAATGGTACCCCCATTTTGAGCTTAAATGATGAGTATGACCTATGATCAAGTGCCCTCACTTGACTCCTAAGTCAATATACTCTAACATAGGTGACTTTATCGCCGCCCAATTCTAGATGAAGTTCTCTTGTGTTTCTCCGTGGTTTTGCATTTGTTTCTTGCATATTTATTTCCCCTTCCATTTAAAAAAAACTTCATCTAGATTTATTTTCTGTTTACTTGTGTTTTGCATTCTCTGCATCCAATTCATTGCAAATCTTTCAGCTAATCCCTTGCAAATCCTTGTGAGATCTTAATTGCCTAGTGAGCTGAGGTGACAAGTGTTATCATTGTGATGAACTCGGTCACACCGGTTTGTTTTCTTTGGCCCAACTGAATTCTCTCGGTGCCACCAAAGCACACAACTCGGTGCTACCGATTTCGCTGCAGAAAAGACAGCTTGCCACTTGTTTCTGCATTTTCTTTCTGCTCCAGCTCCACTCAATGATTCTTGTCCTCTACCAGCATCACATTCGACTTGCTTTGTGACTCAAGGACCAAACCCATTTGTAATAAAGATCCAGAAGATCCCTTCTTGAAATTGATGTCAAAGGGGGAGAGAGAGATCACATCAAAGCCTATAGAGAGATCACATCAAAAAGGGGGAGAGAATACTCAGGGAGAGAGTAAGAAACCCCAGATGCTTGGTGTTCAAGAGGAGATAAGTCACATGTCTTTAAGAGGGGAAAGACATGTTCATATTTGATCGTTAGCATTAGCTCTATTTTTTTCTTTGCTCTGATTTTCTGTTCCCTATCTTCTCCCAATATCCCATGCAAGATTCAGGGGGAGCAAGAAATCTAAGGGAAGGAAACCCTTGAATTCATTGCACATCTTTACCTTTGGGGACATGTCTATATCCAATAGAGTACTCAGTACTCACTCTCTACATGACATCCTAGTCTTGGTACTCTTGTGGTTTCTTTTGCTTGCTTTGGCTAGTAGATGTATCTTTGTTATCTAACCTTGTTTACTCAGGTTCATTCCTTCCTCAGCCAACTCAAGACCACAAGGTAAGTATATGCATCTCAGTCATGTGCATGTGAACTTCTTGCTGATGTACATACTATTTGCAAGGACTCATGAACATGAAGGTACATTTCCTATATTCACATCATTTACTCTGATGCATATAGCTAAGACACATGTAACACATGGCTTACTCTGTCATGCTTATGCATTCACATGCTCCTATGTTCCATATTTATATGATTGCATACATATAGGGGGAGCCTATGCATGTTACATGTCTTCCCAAAGCTTTACTTGTTGTTCTCTATATCTTTATCTAAAGCTTTGATGTATGTTGTCATGAATTACCAAAAAGGGGGAGATTGAAAGCACAAGTGCTCCCTGGGTGATTTTGGTAATTAATGTCAACATATCTCTTGTTGGACTAATGCTTCTACCTAGTATGTTTCAGATAAGTTCAACAATGGAGTGGCATGGACTAGAGGATGTGGAACCCCTTCTAAATGCCAAGGACAAAGGATTGGCTCAAGCTCAAAGCCCAGGACTCTACATTTTCTACTTTAGTGGTCCAAGATCACATTGAGTCCATAGGAAAGCCAATACTATTAAGAGGGGATGAGGTGTTGCTTAATGGCTTGCTTGCTCAAAGTGCTTAGTGATATGCTCCAAAGCCCTCAGCCACTTTCTCATATCCACATATGTCCCAAACCAAAAGGTCAAACTCGGCCCCACCGATTCTTTCAATCCGGTGCCACCGAGTTCAGTTGACATAGCCACTACTAGAAACCCTAATCAATTTGGTCTCACCGATGGGATCTCGGTCTCACCGAGATGGGCTTGCAAACTCTCCATTGCCTATTGCAATAATTTCGGTCCCACCGAGATATGCAATCGGCCCCACCGAGTTTGCCTGGCCAACTCTGTGTTTCGCTTATTACCAAAATTGGTCCCACCAAGTTTGAGTAATCGGTCAAACCGAGATGAGGATTTACCCTAACCCTAGCACATCGGTCCCACCGAGTTGATCCTGTCGGTCCCACCGAAATGCCTAACGGTCACATTATGAACCAAATCTGTCTGACCGAGTTCTTTGAATCGGTCCCACCGAGTTTGGTGATTTGTGTGTAACAGTTAGATTTTGTGTGGAGGCTATAAATACCCCTCCACCCACTCTTCACTCGTGGAGAGAGCCATCAGAACATGCCTACACTTCCAACACATATTTTCTGAGAGAGAACCACCTACACTTGTGTTGAGGTCAAGATATTCCATTCCAACCTCATAAATCTTGATCTCTAGCCTTCCCCAAGTTGCTTTCCACTCAAATCCTCTTTCCACCAAATCCAAATCCTGTGAGAGAGAGAGTTGAGTGTTGGGGAGACTATCATTTGAAGCACAAGAGCAAGGAGTTCATCATCAACACACCATTTGTTACTTCTTGGAGAGTGGTGTCTCCTAGATTGGCTAGGTGTCACTTGGGAGCCTCCGTCAAGATTGTGGAGTTGAACCAAGGAGTTTGTAAGGGCAAGGAGATCGCCTACTTCGTGAAGATCTACCCTAGTGAGGCAAGTCCTTCGTGGGCGACGGCCATGGTGGGATAGACAAGGTTGCTTCTTCGTGGACCCTTCGTGGGTGGAGCCCTCCATGGACTCGCGCAACCGTTACCCTTTGTGGGTTGAAGTCTCCATCGACGTGGATGTACGATAGCACCACCTATCGGAACCACGGATAAAAAATCTCCGTGTCTCCAAATTGCGTTTGCACACTCCAATCCCATCCCTTTACATTCTTGCAACTTGCATGCTTTACTTTCCGCTGCTCATATACTCTTTGTCATGCTTGCTTCATATGTATTGTGAATGCTTAAACTTGTGCTAAAACTCCACATCAACATAAAGAATTAAAAACTACAACTTTTCTTGATTAGAGTCTATTCACCCCCCCTCTAGACACCTCTTCTCGATCCTTTCAACTAGTCGTAGTTGTCAAATCGAATAGTACTGCGCCGTCCACTGCACACCCGGCTGAACATGCCTCCTCGCCTCCATCAAACCCCTCCGTTAAACCCGTATGCAAACCGAGAAACCTACTCCGACCCACGGGAGGAAATTTGCCGGTTGCCGTTGGAGAATAATAGATTCACGTCCAATCCATTTGAGTTAATTGCGTGTATGATTCTCCCTCTATAAAAAGTTAATTGCATCCTTAGTCTTCTATTCTAAGTACTCTGTGGGTTCCACTGTCAGTACAGTGTACATGACTTGCAGGATGGCTACAGATTCGTACACAAAGTTAAAAAAATCCATGACTTGCAGGATTGGAGTTAGCACCGATGGCGGTTTGTAGTCGTTCCATGCTCGGGCATTGAAGTTTGTAACTATTTTAGATTAGAACATACTACTCCTCCGGTGCTAGTAGTAGAGCAGAGTCCTACTCCACTACTACTCTACTCAAGAAAGTTAGGGCATAGTAGCAGGTACTGTAGGGAGTTCCAGTACTGTGATCACTCAAGCAAGTTGTCTGACTTCGATATGACCCTACGCTGCCGGTATGTGTCTCGTAAGTCAAGCGTTGTGATGTAGTCATCATCACCTGTCCACTTCCCGCAGCACATATTCGCTTCTCCATCTTTGTCCGCTCTTCCATCCCTGCTAAGGCGCCTCCCCCCTCGTCCAATCTTCCATCCCCGCTAAGGCGCCTCCCCCCTTGTCTGAAACCCAAGCACTAACAATGGAAGAACCGAGCAGCGTTCGCCGAAAGAGTGGCTGGAATTCGCTCCCCACAGAGGTAATCAAGCTCATTGTTTCGCGTGTGGACAATCTCAGTACCATGCCGCTCGTCGCGTGCTCGTCGGGGCTGTACCGTTTACTCAAAGCCCTCAGGCCGGAGCTTTTTAAGCCAGCTCCTTGCTTGCTGATGCCGCCTGATCTTCAGAAACGGCGTGTCACGCAGCATAACGATCGTAGGGTGGCGAGCATCAACCCCCTTGACTGCGATCTGATCCCCGTCACCCTCAACTACATTAACGGTATGTACTGGGTCGGCATGAACACGTCTTGGATGGTGCTCGTCGACGGTCGCGACAGCTGGATGCTCGTGGAGGTCTACACCCAGCGATTGATCCCCCTTCCTTCGATTAACACTGCACTGCTTTGGCACATTGGCCCAGAATACTCGGAATCTTACAGTACCAACATGATACCAAGTTTGATTTGCTCAAGGTTGTAATCTGCCAAGTGCCCACAAGATCTGCGAATTATAAAGACTTCAGGCTAATTGCGTTCTTCAACCGCGGTCTCGCCTATCTGACAGGTCACTGCGGTAAGTGGATAAATCTGCACGTCCATTGCAGGATCATACATCCTCCATGGTTCTCTGATGCCATTGAACACAAGGGCTTCATTTACGCTGTCGACTCCTTCTATGGTTGGGCGTATTGTTGGCCTACCCCAGTCATCGCTACAAACGGCTATTATAGTAGTATGTTACTTTCCTATGATATCATGATGGCTTACTTATATTACTGTCAACATTTACTGAAAAAATTTCATGCTCATAACATGTTGTTCTTAAGATTGACTACATCAAGAGCCCTTTTTTATTTGACTCCAACTTTTTTTTAGGATTATTTGACTCCAACTTGATATGATATTGTAGGCCGCCTGGTGTCCCTACCCTTCCTAATCCCAGAACCTTTCAAAGAAAAGCGGCATGGTAGTTGCAGGTGGTTCCTGGCTCGATCAGACGACAGCGAACAATTGATGATCGTTCGCACGTACCGGACGTGTTGTTTCGCGGAATACAATCACAATCACTGCAAGGTCTTTGAGCAAGATCCCAGCTTCTCTGGGCCTTCAGGAATTTTTGACGGGAGGTTGGTAAGTAGCCTTGGTACACGCTCTCTGTTTGTCGGACTGAATTATCCGATTAACCAGGAGATAACCGATGGCAAGGATCATGATGGCAGCGCGGTTTCGTTCATCAGGCAAAAATGTGTGTACACAGCATACCATGCGTCTCTGCATGCACCATACCCTGATATGTGCCCCCACGCTCTGCAGCCCAAAGTAGGAGAGAGGGTCGCAAGTATCATACTTTGACCTGCTGGCTGGAGTTTCCCCCGTTAGGCACCCATCTGGTTCAAGCCGTCAGCCAATCTCTACAGCTTAATAAATAGTAACGTCTAACTGAGCCAGTTAGTTAGATGCGTACACTTGGTGTAGTAGGATCTTTATTTAGTTTGATGCATACACTTTTTATTTTTTGGTAGCCCTTTTGTAATGATGGCTGATGTTTGGTTTGGAAGAGAGAGCTGCGTCTTCACTCTTCTGGCCTGCTTACTGCTTCTGTTGCACCCCCAGCCCTGGTTGCTGCTGCTGCGGTTTTCAATGTACAATCAGTAGTATATTTCGTCTGTTGGTTGAATAAATGTGTTGTTAGAACGACAAACACAATGTTTTGGAAGTCATTGCACGGTTCGATCCTTTAGTGCCCTGTACCGTACGTAGCGCATACTATTTTTCGTATGGAACACATTTTCCACTTGTTGATAACATGCAGCCCAGTGATGAAGGACCAATAGAGAAGCCCATAATTAACTGGAAGGGGGGCTCTCACATGAATCCGGCCCAGGCACATGCTCATGGTCCCCTAAACATAAATAAGTAAATAAATAAATAAAGCTAAATGCTCATGCACCCGTTCTTTAAATTCATGATTTAACAGGAGGATATTATTTCCTATGATAGTGTCGTTACATTCAGTCGATATTATTCTTCGGCAAAGATAGCGACCAGTCTTCTTTCTCCCAGCATTTTGTTCCTGCAACCACCGAACCCATGCAAATCGTAGTCAACGTCGTAAATAGATCCGGTCCATTTTTATTTTTCAATAAGAATGTCCAACCCAGCCCAGCACATTGGCGACACCACTTTATCCTCCGCCTTGGTGCGCTCGCCACGGCGCCGCAGTCAGGCCCTGTCAACATAGTTTTTTTGAAACGGTCCATGTCAACATAGTGAATCGGGAGAGGACTGTAGTTGTGAGTATGACAGTACGGACCCAACAGGTCCACTCCTGAACACAACCAAGCGCCTCTTTTACTACTCAGATGAACCCCTCGTTTTTTTACTCTAATCCACCCTGCTGATATCTAAGACCCACATCATTTTCAATGTATAGTCAATTAACGACAGAATTGCACAACATTTTTTAGTAGTAATTCGGAGGAGCAGGCTATAAACTGGGTTGTGCGGTCTCTGTGGCCCGTCTAACAACATGACCAGCCCAGCAGTTTTTTCTTTGGGAAAATAGGTAGCCCAGTATTTCTTTTTGAAGAATACCCAAGCTAGGCCTATTTGTTTTCTCCGACTTACTAGGCTGCAAATCTTTCAAGACGAGGAGGGATGCATTCCGGCCTGGCCAAAGAGTATGGTCAGTGTCTGTTAAAAGTAATATCAAAAGGGTTTGTAAATTCCAAAAAAAATTATAGCAAATGTGATATTAGTTTCTTTATTTGTTTTTGTTCTTCACTGATATCTTATACATATTTCATTGGATTTAACATGAGATAGTACTAATTTATTTTAAAATTTGTTTTAGTATGGCTACTAATTTTTGGATTAAGAATATTTTGTTCCCCGGCAAAAATTTGCGAATTTTCAAAATTTCCCACATATTTAGTTAATTTTGTTAACCCTAGTACTGACCAGAAAATGGGCAGCAATTCTAAAAATGGAAATGGGCTGCAATAAATTCCATATGAATTAGAAAATGAGTAAAAATTATAAAAATAATAGCAAATGGGTTGTACACGCCACAGATTTCGAGGCTGACTTGTTTACACAAGGCTTTGTCAGTCAAAACACGATTCTAGCAGCAGTGACTGGTGGATGTCCATCCAACGGCCGACGTGCTTCTTCAATCTCTGATCTTCCTGCTCCAGCCGCCTAAACTAGCGCCGGTGGGACTGCCTGCTCCCTCCTCTTGTGGCCCGCTGTGATGCCGCGCAGGATTCCCGGGCCCACCCTACTCCCTCCGCTGGCCTGGCCGCACGCAATCAACTGCCTCCTTATTACGCAAAAAAAGATTCCTCCCACTGAGATCTGGGGCGCACCGGTTGGGAGGCTGACCTGTGGGCCTACTAAGTTGACACGTACGCAGGGCTTGGCAACTTAGTCAACAAACGATTCTAGCAGCAGTAACCGTTGGATTTGAATCGAACGGTCCTGCTGCTTCTTCAATCGCTGTTCTTCTTGCACCAGCCGCCCAAACCAGCGCCGGCGAGACCGCCTGCTCCTGCCTCCAGTGGCCGGCTGTGCTGCCGTTGAGGCCTCATCACCCCCTACTACTCCCACCTCTAGCCAGGCCCTGCGGCGACGGCAGCCTCACACCGCAGCCGAACCAGTGAACCCTCGTACTCCCCTCCGCGTGGGCATCCACTGCCGCGTCTTCCCCGGCTCTGCGTCATCCCCTTCCTAGGCCTCGCCGTTGTCCACCGCCTTGGTGCTCTCGGCGCGGCGTGGTCAATGTGATCAACGACCGACTTCCATCGGAAGAGTACTGTATGTGGAGAGGCTGACAGCTGGGTCCACGGCCACAGCCCAATTTTTTTGTGATTTGCCAAGTAAGTCGCTTTGTCAGGCATGTTGGGCTGCAAATCTTTCAAGACGAGGAGATCTTTCATTCGGCTGGCCGAGAAAATGGCCTATCAGTAATGAGAAATGGGTTGTACATTTTTAAAACACATCAAACCGGCAATCAGTTTCAAATTTCTTTTTTTTCATTTTGAGATTTTAAATTGCATTGATTTTTATGCGTGGACAATTTGATGGATTTTATATTGATATATATTTATTTTTAAAATTAGTTTGAACGTGACTCGAAATTTCAGGATTAAAAACAGTTCGGACCGCACCGAAATATGCAAAATTTCGTATTTTTTTTTAACCGTGGCCACAATATGGGCTGTAATGCTAACAAAAAGAATATGGGCTCCAAAAATAACCTTAAGAATTAGCAAATGGGCTGTAAATTATTAGAAATAATGGCAGATGGGTTGTATGATGTTTTCCACAGATTTGAGGCTTTCCTAAAAAAAGGTTGACACACAAGCAGTGACTGTTGGATGTCCATCCAACGGCCGTCCTGCTTCTTCAATCTCTTCTCTTCTTGCTCCAGCCGCTCAAACAAGCGCCGGCGGGACTGCCTGCTCTCTCCTCCCCGCGGCCGACTGTGCTGCCGCGCAGGCCTCACCGCCCCACCGTACTCCCATCGCTGGCCTAGCCATCCCTCTACTTAGCCACACCTGCTGTTATTCTCCGGTGACGGCAGACGAACCAGTAAACCCTCGTACAATCGTACTCCCCTCCACGTGGGAAACAACTGCCGACTCCTCCCTGGCTCCATGTCGTTCCCTTCCTAGGGCACGCCGTCGTCCACCGCCATGGTTCTCTCGGTGCGGCCTGGTCAACGTGGTCAACGACCGACATGCATCTGAAGTGGACTGTACGTGGAGAGGCTGACAGCTGGGTCAACGGCTGCACGCAAGGAAATGCCTCCTTATTACGCGCAAAATAATGATTCCTCCACCTGACATCTGGGACCCACCGAAAGGGCCTCTGTATTTCGCGAAAAAAGTTACCGCCGCTGACAGCTCGGACCCACCAGCTATATCTTCGCACGCAAGGAAGTGCCTCCTTATTACGCACACAAAAATGAATACCCCCCTGCTAGCTGGGACCTGGTATAGTGGGAGGCTGACTTGTGGGCCTACTAAGTTGACGGGGACGGAGGGCTTTGTCAACTTAGTCAATATGCACGATTATAGCTCAGTGACCGTACGATGTCCATCCAACGGCCGTAGTGCTTCTTCAACCTCTGGTCTTCTTGCTCCAGCCGCCCAAACCAGCGTCGGTCGTGCCTCGTGCTCCTGCCTCCCGTGGCCGGCTGTGATGCCGCGGAGGCCTCACCGCCCCCTACTACTCCCACCGCTGGCTAGGCCATCCCTCTACTCACCCACACCCCCTGTTATTCTGCAGCGACGACAACCTCACACCGCAGCCGAACCAGTGAACCCTCGTACTCCTCTCCATGTGGGCATCCACTGCCGCGTATTCCCTGGCTCTGCATCGTCCCCTTCCTAGGCCTCGCCGTCATCCACCGCCTTGGTGCTCTCGGTGCGGCATGGTCAATGTGGTCAACGACCGACTTCCATCGGAAGAGTACTGTACGTGGAGAGGCTGACAGCTGGGTCCACAGCCGCAGCAAGGAAGTGCCTCCTTAATACGCGCAAAATAATTATTCCTCCACCTGACAGCGGGGACCCACCGGACGGGCCACCGTATTTTGTGAAAAAAATGTTCCCCCTGACTGCTGGGACCCACCAGCTACATCTTCGCAGGCAAGGAAGTGCCTGACAGTCGGGATCCGCCTGGTCGAAGCGTACGTAGCATTGTCATTCTAGTCACGAACGTGTACGTACATACTGGTCGATGTAGAGGCGTGCACGTGTCGTAGTAGAGGCACGCACGTAGCATGTACACGTACGTACAGCGACCAGTGTGCAAGAAAGAAAATACGGCCACGTACGTACATAAGGGCAGGGTCTCGAACGCCTACTCGCGCATATGTACGGCCAGGGCTCGTGTACATGGCTGGGTCGGAACGGAGAAACAGCGTCGTCGTCGTGTTCATGGGGAGCCAACCGGCTGGGTCGGAACGGAATGCGTCATCGTGTTCATCGAGAGGGCTTGGACGGAACAGCCGATGGAAACGAGGCCTGGCATACCGCAGAACGGAGGAAACGGCCTTGTGTTCGACCGGCCACGTTCGAAACGGGATCTTGTTCATCGGGAGGGGTCTGGAGTGCCGCAAAATGGAGGAAACGGACCTCCTACGGTCGAAACGGGGGTCCTGTTGATCGGGAGGGGTGTGGCGTACCGCAAAACGGAGGAAACGGACTTGTGTTGGAGCGCTACGGTCGAAATGGGGGTCCTGTTCATCGGGAGGGGTGTGGCGTACCGCAAAACGGGACTCCATGGGATACTGTTCATCTCCACCGTCGACACCCTCCAGCCTCCACGGGCTACTGTTCATCCACCGTCGACGTCCTCCAGCCTCCACCTCCGACTGTTCATCCACGGGCTCCTGTTCATCCAGCCTCCACCGCGCGCTACTCCACCGGCTACTGTTCAACCAGCCCTCTCCACGGGCTCCTGTTCAACCACCCTCCACGGGCTACTATTCATCCAGCCCTCCACCGTCTACTGTTCATCTTGCCCTCCACGGGTTGGTCCTGTTCATCCAGCCCTCCACGGGGTCCTGTTCATCCAGCCCCAACCGGCTCGATCGATCGGGGTCCTGTTCATCCAGACGCAACACCACGGGGTCATGTTCATCCACCCCACCGGGAACTGTTCATCCAACCCCCCCAGCAACGCTCACTGTTCATTCAGAGGCAACACCGCGGGGTCCTGTTGATCCACCCCCACCGGGAACTGTTCATCCAAACCCCCCCAACAACGCTCACTGTTCATCCAGAGGCGGCATCGATCGGCTTTAGTTAGCAGCAGTAGCGAAGGAATCGCTCGATCGGGTTCAGTTAACAGCCATAAATCGATCGCTCGGGTTAAGTAACGTGTAGCCTGTAGTGCACTCGCTCAACGCCTCGCTCGGGTTCAGTTAGAACCCAACGCCTTGCACCCACGCGCGTGCGTGTACGAGAGAAACGCGCATCGCTCGGCCCCGACCACCCACCGTAACCGGGAACACCCCGATATTTTCCTCGCCCTCGCTTCTACCACGATTTTTTTCCGTCATGGACGGCCCAAAGAATGTCATGCAGCTGCATCTCCGGCCCGCCCAGGACGAAAATCCCATTTTCTATCATGATTTTTTGTCATAGAAGTAGGACCCCACCACATCTATGATGATACCGGGTTTTGTCACAATTATCATCATAAAAGTGTCATAAATATGACAGAAGAAAAATTTGTTCGGACCAAAATTTCATGGATGTTTCTTTTCTTTGTGATTACTCTAAAAAATTGAAGACCGGCGCTCTTAATTAAACAAAACAAAGAGTACTACTACGACTGGTGCTCGTCGATCTCCACTGCCACCTCCATGTCTAGCTCGCGCCGACGCTCTTCTGGGGAAGGGGCTCCATGGCATCCATCGCACCATACTCGGCAAGCATCTCGCCATCCGTGTCCGCCATCTCTTTGGAAAAGGCCGCCTCGAGCTGGGCATGGGCGGACGCGATCTGGGCTTGGATGGGCTCCATCGTCGCAAGGTATGCGGCGAAGGAACAGACGGCTACTCGAACGCTCTCAGCGATTGCCAGCTCTTCGGTCGTGGGTTGCCGACCGTTGTCGAAGAAGCTTCATTCGATTTGTGCGGTGACCGCCAGGAGCTGGGCGTGGGCGGCCTCGACATGGTCGTGGGCGGCCTCGATCAGGGCTAAGGCCGCCGCTGCGGAACGGAGAGCTGTTGTGCCGCTCTCGCCAGTTGTTATCCCCGAGGCAGATGTTGTTGCCGCCACCTGAGAAGCAACAGCGGCCGTTTGGGCTGCCTTGGCCGCCCAGTCATAGATTGTAGTCGTGCTCATGCACCTTGTTAGCATGCGCATGGCGGCTGCGGCCGCACTCTCGCCGGAGTGGACCACTGAAGTTGCCCTCACGACGCGGGTCCACGTTCCCATCTTTCACCGGCGACGATTGAATGGTAAAATGATATTTGGGGAGCGAGCTAGTGTGCTTGAGATGCCGGTTGTGGACTATAGCCGACGCACCTTCTCGCGTAAGCGATAGGCGTACTATACACCGACAGTGCTCCAGGATATTTTGTGTTGCATCTCACACGGTTGGTGATAATAAACTGTGTGCCATCTACTTGATTTTTCATCTTGATTTGAACTACATAATGGGGTCATAGCGGCAATGGACGGTGTTTGAATTACTAGACCTTTTATCTAGAGTGAACATGCAACTATATGTGTGTCATAAAAGAATTGGAAATATTCAGGGTTTGTTTGAACATTTTATACATTAAATTGGTTTTCTAGCCATTTCAGGTGCACAATTCAAAATTAAACTACATGCACATGCTCCGGTGCACCAACATGGGTTGTAAAATCATATATGTGTCCATGGGTTTATGCTTATGTCCCATGCAAGAAATGGGGATGAAATTTGAACACCACGGCACCATGGCTCTCCGGCAAACATCGACGTACTTGCTTTTGTACTTATAGTAAATCCAAAATTCGTCCGAAATTCATGAAACTTGGCATGCTATCATGGAGCGGCATCAGCATGTCGTGGTAAAAAAATTATCCGGGCAGGTTTGGGTATAAGCTTCTCATAAACCAGAGCTTCTCACAACAAGTGTGATGGTTTCGGTAGGCAACATTTCACCTTTCTGGACGAGACGATATCCGTTGCCTCTTCTCGATTTCAAATTTTTTCCTAGTGTCAACATAGAACAGCAGGAGTGGTGTGTCAATTTTTGGGATTTTTCGGGGTTCGCTTGGACATGTTTATACATTAACTGAGTTTTCTATGCATTCATGTGCATAATTCAAATTTGAAATACAGGCACATGCTCTAATGCATATAAATTAGTTGAAAATTCAAATATGTGTCCTTGGTTGCCTGCTTAGGTCCCATGCAAGAAATGGGAATGACTGTCAAACAACCTGCCACCTTCACTCGACCGCAAACATTGAGATACCTGGTTTTAAATTCTAGTAAATCCAAAACTCGTCTCAACTTCATGAAATTTGGCATGCTATCATGGAGCGGCATCAACATGCCATGGTAAATTTTTTGTCCCATTTGGGGCAGGTTTGGGTATATGCTTCTCACAAACCAGAGCTTCTCACAACAAGCATGATGGTTTCGGTAGGGAACGTCCCACCTTTGGGGACGAAACGATATCCATTGCCTCTTATTGCTTTCAAAAAATTTCTCGTGTCAACATAGAACAACAGGAGTGTTGTGTCAATTTTTGTGATTTTTCGAGGTTCGTTTGGACATTTTTATGCATTAATTGAGTCTTCAATGCATTTTGGTGCATAATTCAAATTTGAACTACATGCACAGCTCCAGTGCATATAAATTGGTTGAAAAAACAAATATGTGTCCTTGGGTGCATGCTTAGGTCCCATGCAAGAAAAGGTAATGAATTTCCAACACCAGGGCACCGTTGATTAGCGGCAAAACATTGAGATACCTGGTTTTTAAATTCTAGTAAATTCAAAACTCGTCTGAAATTCATGAAACTTGGCATGCTATCATGGAGCGGCAACAACATGCCGTGGTAAATTTTTTGTCCCATTTGGGGTAGGTTTGGGTATATGCTTCTCACAAACCAGACCTTCTCACAACAAGCATGATGGTTTCGGTAGGGAACATCCCACCTTTGGGGACGAAACGATATCCATTGCCTCTTATTGCTTTCAAAAAATTTCTCATGTCAACATAGAACAACAGGAGTGTTGTGTCATTTTTTGTGATTTTTTAGGGTTCGTTTGGACATTTTATGCATTAACTGAGTTTTCAATGCATTTATGTGCATAATTCAAATTTGAACTACATGCACATGCTCCAGTGCATATAAATTGGTTGAAAAATCAAATATGTGTCCTTAGGTGCATGCTTAGGTCCCATGCAAGAAATGGTAATGATTTTCAAACACCAGGGCACCGTTGATTGCCGGCAAAACATTGAGATACCTGCTTTTTAACTTCTAGTAAATCCAAAACTTGTCCGAAATTCATGAAACTTGGCATGCTATCATGGAGCGGCATCAACATGCCGTGGTAAAATTTTGTCCCATTTGGGGCAGGTTGGATATATGCTTGTCACAAACCAGAGCTTCTCACAACAAGCATGATGGTTTCGGTAGGGAACGTCCCACCTTTGGGGACGAAACGATATCCATTGCCTCTTATTGCTTTCAAAAATTCTCTCGTGTCAACATAGAATAACAGGAGTGTTGTGTCATTTTTTGTGATTTTTCGGGGTTCGTTTGGACATTTTATGCATTAACTGAGTTTTCAATGCATTTATGTGCATAATTCAAATTTGAACTACATGCACATGCTCCAGTGCATATAAATTGGTTGAAAAATCAAATCTGTGCCCTTGGGTGCATGCTTAGGTCCCATGCAGGAAATGATAATGAATTTCAAACACCAGGGCACCGTTGATTGCCGGCAAAACATTGAGATACCTGGTTTTAGTAAATCCAAAACTCGTCTGAAATTCATGAAATTTGGCATGCTATCATGGAGCGGCATCAACATGCCGTGGTAATTTTTTTGTCCCATTTGGAGCAGGTTTGGGTATTTGCTTCTCACAAACCAGAGCTTCTCACAACAAGCATGATGGTTTTGGTGGGAAACGTCCCACCTTTGGGGACGAAACGATATCCATTGCCTCTTATTTCTTTCAAAAAAAATCTCGTGTCAACCTAGAACAACAGGAGTGTTCTGTCAATTTTTGTGATTTTTCAGGGTTCATTTGGACATTTTTATGCATTAACTGAGTTTTCAATGCATTTATGTGCATAATTCAAATTTGAACTACCTGCACATGCTCGAGTGCATATAAATTGGTTGAAAAACCAAATTTGTGTCCTTGGATGAATGCTTAGGTCCCATGCAAGAAATGGTAATGAATTTCAAACACCAGGGCACCGTTGATTGCAGGCAAAACATTGAGATACATGGTTTTTAAATTCTAGTAAATCTAAAACTCGTCTGAAATTCATGAAACTTGGCATGCTATCATGGAGCGGCATCAACATGACGTGGTAAAAAATTTGTCCCATTTGGGGCAGGTTTGGGTATATGCTTCTCACAAACCAGAGCTTCTCACAAACCAGAGCTTCTCACAACAAGCATGATGGTTTCGGTAGGGAACATCCCACCTTTGGGGACGAAACGATATCCATTGCCTCTTATTGCTTTCAAAAAATTTCTCGTGTCAACATAGAACAACAGGAGTGTTGTGCAAATTTTTGTGATTTTTCGGGGTTCATTTGGACATTTCTATGCATTAACTTAGTTTTTAATGCATTTATGTGGATAATTCAAATTTGAACTACATGCACATGCTCAAGTGCATATAAATTCGTTGAAAAAATAAATCGGTTTCCTTGGGTGCATGCTTAGGTCCCATGCAAGAAATGGTAATGAATTTCAATCACCAGGGCACCGTTGATTGCCGGCACAACACTGAGATACCTGGTTTTTAAATTCTAGTAAATCCAAAACTCGTCTGAAATTCATGAAACTTGGCATGCTATCATGGAGCGTCATCAACATGCCGTGGTAAATTTTTTGTCCCATTTGGGGCAGGTTTGGGTATATGCTTCTCACAAACCAGACCTTCTCATAACAAGCATGATGGTTTCGGTAGGGAATGTCCCACCTTTGGGGATGAAATGATATCCATTCCCTCTTATTGCTTTCAAAAATTTTCTCATGTTAACATAGAACAACAGGAGTGTTGTGTCAATTTATGTGATTTTTCGGGGTTCGTTTGGACATTTTTATGCATTAACTGAGTTTTCAATGCATTTATGTGCATAATTCAAATTTGAACTACATGCACATGCTCCAGTGCATATAAATTGGTTGAAATTTGTGTCCTTGGGTGCATGCTTAGGTCCCATGCAAAAAATGGGAATGAATTTCAAACACCAGGGCACCGTTGATTGCCGACAAAACGTTGAGATATTTTATTTTTGAATTCTAGTAAATCCAAAACTCGTCTGAAATTCATGAAACTTGGCATTCTATCATGGAATGGCACCTGACATGTTGTGGTATTTTTATGTCCATTTTGAGAGAAGGCGCACTTGAATAATGACAACCAACAAAGGCATTTTGAAAAAAAAATAGCTGCCATTTTAATATCTCAAACGTTTGTATAATTCAAACTGTGTGCATTCTGTTAACCATTCACGTGACGCCACGTGTCTTGGTTTTAATGGCTGTAGGAGGTGTCATGTGGATAGCTGCTTGACCTTAACTCAACGGGAGGCATGCGAGCGCAGTCCGGTGCGCAGGCTAACCGAGAGGCGTGCAAGCTGTCCTCGAATGTGCAGGCTCATCGGGAAGCATGCGAGTTGTACGCTGCGCAGGCTCAATGGGAAGCGAGCCTTTTGACTTCCATGGCCGCCTGCCTTCCTCTCAGTGTGCGCGCCCCCCTCAGCGGCATGGGACGCCGCCGTCGAACACTACCTCTCAGCGCCGCCAGCTGCCATCCTCCCGCGCCCCGCCCGTCGACCCCGGGACAACATGATGTAAAGTGAGAGTAGGATTTGTGCATATCTTCAACGGAAATGATTCTTTTGGATGACCCATGTGCAACCACTTACAAACAATTTGGTGCAATTTGCATCTGTCATATTGGGTATGTTGCCATTTGTCAAACTAGAAAGATTGACATTTGTTGATCTAGTAACATTGCCATTTGTCAACCTTTTAACACTGCGATTTGTCAAAATATGAAGCTAAAAATCACCAGCAGTGTCTAATTTTTGCAACTAAAATTCAGTAATTAAGCATAGATTTCATTCATAGATTAAACAGTCATTCTTAATTTATACAAATAGTTCAACTCGACAGCTGAACCGACCAAACTTTTCCCCAATTGTTGCCAACCACGTACTGAAATAGCTAGTTCAACTATATATACTACCTAATTTTAAGTACGTTGTACAGTTCCACCACATCTATAGTCAGATGAACTGAACAAATAGCCCCTAAATACTACTAGTACTACTACTGTGGAGGGGCTTTGTACTACTTCCGGCTGCCTCTCCTCTGCCGAGCATGCTCAGTAAGAGGCGAAGGAGGAGCAGCCCATCGACGAGCTGGGAAACCGCAATACGGTGCCTGCCGCTGTGGCAGCTTCAGCAACACTCACCTCGAACGCCCTATGCCGCTCCAGACGACCCCTCTCGAGGCGGTGGTTCTCCTCGTAGATCTCCTGATTCCTCGCCTCTGAGGCGGCGTGTGCCGCGGCCACGACGGCGGTAAGGCTCTTTGCATGCTCGACGAGGCGCTCCTCCTCCTCCCGCAGGAACTCGGTATAGCGCGCAAGGTCGCTGACGCACGTGCGGGCATCCACCTCCGCCTCCCGCCTTCGGGCGGCGGTGGCAGAGCGGGTGATGACCCCGGCGGTCGACGGTGGGCTGGCGGCCTCGGCGACCGACGATGGGGTGGCGGCCACGACCACCACCTCCTGCCTTCGGGCCGCGGTGGCGGAGCGGGTGATGGCCACGATGGCCGGCAGTGGGGTGGCGGCCACGACGGCCACCTCCCGCCTTCGGGCCACGGCCGCGGAGCGGACGTTGGCCCTGGCTTTCGACGGTGGTGTGGTGGCAATGGCGGCCGGCAACAGCTGCCGACGGGCACCGGCGGCGGAGCGTGTGGTGGGTGTTCCGCACACACCCAACAGGGACGCCACACGCACTACACTATGCCGGGGAATGCGCCGTTGCCGCGGTGTAGCCTCCCAGCTGGATCCGTCCTCTGATGACGGTGGAATGGCTGAGCGACGACGACAGACCGGTGCCATCGGCAATTGTGGGAGAAGCAGACGAGATAAGCTACAGGAAGGGAGGGGAAAATGCGACGCAGGACTCGCCGGCCGTGAGGGTTTTTATAGCAGGCCGGTAAGCATTGGGATTTTAGGGGATTTCACCGAGTCGGGCGGCAAGCTTGCGCGGGAACCTACGAGGTTGCGCGGGAATGGGCTCACCGACAATTCATTGGCACCACCGTTTGGCCAAAAGAACGCCCCCGCGCACTGCGCAAGCTTGGGTTGTAAGCCGTCTGCGGCAGCGGGGTGACAAGACGTGCGAGAGGAGGACGAAAGGCGACGTACACACACGGTTAATAAGTATGATTTAACTAATAAAAAATTATACCCCTATCCTAGTTTATAAGTATGATTTAACTAATAAAATACGAATGCATGTCGCCAAAGATTATATATAGTGATTCGTATTTGAACATAGTTTCCAATTATATAATTTTTGTAACATGCATTAACATTTTGTGGATTAAATTTGAGGGCAAAGTATGGCACAGAATATAAAAGGGACTATAGACTAGACGAAGGTGGTAGCACACGGCCGTTCTCTACGCAGCAACGCAACTGTCGGCCGGCTTGTAGGCGACCATTTCCTGCGTGTTCAACTGCTCTATGTGTGTGGTTGCTTGCGGTTCAGGCGGCCGCGGCACGCTCTGCTCGTGTCCCGCCGTGCGCTCTCTACTCTCGCATCCCTCTGGGTGCTCTGCCCTCATCCCTCCATGCGCGCTGCCAGTGTTTGGGGCCGGCGCACGATCACGCACGTTCGTGTGCATGCGGTTGCGCCGGGCGCGGCGCGATGATGCAGTTACCCGCTACAAAAACTGCCATGCGAACACGTAGAGAATCCAGGCCGCCCAACCCCCATTTATTCCTGCGGCCATTTACCTTATATCTCTCGTGTCACACGACAAAATAAGCACACCCACGATGACACATATAGAGAGGACATCCAGCGGTTCCAATGGCGCTCCCCGTGGCTCCAATGGCACGCCCAGTGGCCGACGACGACAACGGCGGGCAGTTCACCACGCATCACGTAGTGGACACCCATGTGAGGGGGAAGGCCCTCTTGGTGGTGTACACGAATGATCCGGTCTCGGTGGAGAGCTCCATCCAAACTATGGAGTAGTTCCTTGCCGAGGACAAGTACCGAGTGGTCGGCTTTGACCTCGAGTACACCATGGGTCGTGCCGGGCATGATCAGAAGGTTGACGTCACCCAGTTGTGCGTGCGACATGACATCCTCGTCTACCACTACCACCTTTCCACAAGGCCTTGCGAGTGTTTCTCCAGGTTTATCAACAGCTCCGACTACAGTTTCGTTACGGTGGACACCACCAACGATCTAAAAGAGCTCAAGGCTTCGGGCTTGAAATGCCCGAATCTTGTCTAACATCCAGCACCACTACAAGGTCTGGGGGAGCGACAACAACAAATTGAACTCCCTGGTTGATCTCGCCTCGGCCATCATCGACCCCTACTACGCGAAGATGAAGGACAGCAAGAAGGACAAGAACGCCTGGCACAGTGTTTGGCATGAGAGACTGGATGAAGAACATGTCAAGTATGCTACCAAGGACGCGTACACAAGCTACGAGATCTACAGGCGGATCTTTGACATGAGGAACTGTCTTCTTCGTGCCCCAGACGAGGGATCGAGCCACATAGCAGTGGCGGGAGCGTCACAAGAAGTAGATGACTAGACGATCGTTTCTCCTACTTTAGAATGCATGCAATTGTTGATGAGGTGTGTGCGAATGATCTGTATAGTCACTTATGTAATTGGGTGTTTATTTCAGTTATATATATACATGTTATGCTAATGTAGACAGAGCAAATCACACGGCTTATTAGCAGCAATCGTCTGTGTTATTATTGGTCTTCGCACACATTTCTGATTACGGACCTGTTTGCCGCGTATCACACACATCTTGTTCAGTTGAACCGTTTCCATTGTGTTGCCTAATCACACACAGTTCATCCTAGTGAACCGTATGCTATATATTGCACACGTCTTCATCTGGCTGCCCGTTTCTTTTGTTCCTCCTCATCCCAAACAGTTAATTGAACTGAACCCTATGCCCTGCATCGCACACGCAACTAAAATCTGAACCGTGTTTGATGCATCCGTCATCGCAAACGTTTTGCACCTTTTTTGACGGGTTTTTTACCCCAGTGTTTGCGATTATCGCATCGCACATAGTTTCGTCGAAGGGTCTCTGATCGTAGTGTCACGTTTGGATCATCCTGCTGTAGTGCTAGGGTTGGCTGACCCTTCCCTTACCCCTATATAAGGAGAGGAGGCGCAAGGGGAGGGCTCACCTCTTTGCCTGGCCGCAGCCCCTCCATCTTCCTCCACCTCCTCGTCCCGGTACCGCTTAGCGAAGCGCTGCCATTGCTCCACGACCACCATCACCACCACGTCATTGTGCTGGTTGTGATCCCATCTACTTCTCCCCCCTTCGCTTGCTGGACCAAGGAGAAGGAGACGTCACTGAACCGCACGTGTGCTAAACTCGGAGGTGCCGCTCATTTGGCGCTAGATCGGTTTGATCGTGATTGGATCGCGAAGAGTACGTCTACATCAACCACGTTTTATACGCTTCCACTTTCCGTCTACAAGGTTATGTAGACACTTCCCTCTCATAGCTATGCATCTCCTAGATTGGATCCTGGGTGTTCGTAGGATTTTTTTATTTTTATTCTTTGTTCCCCATCAAAGTGATGATGAAATATTTAAGATATTGCGAGTGATTGGCCATTGAAAATAGGGTACGAAAGTAAAACAAAAGAACAAGAGAGAATAAATGAGAGTGATGATATCAATAGAGTTAAGGCATTCTCAATGAATCTGGATTCCCTACTAGTATGTTTAGCGTAACATATGTGTGAAAGCATAATTTTAATTTTGGATAACTAAGCCACCTTGTATCTTTTTATAAGTGGGCGGAGCATGGTATAGTATGTGTGCTACTTATGTAGCTCCATATCACACATGCTATCATCATTCCTCCCCACAGCAGGTTACGACAACGATAATTAAGGGTTTACAAAGATATGAATAAGGGTGGTGATGATGAATGTTGATGTTGAATTCTTTCTTGGTCGGGTTAATGGCGTGGCGGAGCCCTTCTATTGATTCCCCCTTCGGATCCTTTTTGGAGGCTAGGGTTCTTGGTTCTGGCGGAGTTTCTGATCTCTCTGCCATTCTAATTCGCGGTTCAAAGCCACTAGGGTAAAATAGTAGACCATAGGGTAGCGATGCCACCTGGTACGTGCGCTGGTATGAGCGGGCGTGCTTGTACTAGGCATCGTCTTCTCTCCTAGAAGCTCGACTACGGCTAGAAATTGCTTTGTTTGATCGCTAATACGTCTCAAACGTATTTATAATTTTTTATTATTTCATGCTATGTTTATATCATTTTGGCATAGTTTGGGCACCAATTTTACTATTTTTCTAGACTAACCTATTAACTCAGTGTCCTATTGAAAGGACATGCGGTGCCCCCCATGTTTGGTTTTGGTAATTGATGACAATCTCTATGGACTAATGGTTGCCTTGAGTTATATTCGTAGTTCTTGTCCATAGGCTTCTCTTGAAGTCCATTTGTTGGTTTCAAGGAGTTTATGTGTTGGCCAAGGTGCTTTTCAAGGAATTATCCAAAGATTGGTCATGTCAGAGTTGAGCTTATTGCAAGCATGTCTTGAAGAAGAAGATTGTGTGATCATTCATGTTTACCTTCAAGACATCATCCAGCTGAAGAGAGTTGGAAAGATTCAAGGTTGATCAAGACTAAGAACAGAGAGTGATTCAAGTTGATCAACACATAAAGCATAGAAGATGTATTGAGTGGGACATTGTGATCCCATGGTATGGTAAGTATTGTCCATTACACATTGTGTACTAACACATGGTCTACGTGAGAGTTCTATGTGGGGTTAGGTATGTTTCAATGGGTTTGCGTCAACAGGAAGATCCCATAGAACCCATGGAGGATGACATCAAGTGGTGATCGTCATCAAGATTGCCATGTGCAAGTTCAAGTGGAGCATCACAAAGAGATCCTCCTTGAAGCTTGCCGTCCATTGTGGTGTCAATGGACTTGTGAAGATGTGTCGAAGAGTGGCTCTCCCATAGTGGAGTATAGGGAAGCAATCAACTAGTCTTCATCAAGCCAATGCAATCAAGAAATGTGGTCCAACTTGAGAGAGTCAAGATCGTCATCATCTAGCTCAAGTGGCTATGTGCAAGGCAAAGGTTTGCCCTTGATAGGTTTTCTATTTTACCAGCCTCATGGTAGTAGTTGGGAGACCGCGTTGCAGGACCATTTGCCGTACTATCAAGGGGGGATCTCTAGTGAGTAGCTTGATCGTATCGTTCATCGAGAGCTCAAATCATTGCATCCTTGCATCATCTTTATTGGTTCTTGTTTGGTTCTTCCCCTTGTGAGATTTGGAGCTTATTGTCATTTTCATGACAAGCTCGAGTTGATCGAAAACAGAGTTCATGTATGCATCTTTATGATGTTTTCGATATTGGGGTTTTTGCGGTTCTTCTTTCATAGAGGTTTCACATCTCTATACCTTTGGCATTTTTCTACTGCCTCTTCTTACTATAACTAGCTTGAGTTTGCTCATTTCGGAGCTCATACGCACAAGTTATGGCAGTTCTAGTTTTTTCTTGTTGCATCTGCTTTGCTTGGGGCTTCTTGTTGCACCAGTGGTAGTACCGCGGCTGGCAGCGGTAGTACCGCCTGTAACAACACGCAATAGTACCGCTCCAGTACCGCTCGTACTACCGCCTCGATTGGGGGCTCGCATTTCTCGTGTCGGGTCAGCGGTAGCCTAGCGGTGGTCCCTCTGGCATACTACCACTGACCACATATAGACCCAATCGAGGAGCGGCAGTAGGGCGGTAGTACCGCTTAATCCGTACGCGGTAGTACCGCAGCTACCACCGCTGCCACTACCTCTCTTGGCTTCCTTCTCTCCATCTCTCCCCTGTGTGCTCTGTCCCTAGCGGTAGTACCGCTGGGCCAAGCGGCAGTGCCGCTGCGGCCAACGGTAGTACCGCTCACCGGAGTGGTAGTACCGCTAGCTTGAGCGGTAGTACCGCGCGGTGCGGGCTGTGCACGGAGGTAACGGTTGGATTTTTTCCCACCTATAAAAAGGGGTCTTCTTCCCCACTGAACCTTATCCCTTGAGCTCGTGTTCTTCCCCCATTGTTGTCCCTCTTCGAGCTTGCTATCTCTCAATCCCTCCATGGATTCTTGCTAGTTTTGGGGGGGAAAGAGAGAGGAGATCTAGATCTACGTTTCCACCAATCTCTTTCTCCTCTATGTGAGGGGAACCCCTTGGATCTAGATCTTGGAGTTCTTGGTGTTCTCCTTCTTGTTCTTCCTCTCTTTTTCCTCCATAGCTTTCGTTGCTTTGGTGGGATTTGGGGGTGCGGGACTTGGGCACTCCATGTGCACTTGCCATTGCATTTGGTGCATAGGTTTGAGTTCTCCACGGTGATACATGGAAGTTACAAGTTGAGAAGCTTATTACTCTTGGGTGCTTGGTACCCTTGAGCTTTTTCCTCTTGGGTTCTTGGGCGCCCTAGACGGTTGGTGGTGCTTCAGAGCTCAATCATTGTGGTGTAAAGCTCCAGGCAAGCGTCGGGGTCTCCAATTAGGTTGTGGAGATCGCCCCGAGCAATTTGACGGGTACCGGTGACCGCCCCCAAGGGTTACCAAAGTGTACGGGCTCGGTGACCGCCCCCAAGGGTTGCCAAAGTGTACGGGTTCGGTGACCGCCCTCAAAGGTCCCTTAGTGGAATCACAACATCTTGCATTGTGCGAGGGCGTGAGGAGATTACGGTGGCTGTTGGGCATATAACTATTGAGTGTAAACCGCCCAGGAGGGGCCGGGTTGTGCTCATGATGATTTACTAGTATTGAAGCCCAGAAAGACATAGAATATGGCGACTTAATAAGAAGGCCCAAAGCCCAAAGGTGGGTTAGGGCCCATAGATGTAAACCTCCATGGGTGTATGACTTGTATTGTAAGATAGGAAAGAGTAGATACCGAGTCGGACACGTTTATGAGCCGGCCGGGATTCTGTGTACCGCGAGGCGTCGACCTGTGTATATAAAGGGACGACCCGCTGGCGGTTCAGGGACAAGAAACAACAGATCGAGAGCCAGGTTAAGCGTATTCGCTCCCTGGTCATCGAAACCCTAGCAATGCCACCTCAAACTGGATTAGGCCTTTACCTTCACCGCAAGGGGCCGAACCAGTATAAACTCCTCGTGTCCTTTGTCCCGTTTAACCCCTTTAAGCTAATCTCGTTGTGATGGCTCCACGACTAGGTCCTTGCACTAGGACATCTGCCGTGACAATCCCACGATAGTTGGCGCCCACCGTGGGGCTATCGCATGATGGTTTCAAGTTTGTAGAGGGCAACTTCGAAGCGATCAAGGGATACGCCATGGGCCGGATGACCAAGAGTCGTCGAGGCAAGCTCTACATCGACGACGCAGGCTGGGGCCCTGAGGCTGGCTAAATTGAGTACGGGTACCGGGTCCCCTTTGGCAGAACTCACGTCTTCATCGGCAAGATCGGCGAACCGGGCCCTGAGCCGGACGTCTGCGCCGACATCATCGAGACGGCTCAGCGTGCGAGACCCGCCTGGGTTCGGCCCGCCATGAATCGTGCCTTTGTGGGATTCATCCATGGAGCGGAATCTGAGGATAGAACGACATCTGGTGGTGAGACGGTTGTTTACTCCGATGGTGAGTCGTCCACCGGTGAGACCGAGTCATTGTATCAACCGCAAGACATCCAGCTTGGGGGCTGTTCCGATGGTGACAGTATTTCGGACCCCTGCGAGCCGCCGAACCGGGTTGCAATCTTCATGGCCGGTACACAACCCGTGCAACACTCGTCGACTGCAGCAGAGCTGATTTCCGGATCAGCAGCGGCAACGGCTACTGGGACAGGAGGCCCTGTGCGCTCGCCGGCTCAGGTCTTAACTGACTTGCTGGATAAGCTGACAGCGTTGTTAACAACCGTGGTTAACCCAGTGGATCAGGATCAGCATAATGCGGCGGTCGCAAAATTGTGTGATGAGATAGCACAGGCCAAGGAGGAGCTGAACACAGAAAACATGAGGATGGCTGAGGAGCGGGCTGCTTTGGATGCTCAGGCACAACGGATTCAGTCGGAGTCTTACCGGCTCATGCTAGATCAGAACGCTTCAAACAAAGTCATGAGGAGGAGGCATCAGACTCGTCCGCCCCCGGTTTACGAGGCAAGAAACCTCTTTAACATGCCAGGAGCAGGAAACAGTAACCCGGCAGTGGTAAACCGGGTTGAAGCACCTGGGACGGGTACGCCGGTTTAGCCGTGCACGACGGACCCGCCTCGTCAGAACACTAACCCGCCACAGCACGTGCCGACGCCACCGGGTCATTACTCTAACCCTTTGGATAACATGATTGCTGCAGCATCACGATTGGCGGCTCTCCCGGTTGAAGGTGAGTCTCCGACGGCGGTTGAAACACGGAGGGCTAGAAAGCTCCTTCATACAACACTGGTTCAGCAGTAGGCTTATTCTTACAGTCGTGACAGGATTCATTCCACCCCTCGCCCGAGCCGGAGTTACAGCAGGCATATCGATGAGCCGGATGTGTCAAGCAGTGGACGGAACCATAACCCGCCTTGTGGACATAACCCGGCTGGTGGTGGCGCTGATGCTCAGAACGTAGTGGATCAAGGTAGAGCACGTCGAGAGGCCGAGCTAGCGGCGCAGTATGCGGCCCGTCAACCTACCCCGGTTCATCCGACAACTTTGGTGGAGCCAAGTGTAACCTTTAGAAATTTGGGCGTGCCATGTTTAGTTCCGGCTCTACGTAATGAGCGTCTGCCCAAGGATTTCAAGGGTCCTCGCAAGGTGCCTAACTATACAGCCGATTTACCTCCTGAAGCATGGATTGAGAGTTATGAGATGGCCATGGAATTGCTAGATGTTAGTGATGCCGCGTGTGCTAAATATTTCCCCCTGATGCTGGAGGGGACGGCCCGCACTTGGTTGAAGGGTCTCCCAGCCAACTCCACTGGGTCATCGGCCGAGTTAAAAGCCCAGTTTATCCAAAATTTCAAGGATACATGCAAGCAGCCCATGTCAATTGTGGATTTAGCCTCCTGTGTCCAAGAAGAAGGTGAGTCGACAACTCATTGGGTACGTCGGGTCTCGACAATCCTGCACTCGTCGGATCACATCAATGCCGATTCAACAGTCTTAATGTTGGAAAGCAATTGTCGTTTCACGCCCCTGAAGAAGAAATTGGGACGGCTCAAATGCCACTACAATGATATGGGGACACTCATGGCGGCTCTGGTTAAGTACGCTGACTCTGATGGTACCAAGGACCCCGAGTCTGATGATGAGAAGCCGAGAAAGGGAAAGAAGAGCAGCGGCACCAAACGGCAGCAGCATAACCCGGCAAATCAGGGAGGTAACGGTAAGCGCAAGGCTGATAATAGTTTGGACTTTGTGGCTAACACCAACTCACAGAATAATGGCCAGCGCCGTAAAGGTAAACCGCCCCCACGGACCGGAGGATCAGGATTTAACCTTGAGCAGATGTTGAATCAGCCTTGCCCAAGGCATGGTACACGAGAAAGGCCATCTGGCCACCTCTGGAAGGATTGCTTCATTACGAAGGAGTACAAGAATTCTAATCTTTTTCAAGACAATCATGGGTCGGGTGGTGGCTCAGGATCCAGCTCTCATGGACCGGGTTATGGCGGAGGCGGTTCTAGCTCTAGGTTCCAAGGTAATCAAGGCAATCAGGGCAATCAGGGCGGCTACCATCAACAGTCATGTCAGGGGAATCAGCAGCAGCAATCTGGGTATCAGAGTAACCCAAAGCAATTGAATAGTGGGCAGTACCACGCCTTCACCACAAGTTTATGCAAACGGGATCAGAAGCTTCATAAGAGGGCGGTGAACGCTGTTGAGCCGGCAGTCCCCCATTACTTGCGCTGGTCTGAGCAGCCCATCGTGTGGATTCAGGAAGATCACCCGCCCGGGTTGATAATCCGGGTCACCTGGCATTGGTGGTCACACCTTAGGTCGGAGGGTATAAATTCACAAAAGTACTCATGGACGGAGGGAGCAGCATCAATGTCCTTTATTACGAAACTTTCCGTCGCATGGGGTTGATAGATAAAAATCTTAAACCATCGAACACTGTCTTCCATGGTGTGGTGCCTGGTAAATCAGCGTACCCGGTTGGTAAGATAGCTCTGGAACTCACTTTTGGAGATGATCATGACTCTAGGTCGGAGAGATTGACCTTTGAAGTGGTGAAAATCAAGAGCCCTTATCATGATCTATTTGGACGGCCGGCTTATGCTAAGTTCATGGCCCGACCTTGTTATGTTTACCTGCAGCTCAAGATACCGAGTCACAAGGGAACCGTCACGGTACATGGGAGCCGAAAGATAGCTTTGGAATGCGAAGAAGGTGATGCCGCTTATGCTGAGTCGGTTTGTGCAACGGAGGAGTTAAAATTTTACAAGGACAATGTTGATCCGGTAGATATGACATCTTTGAAAAAACCAACTACAAAGCATGATCTGGTCCTGAAGTTTAAATCGGCAGATGATACCAAGCTGGTTGATTTTCTTCCTGGCGATTCATCCAAGCAGTTCAGTATCATTGCTAATCTGGATCCGAAATAGGAAAGCGCGCTCATCGAGTTCATCCGTGAGAATCGGGACATCTTTGCATGGAAACCTTCTGACATGCTAGGTGTACCGAGGGAACACGCTGAGCACACTCTCAATATTGATCCCAAGTTTAAACCGGTCAAGCAGTTTCTTCGTCGTTTTAATGAGGAAAGGCGTAAGGCCATCGATGAGGAGGTAGCCCGGCTCTTGGCGGCTGGGTTTATTGTTGAGGTTTTTCATCCTGAGTGGCTAGCTAACCCGGTGCTGGTACTTAAGAAGAACGGCACTTGGCGTATGTGTGTGGACTACACGGACTTAAACAAGGCTTGTTCGGCTGACCCTTTTGCTCTCCCTTGTATTGATCAGATTATTGATGCTACGGCGGGTTGTGAGCTTTTGAGTTTTTTGGATGCTTATTCTGGTTATCATCAGATCAAGATGGCAGTTAAGGACCAGGAGAAGACAGCTTTCATAACTCCCTTTGGAGCCTTCTGCTATGTGTCTATGCCTTTTGGGCTCAAGAGTGCCCAGGCGACTTACCAGCGATGTGTGCAGAATTGCCTCCATAATCAGATTGGGCACAATGTTCATGCTTATGTTGATGATATCATGGTGAAATCTAGAAAGAAGGAAACGTTGATAGACGATTTGAAGGAAACCTTTGATAATCTCTGGGTTTATAAGATGATGCTTAACCCGGCCAAGTGTGTTTTTGGTGTACCGGCAGGCAAGCTCTTGGGTTTTCTGGTATCTAACAGGGGAATTGAAGCTAATCCAGAGAAGATCAGAGCCATTACTTCTCTGGCTAAACCGGCGTGTGTCAATGATGTGCAACATCTGGCGGGTCATATTGCGGCGTTAAGCCGGTTCATAAGCCGGTTGGGAGAGAAGGCTATCCCTCTGTATCAGATGATGAAAAAGACAGATAATTTTGTTTGGAGTGATGCCGCTAATGCAGCATTTGAGGACTTGAAGAAGCAGCTGGCTGAGCCACCTGTTCTAGCTGCTCCTGCTGATAAAGAGCCATTGTTGTTGTACGTGGCTGCTAATGCCCGGGCTGTCAGCGTGGCTATTATGGTGGAACGAAAGGAGGCAGGCAAGGAATATCCGGTTCAAAGGCCGGTTTACTACGTCAGCGAGGTGCTTATTGAGTCCAAGCAAAGATATCCGCACTGGCAGAAACTTATATATGGGGTGTTCATGGCTAGTCGGAAGCTTAAGCAATATTTTTTGGGTCATCCCATCACTGTGGTTAGTTCTACTCCTTTAGGGGATATTATTCAGAACAGAGAAGCCACAGGTCGGATAGCCAAGTGGGCCATTGAGCTTGGTCCTGATGGTTTGAAATATATGCCTCGCACGGCCATCAAGTCTCAGGCACTGGTGGATTTCATCAATGACTGGACAGAGCTGCAGATGCTCAAGGAAAAGCTAGATAACACGTATTGGACTATTCACTTTGATGGGTCCAGGCAATTGGAGGGCTCGGGGGCTGGAGTTGTGCTCGCTTCCCCTCGAGGTGATAAATTTTGTTATGTTCTCCGTTTGATGTTCCCTTGCACTAACAATGCAGCTGAATATGAGGCCTTGCTCCACGGTCTTTAGATGGCTAAGGAGATGAACCTAAGCCGGGTAAGGTGCTTTGGTGACTCAGATTTGGTGGCTCAACAAGTCTCTGGTACTTGGGATTCTAAGGATCCACTCATGGCGGCTTATCGACGGGAGGTGGACGTTATTGCTGGTCACTTCAAGAGTTATCAAGTTGAGCATATTGATCGAAGAAAAAATGAAGCGGCTGATGCCTTAAGCCGGTAGGGATCTCAACGTAAACCGGTGCCGCCTAACGTTTTCCTTGATGTTTTGCATAACCCGTCGGTCAGGTTACCTACAGAGGAGGATTTAGCTATCCCTGACCCGGAAGCTCAGTTGGTGGCGGCTCTTCATGTCATTCCTGGTTGGACAGTTCCATATTTGGCTTATATGACCCGGGGCGAGTTACCTGAGGATGAAACCTTAGCCAGGCAGATAACCCGGCGGTCTAAGTCAATGACGATTGTCAATGGAGAGCTGCATCACTGCAGTGTTACAGGGGCTTTTCAATGTTGTGTTTCTCCAGAGGAGGGCCGTGAGATCTTGCGTGAGATTCATGAAGGAGACTGTGGTCATCATGCCGGTTCAAAGTCTCTTGTGGCCAAGGCTTTTAGTCATGGATTTTATTGGCTGACGGCTCATGCTGATGCTGAGGATCTGGTCAGTAAATGCGACGGATGTCAGAAATTTTCACGACGAGCTCGTGTACCGGCTCAAGAATTGAGGATGATTCCAATTACTTGGCTGTTTGCAGTTTGGGGGCTTGATATGGTTGGACCTTTTAAGAGGTCCAAGGATAAGAAGACCTACCTTTTGGTGGCGGTTGATAAGTTTACTAAGTGGGTAGAGGCAGAGCCGGTTAGTAAGTGTGATGCATCAACGATGGTTCAATTCATGAAGAAGGTGATCTTCCGTTTTGGCGTTCCACACAGCATTATAGCAGACAATGGCACTAATCTCTCCAAGGGTGCTATGAAAGAATTTTGTCAACGTGAGCATATCAGGCTTGATGTGTCGTCAGTGGCTCACCCCCAATCCAATGGTCAAGCTGAGAGAGCCAATCAAGAGATCCTGAGAGGCATCAAGCCCCGGCTTATGGTTCCCTTACAGAGGACGTAGGGTTGTTGGGCGGAGGAGTTACCTTCCGTGTTATGGAGCATTAGTACCACCCCCAACAGATCTACGGGTTACACGCCTTTTTCATGGTTTACGGAGCAGATGCAGTTCTCCCTAGTGACATCCGTCATGACTCACCTCGTGTGGCGGCTTATGTTGAAGCGGACAACGAAAAAGCACGTCAGGAAGCACTTGACTTGTTGGATGCGGAGCGTGACATCGCAGCGGCTCGTTCGGCGATTTACTAGCAAGATCTGCGCCGTTACCACAGCCGCCGGGTTAAAACCAGAACTTTCCATGAAGGCGATCTGGTGCTCCGGCTTATCCAGGATCAGACTAATATGCACAAGTTATCCCCACCTTGTGAAGGACCTTTTGTGGTCAGTAAGAATCTCAAGAATGGGTCCTACTACCTTATCGATGTTTGAGAGCACAAAGATTCACGTAAGTCGGAGGAGGAGACCCACCGGCCGTGGAATATTGCTCATCTTCGGCCCTACTATACCTGAGCCACTGGCTCTTCTGATGTACATATTTTGACAATGTATATATTATGATCAATATAATAAAACTGGCATCCCTGTTAAAGCAGGGCCTCTATCGTTCTCTTTAAATAGCGAGTTTTTGGTCACTTGGGGGCTTCTGCTTTATATAGCAAAGTTTTGATTACCCTTAGATACGGCTTATAGGCCACACACATAAAAAAATTTGGGGGCTTGCTACCCAGGTTAAAGGGACCAAAGAGAGTCTATTGCAAAAGTACAACTCACACATAGGTACCCCATAAGCACAGCTCAAAATATTGCTTGGGGGCTCTTTGTTCAAAAGAACAAAGAGTTTTTATAACCCTTGTAGTAGGCTTGGAAGCCAGGTGTATTCACCTAAAACCCCGGGCTATCCTGCCTTTTTTAAGTCTGCCACTCCCCCCAGGTAATCTTGGAACGACCCACCGTACTTTTGGCAAGTCAATCTTATACAGACCCTGAACTTGTCAAAGTTAAAACGACAATTGGTTGTGTGAGGTCCGGCTTATAAGGTTTGTATAAAGGTTTAACTCAGTGGTTGTGCGGCCCATGAAAGCACTTGAGTTTTAGGCCTGGCCGCCTATGAAAGCCTTGATTTTTTGTGGTTTAATTTGAACATTTTTTGAGGTTTTTCTCATGTGACATAGTCATACATGGTTAAAACGCCAATGAGGGTTGTGATGCCTTATGGTTCATACATGAAACTACCCGGTGTTTATTAACCCGGCCTGGCTTTCGACTATAAGTCGCCAGTATGAGATACGATAATATCCGGTGTTTATTAACCCGGCCTGGCTTTGTTCATAAGCCGGCAATATATGACAATTACCAGTGCTCAAACTTTGGGTTGTCACCCTTATTACACTGGCTTGGTAAACCAACAACGTGATCGAATATCACAGGTATGATATATTTTTTATTATATATGGTTATCCTTAAAAGTCCAGCCTTGGTTATAAACTATGTTAATTTCCCATGGCTTTATATCGGGTATTATAACCCGTCCAGCGGTAAACTATCAGGACAATTTTTAATCTATTGTATGCAGGAACAGATTCAAATTACTAATATCATAAGCACACATGGCATATCTTAACATGGCGAATCATTAGTGTCATGCAAAGCAATATATGCGCGATGGCATAGCAGATCAAGAGTTTAAGCTAGCCTATTACAAGGCGTTCTGTGCCCAAAAGAATACTTGTTTTAACAAGTCTTGCAGAAAGCAGATGTTCAGCCAACCTCTGGTTTATGAATCTTGGGCTGGTGGACTTGAAGGTTGTGGATCATCCAGCTCCGGTTCAGCTTCCTCTTCTCTACCCAGTGGCTGGAAGTCAATGGTTGTCCAGTTGATCCCAGTTAAGGCTTTGAATACAGCTTCATCACTTATAAGTGTGGAGGGATCAACATCAGGGGCATAAGTATGCTTACGGATTGGAGGAATAAGACTTGGAGTATCATAAGTTGGCGCCTTAACTCTCTTGTTGTTGGCATCATAAATCAACTGATAATGTGAAAGATCGGTCTCTTCAGCCAATTTGCTAGCCAATGGGCGCATTTCCATTGTCAGGGCTCCGAGGTCATCAGTATTAAAGTCTGACCCGTCCTCCTTTATGCTCGGGTAGCCGTTTCCCAAATCAGCCAGATCAAGATAAGATATCCATGCTTTGTCCCGAGTTAGTGTAGTAAGAGCACCCGCCCTGGCAGCTGATTTCTTTAGTTCTTCAAACTGGGCAGACATCATCACCAGCCTTTCCAACGTCTCCTTGATCAAGGTTGGGGGTGGTTTGTTATGCGAAGCTGTGCAGATAACCCGTTGTACGCCAGTATATAACTGCTCTATAAGTGTATAGGCAGCTTTTAGTTTTTGACGCATATCTGAGCCAAGATGAGCAATGTGGGTTCCTGCATCATCAAAAACGTTTGTAAACCGGCAGTTTATTAGATAATATATGTTTAAAGCTTATGAAGAAGATATTTACCAAAAATAGCAGCAGTCATGGCATTTATTTGCTGTTTCAAGCCAGTCAGCTCCTTCGTTACCGGATTAAGGGCCGCTTCAGCATCCTCAGCCCTCTTTAGCAGAGTTCTCTTTTCTGTATCCCAGCCTGCCCGCTCGTTTTTGAAGCTTTCCTTCAGTTTTTCCATTGCTGCTAAGGCACCGGTCAGTTCATCCTTGGCCTTGGAAGTCTCTGCTTGTTGCGACTTAATATTTTCTTGAAGGTCGGCGATTTGGGATTCCTTCTTGCTAAGCTTAGCCTGCAAGAAGACAAACAACTTATGAGATGATAGTGCATATTCAAAGTCCCAAGCTCAATACAAGTATTATTCTTGGCACTTGGGGGCTAATGTCTATTGCTTCTTATCAAAAAATTTACAAGTCCCAAGCTCAATACAAGTATTATTCTTGGCACTTGGGGGCTAATGCATGTTTGTTCCAGTTAAAAGCTATGGATTTTTCTTCAACTATCAGCTCGGTGGTCAACCGGTTTACAAAAAGTTCTAAACAGAAATTTTGAAGCCGGTTTACAGCATCAATAGTCCCAACTGAACATATTTGTTAAGTCGGCTCTTAGGGGCTACTGATACGTCTCCAACGTATCTATAATTTTTTATTGTTCCATGCTATTGTATATTATGTTATTAGATGTTAACGGGCTTATTTATACACTTTTATATTATTTTTGGGACTAACCTATTAACCCAAGGCCCAGTGCAAATTGTTGTTTTTAAGAACAAACGTGATCCAGAGGACTTGGAGTGGACGTCAAAAAATAAACAAGGAGGCCACGAGGCAGGGAAGCGCGCCTGCCCCCCTGGGCGCGCCCCCACCCTCATGGGCCCCTCGTGGCTCCACCGGCCTACTTCTTCCTCCTATATATACCTACGTACCCCGAAACCATCCAGGAGCACCACGAAACCCTATTTCCACCGCCGCAACCTTCTGTACCCGTGAGATCCCATATTGGGGCCTTTTCCGGCGCTCCGCCGGAGGGGGAATCGATGACGGAGGGCTTCTACATCAACACCATAGCCTCTCCGATGATGTGTAAGTAGTTTACCACAGACCTTCGGGTCCATAGTTATTAGCTAGATGGCTTCTTCTCTCTCTTTGGATCTCAATACAAAGTTCTCCTCGATCTTCTTGGAGATCTATTCGATGCAACTCTTTCTGCGGTGTGTTTGTCGAGATCCGATGAATTGTGGGTTTATGATCAAGATTATCTATGAACAATATTTGAATCTTCTCTGAATTCTTTTATGTATGATTGGTTATCTTTGCAAGTCTCTTCGAATTATCGATTTGGTTTAGCCTACTAGATTGATCTTTCTTGCAATGGGAGAAGTGCTTACCTTTGGGTTCAATCTTGCGTTGCTCAATCCCACTGACAGTGGGGGAAACGACACGTATTGTATTGTTGCCATCGAGGATAAAAAGATGGGGTTATATCATATTGTTTGAGTTTATCCCTCTACATCATGTCATCTTGCCTAATGTGTTAATCTGTTCTTATGAACTTAATACTCTAGATGCATTCTGGATAGCGGTCGATGTGTGGAGTAATAGTAGTAGATGCAGGCAGGAGTCGGTCTACTTGTCACGGACGTGATGCCTATATACATGATCATGCCTAGATATTCTCATAATTATGCACTTTTCTATCAATTGCTCGACAGTAATTTGTTCACCCACCGTAATACTTATGCTATCTTGAGAGAAGCCACTAGTGAAACCAATGGCCCCCGGGTCTATTCTGCATCATATAAGTTTCCAATCTATTTTTACTTTGCAATCTTTACTTTTAATCTTTATCATAAAAATACCAAAAATATTATCTTATCATCTCTATCGGATCTCACTTTTGCAAGTGGTCGTGAAGGGATTGACAACCCCTTTATCGCGTTGGTTGCAAGGTTCTTATTTGTTTGTGTAGGTACGAGGGACTTGCGTGTGGCCTCCTACTGGATTGATACCTTGGTTCTCAAAAACTGAGGGAAATACTTATGCTACTTTGCTGCATCACCCTTTCCTCTTCAAGGGAAAACCAACTCATTCTCAAGAGGTAGCAAGAAGGATTTCTGGCGCCGTTGCCGGGGAGTCTACGCACAAGTCAAGACATAGCAAGTACCCATCACAAACTCTTATCCCTCGCATTACATTATTTGCCATTTGCCTCTTGTTTTCCTCTCCCCCACTTCACCCTTGCCGTTTTATTCGCCCATCTTCTATTCGTCTTTTCGTTTGCCTTGATGTCTTACTTGGCTCGTTTGCTCGTTTGGTTGGAATAATTGTGTATTTATTGCTAAACAGAGAACCTAAGATCTATGGATCCTCATCCGCTTGCTAATCTTTTTAAGAGATCCAATTATGATGAACCAATTTCTAGTGATTTGAGTGCACTAGATTATCTTTATGAGGTTTTGCTTGAAATTCGTGAATCTGAAAATTGTGATGAAGAAATTTATGAAGAGATTCACGATAGCTCCTTGAATAAAAAGTATGATTGCAATGATTTTACTATAAATTATCTTGAAGTCAATTGTGCTAATAATATGAAAAACCCTAAGCTTGGGGATGCTAGTTTTGCTATGTCTACTACTTGTTGCAATGATCATGATTGGGGTGATTCTTCTTATGATCTTGAAAATTTATTTAAGCCCCATGATGAATATGAGATTGATAATAGTGTTTGCAATAATATTGAAAGTGGGTTTGGAGGAATGTCAACTTTAGATCCCACATATTTGGATAATGTTCAATCTTATGGTATTTTTGATAAAAGTGGGTTTGGAGAGGTCATGACTTTAGTTAATGATAATCCCACTATTTTGGAAGAGTGTCAACTTCGCATGCATGTGGATCGTGTTGAGTATATGTTATGTGATAGCTATTTTGTTTAATTTGCCTATGATCCTACATGTAATTATTATGAGAGAGGAAAATATGGTTGTAGAAATTTTCATGTTACTAAATTACCTCTCGTCATGTTGAGATTGCTATCGTCTCTTTCTTCTTCCTTGCATATGCTAATTTTTTCTTGCTATGATAATTTGTTTTCTTATAAAATGCATATTCATAGGAAGTATGTTAGACTTATATGTGTTTGTCACATGCTATATGATGCTCCTTTTGTGCTTCAATTCTTGTCTTTCATGTGAGCATCATTAAAATTATCAATGCCTAGCTAAAAGGCTTTAAAGAAAAGTGCTTGTTGGGAGACAACCCAATATATTTTATTTCTGTTTTTGAATAAATAATCCATATAGCTTCTGTTTAGATGTGGTTTTATGTTTTAATTAGTGTTTGTGCCAAGTAAAACCTTTGGGAAGACTTGGGTGAAGTCTTTTTTATCTTGCTGTAAAAAACAGAAACTTTAGCGCTCAGGAGATTAGCTACAACTTTTTACTGGAGAGTGATATTTAGTTGATTCTTTTTGAAGATGATTAATAGATAAATTCCTCACGTCAATAAATTTATTTTAGAATTTTTGGAGTTCCAGAAGTATGCGGTTGATACACATTACTACAGACTGTTCTATTTTTGACAGATTCTGTTTTTCGTGTGTTGTTTGCTTATTTTGATGAATCTATGGCTAGTAATGGAGTTTATGAACCATAGAGAAGTTGGAATACAGTAGGCTTAACACCAATATAAATAAATAATGAGTTCATTACAGTACCTTAAAGTGGTGTTTTGTTTTCTTTCGCTAAGGGAGCTCACGAGATTTTCTGTTAAGTTTTTTGTTGTGAAGTTTTCAAGTTTTGGGTAAAGATTTGATGGATTATGGAACAAGGAGTGGCAAGAGCCTAAGCTTGGGGGTTCCCAAGGAACCCCAAGGTAAAATCCAAGGACAACCAAAAATCCTAAGCTTGGGGATTCCCCGGAAGGCATCCCCTCTTTTGTCTTCGTCCATCTATAACTTTACTTGGAGCTATATTTTTATTCACCACATGATATGTGTTTTGCTTGGAGCGTCTTGTATGATTTGAGTCTTTACTTTTTAGTTCACCACAATCATCCTTGCTGTACACACCTTTTGGTAGAGACACACATTAATCGGAATTTATTAGAATACTCTATGTGCTTCACTTATATCTTTTGAGCTAAACAATTTTGCTCTAGTGCTTCACTTATATCTTTTAGAGCACGGTGGTGGTTTTATTTTATAGAAATTATTGATCTCTCAGACTTCACTTATATTATTTTGAGAGTCCTTTAGAACAGCATGGTAATTTGCTTTGGTTATAAAATTAGTCCTGATATGATAGGCATCCAAGATGGATATAATAAAAACTTCCATATAACTGCATTGAATACTAGGATAAGTTTGATACTTGATGATTGTTTTGAGATATGGAGATAGTGATATTAAGGTTGTGCTTGTTGAGTAGTTGTGAATTTGAGAAATACTTGTGTTGAAGTTTGCAAGTCCCGTAGCATGCACGTATGGTAAACGTTGTGTAACAAATTTGAAACATGAGGTGTTCTTTGATTGTCATCCTTATGAGTGGCGGTCGGGGACGAGCGGTGGTCTTTTCCTACCAATCTATCCCCATAGGAGCATGCGCGTACTGCTTGGTTTTTGATGACTTGTAGATTTTTGCAATAAGTATGTAGTTCTTTATGACTAATGTTGAGTCCATGGATTATACGCACTCTCAACCTTCCATCATTGCTAGCCTCTTCGGTACCGTGCATTGCCCTTTCTCACCTTGAGAGTTGGTGCAAACTTCTCCGGTGCATCCAAACCCCGTGATACGATACGCTCTATCACACATAAACCTCCTTATATCTTCCTCAAAACAGCCACCATACCTACCTATTATGGCATTTCCATAGCCATTCCGAGATATATTGCCATGCAACTTTCCACCGTTCCATTTATTATGACACGCTTCATCATTGTCATATTGCCTTGCATGATCATGTAGTTGACATCGTATTTGTGGCAAAGCCACCATGCATATTATTTCATACATGTCACTCTTGATTCATTGCCCATCCCGGTACACTGTCAGAGGCATTCATATAGAGTCATATTTTGTTCTAACTATCGAGTTGTAATCATTGAGTTGTAAATAAATAGAAGTGTGATGATCATCATTAATAGAGCATTGTCCCAAAAAAGAGAGAAAGGCCAAAAAAAGTCCCAAAAAAGGGGAAAAAGATAAATAAAAAGGGACAATGCTACTATCCTTTTTCCACACTTGTGCTTCAAAGTAGCACCATGATCTTTATGATAGAGAGTCTCTTGTTTTGTCACTTTCATATACTAGTGGGAATTTTTGATTATAGAACTTGGCTTGTATATTCCAACGATGGGCTTCCTCAAATGCCCTAGGTCTTCGTGAGCAAGCAAGTTGGATGCACACCCACTTAGTTTATTTTGTTGAGCTTTCATACATTTATAGCTCCAGTGATCTATTGCATGGCAATCCCTACTCCTTGCATTGACATCAATTGATGGGCATCTCCCTAGCCCGTTGATTAGCCGCGTCAATGTGAGACTTTCTCATTTTTTGTCTTCTCCACACAAACCCCATCATTATATTCTATTCCACCCATAGTGCTATATCCATGGCTCACGCTCATGTATTGCGTGAAAGTTGAAAAAAGTTTGAGATTACTAAAGTATGAAACAATTGTTGGGCTTGTCATCGGGATTGTGCACAATGAGAGCATCTTGTGTGATGAAAATGAAGCATGGCCAAACTATATGATTTTGTAGGGATGAGCTTTCTTTGGCTATGTTATTTTGAGAAGACATAATTGCTTGGTTAGTATGCTTGAAGTATTATTATTCTTATGTCAATATTAAACATTTATCTTGAATCTTTTGGATCTGAACATTCATGCCACAATAAAGAAAATTACATTGAGAAATATGCTAGGTAGCATTCCACATCAAAAATTCTGTTTTTATCATTTACATACTCGAGGACGAGTAGGAATTAAGCTTGGGGATGCTTGATACGTCTCCAACGTATCTATAATTTTTGATTGTTCCATACTATTATATATATTCTGTTATTGGATGTTAATGGGCTTATTTATACACTTTTATATTATTCTTGGGACTAACCTATTAACCTAAGGCCTAGTGCAAATTGCTATTTTTTGCCTATTTCAGTGTTTCGCAGAAAAGGAATATCAAACAGAGTCCAAACGGAATGAAACCTTCGGGAGCGTGATTTTCGGAACAAACGTGATCCAGAGGACTTGGAGTGGACATCAAGAAATCAACAAGGAGGCCACAAGGCAGGGAGGTGCGCCTACCCCCCTGGGCGCGCCCCCACCCTCATGGGCCCCTCGTGGCTCCACTGACCTACTTCTTCCTGCTATATATACCTACGTACCCCGAAACCATCCAGGAGCACCACGAAACCCTATTTCCACCGCCGCAACCTTCTGTACCCATGAGATCTCATCTTGGGGCCTTTTCCGGCGCTTCGCCGGAGGGGGAATCGATCACGGAGGGCTTCTACATCAACACCATAGCCTCTCCAATGATGTGTGAGTAGTTTACCACAGACCTTTGGGTCCATAGTTTTTAGCTAGATGGCTTCTTCTCTCTCTTTGGATCTCAATACAAAGTTCTCCTCGATCTTCTTGGAGATCTATTCGATGTAACTCTTTTTGCGTTGTGTTTGTCGAGATCCGATGAATTGTGGGTTTATGATCAAGATTATCTATGAACAATATTTGAATCTTCTCTGAATTAGTTTATGTATGATTGGTTATCTTTGCAAGTCTCTTCGAATTGTTAGTTTGGTTTGGCCTAGTAGATTGATCTTTCTTGCAATGGGAGAAGTGCTTAGCTTTGGGTTCAATCTTGCGTTGCTCGATCCCAGTAACAGTAGGGGAAACGACACGCATTGTATTGTTGCCATCGAGGATAAAAAGATGGGGTTTATATCATATTGTTTGAGTTTATTCCTCTACATCATGTCATCTTGCCTAATGCGTTACTCTGTTCTTATGAACTTAATACTCTAGATGCATGCTGGATAGCGGTCGATGTGTGGAGTAATAGTAGTAGATGCAGGCAGGAGTCGGTCTACTTGTCACGGGCGTGATGCCTATATACATGATCATGCCTAGATATTCTCATAATTATGCACTTTTCTATCAATTGCTCGACAGTAATTTGTTCACCCACCGTAATACTTATGCTATCTTGAGAGAAGCCACTAGTGAAACCTAAGGGCCCCCTACTGGATTGATACCTTGGTTCTCAAAAACTGGGGGAAATACTTACGCTACTTTGCTGCATCACCCTTTCCTCTTTAAGGGAAAAGCAACGCATGCTCAAGAGGTAGCAGCTACACATGCAAAATTGAAAAGTTGTTATTCTAAAGTCCCGGTTCATCTTGAAAGTATAAAACGGCCCTTGGGGGCTACTGGAGTTGATCTATAGGGTTCTTGGAAGTTTACAGAACATTCTATTCTTTTATGTCCAATAAACTTGGCGGCTAAGGGAAGAATATTCATACAGAGTTAGCAGCATTTACCTCATATCGATCATTCATTATATTCAGTAAACCGGCTTCATAATCACGGCTTGTGTACAAACGGTTTAAAAACCCAGAATGAATACCTTGGGCGCTGAGGTGGCCATAGCTTTCCAAGTCTGCCTTCCACTTGCCCTTGTCAACAGCAGAGATTTCTTCTTTGGCACTGTGTTTTGACAGAGCAATGGGGTTGCCAAGGGTTGTGTAACCAAAGCCAGTAACCACAACGTCGTCAGCTTTGTCATCGGCAGCTTTAGTTGGGCTTGGTAGTTTATCAGCATGAATCATCGGATCAACTTCCATATGTTCAGCTAAGATTTCATGATCTTGCGGTGGCGGATCATCAAGAATAGCTTCAGTATTTGGATTAGACTATTCTGGGGTCTGTTCTGGATTAGTTGGAATGTTGTCTTCAGCCGGTTTATTCACTTTGGCCCTTTTACTAGCTCTAGCTTGGGCCCTGAAAATAATAAGTGTAGATCAGGTCAGTATAAAGATCAAGTATAAGATATGAAGGGTCAGTTAAATATGCTCACCCAGGAACCGTTTCGAGGGTTGGAATTTGCGTTCCTATTGACTCGCTAGAGGAAGAATGGGAAGTTCCCTGATAATTTGAATCATACAGATTAAGAGGTTGTCGGAAATAACCCGCCTTGGGATAATGTGTGTCAGAAGTATAAGAGACCTCTGGGCGGCGTTTACGAACCGGTGTGTTCGGTAAACCGGAGGAAGTTACCACCTGGCCGCTATGCCGGGTTGTGCGGCGAGCTTCGTGTTGTTGTTTCTTCAAAAGAAAGTTTGGATCCAAGTGAGCTAGAGGGTGAGAAAATCTTACTTTCTGGTTTGCTTGATGGGTTTTCGGAGTTGGCAGAGGTTCTGAGCATGAGGAAAAAATAATTACCTCTGCGTCACCAGCATGGCTAGCCTGTGCATCATCCTGATAATAGTCATTGTCAATGAGATGTATGAAAAAGGAGCCAAGTGAATCAAGTTCTACCTCGGACTCATGATTATCATCGTCATCGTCAATATTTAATTCGGTGGACTCGGCGGTTTTCTTCTTGGCGGGCTTCTAGGTGACCTTGGTCTTGGGGCGAGTTGTTTTGGTCGGTTTATCCTGCGGTTTCCTCTTCCAGAATAGATCATCACCCTGTTAAAAGTTGAAAAGTTCATAAGGGAGTATTAAAAATATGGATTAAGCAGGAGTTGGGCAATTCTTACAGCTGGCGGTTTATTTGAAGCGCAGAAAGGACTAAGTCCTGTTTTGCTACACTCAGCCACCGGTATATCCAACATTTTCTTGACGGCTTCAGTAACTTCAGCGTCAGTCAGCTGAATATTAATGTGGCATTGAGGGCCTTTCACGTCCCCTGTGTATTCACACATTAAACCGGGGCGACGGCTTAAAGGCAAAATACTGCAAGACACCCAGCAACGGACAAAGTCAACGCGTGTTAAACCGTTCGCCACAAAGGCTCTGAGCTTTGAAAGCTATGGTGCATACTTGGCCCATTCCTTTGCACTGGGTCTTTGGGGGAGTGGATGTGTACTGGTAAGTGATACGTCTCCAACGTATCTATAATTTATGAAGTATTCATGCTATTATATTATCCATCTTGGATGTTTTATGGGCTTTACTATGCACTTTTATATTACTTTTGGGACAAACCTATTGACCCAGAGCCCAGTGCCAGTTTCTGTTTTTTTCCTTGTTTCAGTGTTTCGCAGAAAAGGAATATCAAACGGAGTCCAAATGGAATGAATCCTTCGGAAAAGTTATATTTGGAAAGAAAGCAATACGGGAGACTTGGAGTGCACGTCAGGGGATCAACGAGGAGAGCACGAGGCAGGGGGGCGCACCCACCCCCCTGGGCGCGCCCTCCACCCTCGTGGCTCCCCTTACCGACTTCTTTCGCCAATATATTCCCATATGCCCTAAAACCTTCGGGAAGGAGAATAGATTGGGAGTTCCGCCACCGCAAGCCTCTGTAGCCACCAAAAACCAATCGGGACCCTATTCCGGCACCCTGCCGGAGGGGGGATCCCTCACCGGTGGCTATCTTCATCATCCCGATGATCTCCATGACGAGGAGGGAGTAGTTCACCCTCGGGGCTGAGGGTATGTACCAGTAGCTATGTGTTTGATCTCTCTCTCTCGTTTTCTTGAGGTGGTACGATCTTGATGTATCGCGAGCTTTGCTACTATAGTTGGATCTTATGATGTTTCTCCCCCTCTACTCTCTTGTAATGGATTGAGTTTTCCCTTTGAAGTTATCTTATCGGATTGAGTCTTTAAGGATTTGAGAACACTTGATGTATGTCTTGCGTGGGATAACCGTGGTGACAATGGGTTATTCTATTTATTCACTTGATGTATGTTTTGGTGATCAACTTGCGGGTTCCGCCCATGAACCTATGCATAGGGGTTGGCACACGTTTTCGTCTTGACTCTCCGGTAGAAACTTTGGGGCACTCGTTGAGGTTCTATGTGTTGGTTGAATAGATGAATCTGAGATTGTGTGATGCATATCGTATAATCATACCACGGATACTTGAGGTGACATTGGAGTATCTAGGTGACATTAGGGTTTTGGTTCATGTGTGTCTTAAGGTGTTATTTTACTACGAACTCTAGGGCTGTTTGTGACACTTATAGGAATAGCCCAATGGATTGATCGGAAAGAATAACTTTGAGGTGGTTTCGTACCCTACCATAATCTCTTCGTTTGTTCTCCGCTATTAGTGACTTTGGAGTAGTCCTGGCCATGGGCAGCCCGGCCCGAACGGCCCGGCCCGAAAAAGCCCGACCCGGCCCGGCCCGACGCCGCTCCCGGGCTAGGCTCGGGCGTAGCTTTTGAGCCTGAAGACCGGGCCGGGCCGGGCCTGGGCCCATTGTTTTCGCGTTTTCCTGAAGGACAGGCCGGGCCGGCCCGAAGCCCGATGGGCTTTTACGTGTTCGGGCCGGGCTCGGGCCCAGAAAACAGGCCCGACGACCGGGCCGGGCTCGGGCCTGGGTTTTTTGCGTCGGGCTTGGCTAGGCCGGCCCGAAGCCCGGCCCGGCCCGAGGTATGGCCAGGTATACTTTGGAGTGACTCTTTGTTGCATGTTGAGGGATATTTATATGATCCAATTATATTATTATTGTTGAGAGAACTTGCACTAGTGAAAGTATGAACCCTAGGCCTTGTTTCCTAGCATTGCAATACTGTTTACGCTCACTTTTATCGCTTGCTACCTTGCTGTTTTTATATTTTCAGATTAGAAAAACCTCTATCTACCATCCATATTGCACTTGTATCACCATCTCTTCACCGAACTAGTGCACCTATACAACTTAACATTGTATTGGGTGTGTTGGGGACACAAGAGACTCTTTGTTATTTGGTTGCAGGGTTGTTTGAGAGAGACCATCTTCAACCTACGCCTCCCACGGATTGATAAACCTTAGGTCATCCACTTGAGGGAAATTTGCTACTGTCCTACAAACCTCTGCACTTGGAGGCCCAATAACGTCTACAAGAAGAAGGTTGTGTAGTAGACATCAAGCTCTTTTTTGGCGCCGTTGCCGGGGAGGCTAGGTAAGCGGCACTCACACCCCGTCAACTAAGCTCTTTTCTTGGGCCGTTGCCGGGGAGGTGAGTGCTTGAAGGTATATCTTTAGATCTTGCAATCGAATCTTTTTGTTTCTTGTTTTAGCACTAGTTTAGTTTATAAAAGAAAACTACAAAAAAATGGAATTGAGTTTGTCTCATACGCTTCATCTTTTTAATATCTTTCGTGAGAATGATGGAAAGGAAAATTGTGCTCAAGTGCTAGAAGAAGAAGTCTATAAAATGTTTGGCATAAAATATGTGAATGATGAGCATGATTGCAATGTTGTTAGTATGAATTCTTTGAATACCCATGATGCTAATGATATGCAAATCCACAAGCTTGGGGAAGCTATGTTTGATGAAGATGATATTTTTGTCCCCCAAGTTTCGATGAGCAAATTTATTATGATGAAAGAATGCCTCCTATCTATGATGATTATTGTGATGACACGTATGCTTTAAAGAATAACGATAACCATGAAACTTGTCATCTTGATCTTTATTTTCAATCACATGATAGTTATTTTGTTGAGTTTGCTCCCACTATTATTCATGAGAAGAAATTTGCTTATGTGGAGAGTAGTAAAATTTCTATGCAAGTAGATCATGAAAAGAATGCTTTATGTGCTGGTTATATGGTTGAAATTCATTCATGATGCTACTGAAAATTATTATGAGGGAGGAATATATGCTTGTAGGAATTGCAATAATAACAAGTTTCCTCTCTATGTGCTTAAAGTTTTAAAGTTATGCTTGTTTTGCCTTCCTATGCTAGTTGATTATTGTTCCCATAAGTTGTTTGCTCACAAAATCCATATGCATAGGATGTGGGTTAGACTTAAATGTGCTAGTCATATTCTTCATGATGCTCTCTTTATGTTTCAATTCTTATCTCTTATGTGAGCATCATTGAAATCATCATCCCTAGCTAGGGGCGTTAAACGATAGCGCTTGTTGGGAGGCAACCCAATTTTATTTTAGTTTTTTGCTTTTTGGTTCTGTTTAGGAATAAATAATTCTTCTAGCTTCTGTTTAGATGTGTTTTTATGTTTTAATTAGTGTTTGTGCCGAGTTAAACCTATAGGATGTTCTTGGATGATAGTTATTTGATCTTGCTGAAAATTCCAGAAACTTTCTGTTCACGAAAACAACTGTTAAAAATCACCAGAACGTGATAAAATACTGATTCCAATTGCAGCAGATCAATAAAAATATTATCTAGGTCTTCCTATTTTGGTAGATTTCTCTGAGTTCCATAAGTTTGCGTTAGTTACAGATTACTACAGACTGTTCTGTTTTTGACAGATTCTGTTTTTCGTGTGTTGTTTGCTTATTTTGATGACTCTATGGCTAGTAAAATAGTTTATAAACCATAGAGAAGTTGGAATAAAGTAGATTTAACACCAATAAAAATAAATAATGAGTTCATTACAGTACCTTGAAGTGGTGTTTTGTTTTCTTTCGCTAACGGAGCTCACGAGATTTTCTGTTAAGTTTTGTGTTGTGAAGTTTTCAAGTTTTGGGTAAAGATTCGATGGACTATGGAATAAGGAGTGGCAAAGATCCTAAGCTTGGGGATGCCCAAGGCACCCCAAGGTAATATTCAAGGACAACCAAGGGCCTAAGCTTGGGGATGCCCCGGAAGGCATCGCCTCTTTCGTCTTCGTTCATCGGTAACTTTACTTGGAGCTATAATTTTATTCACCACATGATATGGGTTTTGCTTGGAGCGTCATTTTATTTTCTTTAGCTTTGCTTGCTATTATTTAGATTAATGTTTTGCATCTTTTATTTCAATAAAAAATTCAAGGATAGCCTTTACCATGCCTATTTTGCAAGTATGCATGTTGCTGTTTCAAAACAGAAAGTTTACCGCTGTTGCAAAAATTCCCTAGAAAAGTCAGAATGTGATAAAATGTTGAAACCTTCTGCATAATTATCTCTGATAAATTTACTACAGTGGGAATTTTTTTCATAATTTTTGGAGCTAGGGAAGTATGGATCTTGCTGCATTCTTTACAGACTGTCCTGTTTAGGCAGATTGCTGTCATGTTTGCATTGTTTGCATATGTTTGCTTGTTTAATGATTCTATTTGAGGATAGGACTATTAAATATGCAGAGGCATTTAGTATGCAATGTTGAATAATAATTTTAGTGATTTGCTACAGTAGAGTATGATAAGGTTTTTGCATTGGTTTATACTAACTTATCTCACGAGTCCTTGTTGAGTTTTGTGTGGATGAAGCTCTTGAGATTTAGGGAGACCGTGATATGAGAGGAATTAAGGAGACACAAAAGCTCAAGCTTGGGGATGCCCAAGGCACCCCAAGATAATATTTCAAGAAGTCTCAAGCATCTAAGCTTGGGGATGCCCCGGTAGGCATCCCACCTTTCTTCTTCAACAATTATCGGTTAGTATCGGTTGAGCCTAAGTTTTTGCTTCTTCACATGATGAGTGCTATCGTTGAAGTGTCATTTTATTTTCTTTTGTTTTGCTTGCTGTATGAATAGAATACCAAGATCTGAAATTCTTAAATGAGAGAGAGTCTTCACATAGCTACATAATTATTTAACTACTCATTGATCTTCACTTATATCTTTTTGGAGTAGTTTGTCATTTACTCATGTGCTTCACTTATATCCCATGAGAAAATGGTTGAATGATTTGAATGTCATATATCTGAAATTATATATGTTTCATATGCCTTTCCCATGGGGAGTAATGCCTTCACATATAATAAGTGGAGGTGGTAATTTTTTTTAAGGTTAGCAAACATTGTATTGGTCACTTGAACAATTCATGAAAGAATGTTGAAGGCAGAGAGATTTCACATATAAATATACTATCTTGGACATCTTCTATGATTGTGGGCCCCATTAATTATTTTCAAACCTGAGCAAATTAGTTGAAGTTGGACAAGGAAGACAACATAATGAGTTATGCTTGGGTATATTTGTATAGAAGTTATATTGTTATGGATCCTCTAACATGTGGTGCTTGCTATTTAGAATCTTTTGCTAGCCTAAATATCTGTACTAAGCGGGAATACTGCTTGTGCATCCAAACTCCTTGAACCAAGTTTCTTCCATGAGTGTCCACTATATCTACCTATATGCGGTATTTACCTGCCGTTCCAAGTAAATTTGCATGTGCCAAACTCTAAACCTTCAAATAATAATCTGTTTTGTATGCCCGAATCGCTCATGTAGCGACTAGGGGCTGTCAGTATCTTCCATGCTAGGTGGGTTATTCTCACGATGAGCGGACTCCGCTCATCATTCATCAGAAAATGGCTGGTAACTGGGATGCCCAGTCCTATGATCAAAAGATCAAAAACAAATTCGCAAATAATTTAAACAAAACTCCCCCAGGAATGTTGATAGTTGGACGACACCCGTTGTTTCGGACAAGCCGTGGAGTGTGAATGTTGGTGGAGGGGGAGTAAAAACTTTACCTTTCTGCGTGGGAACCGCCTATAATGTATGTAGTATGGAAGATATTGGGAACTCTTGGTCGTTATGTTGACAATGAAAGCATACCTCTCAAAATTATTTTCATCTCTATTTTTGCTTCGAGCTCTGTCACCTCTGCAAATTCCTGCTTCCCTCTGCGAAAGGCCTATCTTTTACTTTTATGCAAGAGTCAATAGTATTCCTTCTCATTCCAACCTACTCTTTAGTTGGCAAGCATCATGTGATGGAAAGATCTAAGCATATATGGCCATTCAAATATATTTGAGCATGAATTATTACTGTTGACATTACCCTTGAGGTAAAAGGTTGGGAGGCGAAACATTAAGCCCCTATCTTTCTCTGTGTTCGATGAATACTATTTGTTCTAAAAATATGCTTTGAGTGGTAGCAATCATTGAAGACTAAATGATAGTTGAGTATGTGAAGTTTGCTAAATCAAAGCTCTGATATAGACTCTTCCTGAAAATAAGATGAATTGTAATTGTTTGATGACTAATAACACGGTTTGTTAGTTTTCAAGAAAGTTTTTGATCTATACTTTAACATGTGAATAGCTTGTTACTTGATCATGAATAGTTCTATGAGTTGAATTACTGTTATGACATATAATGATGCTAGAAAAGGTGATTGAAATTATCATTGATCAAACTTATGCACCTGCTAACATTCACACTTCATAAATTATTTCTTTTATCATTTACCTACTCGAGGACGAGCAGGAATTAAGCTTGGGGATGCTGATACGTCTCCAACGTATCTATAATTTATGAAGTACTCATGCTATTATATTATCCATCTTGGATGTTTTATGGCCTTTATTATGCACTTTTATATTACTTTTGGGACTAACCTATTGACCCAGAGCCCAGTGCAAGTTTTTGTTTTTCCCTTGTTTCAGTGTTTCGCAGAAAAGGAATATCAAACGGAGTCCAAACGGAATGAAACCTTCGGAAAAGTTATTTTTGGAAAGAAAGCAATACGGGAGACTTGGAGTGCACGTCAGGGGATCAACGAGGAGAGCACGAGGCAGGGGGCGCGCCCACCTCCCCTGGGCGCGCCCTCCACCCTCGTGGGCCCCTCGTGGCTCCCCTTACCGACTTCTTTCACCTATATATTCCCATATACCCTAAAACCTTCAGGAAGGAGAATAGATCGGGAGTTCCGCCGCCGCAAGCCTCTGTAGCCACCAAAAACCAATCGGGACCCTGTTCCGGCACCCTGCCGGAGGGGGGATCCCTCACCGGTGGCCATCTTCATCATCCGACGATCTCCATGACGAGGAGGGAGTAGTTCACCCTCGGGGCTAAGGGTATGTACCAGTAGCTATGTGTTTGATCTCTCTCTCTCTCTCGTGTTCTTGAGGTGGTATGATCTTGATGTATCGCGAGCTTTGCTACTATAGTTGGATCTTATGATGTTTCTCCCCCTCTACTCTCTTGTAATGGATTGAGTTTTCCCTTTGAAGTTATCTTATCGGATTGAGTCTTTAATGATTTGAGAACACTTGATGTATGTCTTGCGTGGGATAACCGTGGTGACAATGGGTTATTCTATTGATTCACTTGATGTATGTTTTGGTGATCAACTTGCGGGTTCCGCCCATGAACCTATGCATAGGGGTTGGCACACGTTTTCGTCTTGACTCTCTGGTAGAAACTTTGGGGCACTCTTTGAGGTTCTATGTGTTGGTTGAATAGATGAATCTGAGATTGTGTGATGCATATCGTATAATCATACCACGGATACTTGAGGTGACATTGGAGTATCTAGGTGACATTAGGGTTTTGGTTCATGTGTGTCTTAAGGTGTTATTTTACTACGAACTCTAGGGCTGTTTGTGACACTTATAGGAATAGCCCAATGGATTGATCGGAAAGAATAACTTTGAGGTGGTTTCGTACCCTACCATTATCTCTTCGTTTGTTCTCCGCTATTAGTGACTTTGGAGTGACTCTTTGTTGCATGTTGAGGGATATTTATATGGTCCAATTATGTTATTATTGTTGAGATAACTTGCACTAGTGAAAGTATGAACCCTAGGCCTTGTTTCCTAGCATTGCAATACCGTTTACCGCTCCCTTTTATCGCTTGCTACCTTGCTGTTTTTATATTTTCAGATTACAAAAACCTATATCTACCATCCATATTGCACTTGTATCACCATCTCTTCGCCGAACTAGTGCACCTATACAACTTAACATTGTATTGGGTCTGTTGGGGACACAAGAGACTCTTTGTTATTTGGTTGCAGGGTTGTTTGAGAGAGACCATCTTCAACCTACGCCTCCCACGGATTGATAAACCTTAGGTCATCCACTTGAGGGAAATTTGCTACTGTCCTACAAACCTCTGCACTTGGAGGCCCAACAACGTCTACAAGAAGAAGGTTGCGTAGTAGACATCAGTAAGCCGGTGAGCATGGTAACCCGGCAGAGGATTCTCATCAGCTCGAGATGTATCCCGGCAATAGAACCAAGTTTGATTCCAGTCTTTGGGATGGCTGTGATGGTTAGCGTGAGGGAAGCTGACATCTTTTCTCTTTTGGATTGACACCCCGCCAAGTTCAGTATTGGGCCCGTCCACAAATTCTATACGGCGGTTTAAATAGTAGAAATCTCTGAACAGCTCGACCGTGGGCTCCTCTTGCAGGTAAGCTTCACAGAACACTTGAAAATTGCAAATATTGGATACGGAGTTAGGTCCAATATCTTAAGGGTAAAGTTGGAGGAAATGGAGCACATCACGGAAATTTTTTGATCCGGGAGGGCTGAATCCTCGACTCAGATGGTCAGCAAAAATGATCACTTTCCCTTCCTTTGGGTTCAGGAGGATTTTCACAATCCAGGACTCTCCAGTGGATGACTTCCTTTTTGGCTAAAGCGCCAGTAGCAACACACCCGTTCAGCTTTTCTTCTGTAACCCGGGATTGAACCCAGTTGCAGGAATAAAAGGACTTGGCCATTTATTCGATAACCTGGAAGAAGGTTTGTGCCGGTTTAAGATTCATGTTTAATCCGTTAAAGGTTAAAGGGCAGAAAGTATTGAAGCATGCAAAAGAGTTAAACCGGAGATTGACATTATCAAGTTGCAGAGATGAGCAATTGGCGGTTTAAGAGGGGACTAATGGTACCTGGCGAGTTATTATTTCTGAGTTAAACTGTCTACACAGATATTGAAAGTATAGGTCTGAAGTTGGAAAATGACTAAGGGATGAAAAACAGTTTTCACAGACTGATATCACAATTTCGGATCTACCGCGTGTCAGAAAAATAAAATATATTCAGACCTAAATATTGGTACTTGAATAGTTTATGAAGTTCCAGATTGGATTTTCTACATAAAAAGAGATGATCTGATGGGAAAAGAAGGACTATGGCTACTACCGCATAGGAAAATATCAAATTTGAATCCGCCATTCATGCTACGGTGAAGAACAGGTGAAGAACAGCACCGAACCTCCATGAGCTCGTGTGAACCCTAATGAGATCTACGGATGGGAGGAGGAAGAACTTACCGAGGCTGTTGAGTGGCGGAGGCGCGCGAGTGAAATCTGGTCCGAACAGGTTGATGCAGCGGCCGTTGATGAAGCAGAGGCGAGGGTCGACGGCGGCTGCGGAGCACGGGTGCTAGGACGTCGCAAGGAAGAAGACGAGATGTAACATCCCAAATTTTCAATTTGGAATGTTATACATAGATCATCATTTGCATATCATGTTTTGTGCATTTTGACAGAAATCCTCGATAAATCCTAAGCAACTCAAGGACCCTCGGAGAGAGTTGGGGATTTTCTTGAATTTTCTTGTTGATTTTTCCAACGAGGATTTTGGTTTTAATTATTTTTCTCTCCGGAAAAATATTTCATTTTTAAACAAACGAGAGGAGAAAATATGACTTCTCCAAAACAATTGAAATACTGGAAGAAAAATGTTAAAATCATTATTTGAAATTTATCGGATTTTATTTGCAATTTTTATTGCATTTAAAAATATGCATGTTTTCAAAATATTTATTTTTGATTTTAAAAATGTTCACCCTATTCTAGATTTTCTAACTAGACGGGGAAAATTTATTTCATATTTTTTCTGATTTCTATTTAATTTTTCTACGCCATATTTTTCGCGGAACTTATTTATAAAAAAAACGCGCTTGCCCGACTGGGCCGAGGCCCAGCCGAAGCCAGGCCGGCCCGCTCGCTCCTTCTCTTCCCCGCGTATGAGCGCCGCCGCCGCGCCGTGTCCATGGCGGACACGGGAGCCGCCCCGCCCGGCTTGCCCCTTCCCCAAGCCGCCGGTCTCCCCCCTCCTATTTATACCCCCCTCGCCTCCTCGTCTCATCCCGCCGCCGCCCGCCCCCGCACTCGCCGCCGCCGGAGCCGGAGCTCGAGCCCGCGCCGCCGCTCGCCGAACCTCGCCGCCCCGCCGCCCCTCGCCCCCCCCCCCCGAGCCCCAAGCCCCGCCGCCCTCGTCGCCCCTCACCGGAGCACGGGAGCCCCGCCGGAGCTCTATCCCCGACGAGGTACTGCCCGTTCGTGTTGACCGGTTTTTCTGAAAAAAAAACCTTTTGTTTTAAAAAAACCCTAGATTGGTTTTTTCGGTTTTATTATTTTGCGAGCATTCACCGAACCGTTCGTTTTAACGAACGCGTTCGTCGGTTTTTCTCTGTTAACGAACGTCCGTTATTTAACCGTTCGTCAATTTTTCTTTTTCGACGGATTTTCTCATTATTTTCTCAGATTCGATTTCTGCTCGAAACTTCGAATCTGTTTAACTTTTCGCTCGTTTATCGGAATCAGGTGATTCAAGCGCCTAGAGTTTCGTCTTGAAATTCTCTTTCCGATTAATCTACTCAAACAAGTTTTTGCTACAGTAAAATTTGACCTAGATCCAGATTAGCAAACGAAGTTTCTTTCTTTCGCCGTTTGACTTTCGTTGCTTCTTTCGAGTTGATTCTTTTTGCAAACCGGAGTTCTTAAGTTGGAACTTTCTGGTTGGATCTTTCTTTTGAGTTTTACCTGTGCATTAGATGAGTACTGATTGTATGCTTGTTTGTTTGCGATAGAGTACCCGGAGTGTGCCGCTTGTTACTTCAGATCGCTAGGTTTTGCGGATCATCAGCAAGGCAAGTAACACTTTGATCATACCCCGTTCATACCCAGTTTTATTGCATTAGATCTATTTTCCTCACACACTTGCATGATTAGGATCTAATTAAACTGTGGGTATTGGGAAGTAGTTGAGGTAGTACCTATTACCTGTTTCCTGTCAAACCCTTGGGAGTTACTTCTACGTTGCTTTTATTATTGCCATGCTATGCTCGTAGACGTGGATTGGGTTTGAGAGATATTCATGACAGATGTGAGTGTTTAATAATGGTTCAACTTAAGGTGGCAACTAAAACTCACATCTGGGTGGACTGAGGCACCTGGAGAACCCAGTGTTGTCTGTATGTATAAGGTCCGCCACCCAGGCTCAAAGGGATCATAAGATTATTCATGCTAGAAACTTCCGTGTGCAGCCACAAGCTATTATGGGCTCTAGCATAGCTGAGTAGGTTACAGGATCTCTTGAAGAGGTGGACTAGCAGATGTAGGGGAAAGTAGGTGTACCGGTCCATCCAGAGTAGAGAGTGATTGTTTCTGAAAGACTGTGTCTCGGTCATCCGTTTCTCAAACAACATGTAGTGCGAGAATCAAGCGGAGGCGATCGAGTCTTCTGGGGAAAAGTGCACAAACCTCTGCAGAGTGTACAAACTGATCATGATTAGCCGTGTCCCCGGTTATGGACAACTTGAGTATCTAGTACCTGGATTATCATTTGAATCTCATCACCGTGATACTTATAATTAATTTTGTTGGGTTAATGATGATACTTAATTGGGATTGAGTTGGAGGTACCTTCTCAATGTTTCAACTACCATGATAGTTAAATAAAATTTATTCCTTTGCAGTAGGATAAAATTGGCTTTTCGCAAAACTGTAACCATAGAGCTTTCTACCAGCCATATATGCATATAGTATAGCCTTATCATTGTTCATCGCTCTCTATGTGTTGCTTTGCCAGCATATTCTATGTGCTGACCCATTTCGGGCTGCAACATTTCATGTTGCAGACTTTTCAGACGACGAGTAAGGTGCCTTAGGTCGTGGTCTTATACTCAGTGATGCCGCTGGAGTTGATGGACTCACTTATCTTCCAAGTCTTCCGCTGTTATCGTTATTAGATGGCCTTAAGCCATGTTTATTATACTTAATCTCTTTGGAGATATTCGATGTAATAAGTGTGTGATTGCTACTCTGTTATAAATCCTCCATTTGTACTGTGCGTGTCAGCATTACTGATCCAGGGATGACACTGGTGCACAGCAGCACAGGCCATTTGAGGTCTGGTCGCTACACGAGACGAAGAGGCCGAGGGGGGAAAGTGAAATGGACCCCCAGTCCTATTTATAAGGCGAATGGATAAGTGGCAAGCGCGAGAATCGAGGAGGTCAAAAAACGGATCTGTAACAGTGCAGACGCCTCGATTTTTGGAGATTCATTAAAAATAAGGAGATACATTAAAGATTTTGGTTCTGTAAATTTAATGGCAGGTGACGTCACGGCGGGTTATCATGATTCCAGAAGATGACGTCATGGCGAGTTATAAGTTTCGCAAAGGTAATGAAGGAGGGATTTTTCTTAAGTGTTGAAGATTGACATGAACAGGTTCAAATCAACCTGGGGCCTAATGTTGGGGATATAACTATTGAGTATAAACTACCCAGGAGGGGCCGGGTTATGCTCATGATGATTTACCAGTATTGAAGCCCAGAAAGACATAGAAGATGGCGACTTATGAAGGAGACTTAATAAGAAGGCCCATAGCCCAAAGGCGGGTTAGGGCCCATAGATGTAAACCGCCATGGGTGTATGACTTGTATTGTAAGATAGGAAAGAGTAGATACCGAGCCGGACACGTTTATGAGCCGGCCGGGATTCTATGTACCGCGGGGCGTCGATCTGTGTATATAAATGGACGACCCGGCGGCGGTTTTGGGACAAGAAACAACAGATCGAGAGCCAGGTTAAGCGTATTCGCTCCCTAGTCATCGAAACCCTAGCAATACCACCTCAAACTGGATTAGGCCTTTACCTTCACCGCAAGGGGCAGAACTAGTATAAACTCCTCATGTCCTTTGTCTCGTTTAACCCCTTTAAGCTAATCTCGTTGTGATGGCTCCACGACTAAGTCCTTGCACTAGGACATCTGCCGTGACAATCCCACGACATTGGCCCTAGTGGCTTCTTGGGGAGCATTGTGCCTCCACACTGCTCCAAGCGGATATTAGCATCCGTAAGGGTGTGAACTTCGGGATACATCATCGTCTCCACGTGCCTCGGTTATCTCTTACCCAAGCCCTTTACTTGTGCACTTTACTTTGTGATAGCCATAGTGTTTCATGTTATATATCTTGCTTTCACTTAGTTGTTTATCTTGCTTAGCATAAGTTGATGGTGCACATAGGTGAGCCTAGTTGTTGTAGGTTTTGTGCTTGACAAATTAACCGCTAGTTTTATTCCGCATTTGTTCAAGCCTAAACAATAATCATTTTAAAGCGCCTATTCACCCCCCCCTCTAGAGACATCCTCCCTCTTTCACCTGTGCCAGTTGTTGTTTTCTGCATGATTTCGGATTTCAGAAAATCAATTATACGAGCTCCAAGAATCCCAAAACAATCTAGAAAAGGTTGTGAGTCAGGAAGCTTCCAGCGGACCTGGGCCCCACGCAGCCAGAGGGGTGGCCACATGGTAAGGTTGTGTGGGCCCCCTGGTGCTCCTTTCCACCATTTCTCGACGCCTATATTTATCGTTCATGAAGAAAACCCTATCTATCGAGAAGTTCTTATGTTTTCACTATCATGCCTCTATATTCCGAAGCGGTCCAATCAAGAGGCCCTTTCCGGTACTTTACTGGAGGAGGAAATCATCTCAGTGGTCATCTCCATCAACTTGAAGGCTACCATGATCGCTCGTGAGTACTTTCCTTTGGACTATGGGTCCATAGCTATAGTTGATGGTTTTCTGTCCCCTTGCTTCTCAACAAAAAGATCACATGAGTAGCCCTACATGATTGTGATCCATCTGATGTAATCAGTTGGTGTGTTTGTTGTGATGTGATGAATTGTAATTTTATGATCACATTTATCCATGAATTCTTTTGAGATCAATTTGGTTTCTTTATTGCACAATTCCTATTCATATATGCTCATCGACCTATTTGTCTTTCTTTGGCCAAGTTTGATGAATGACCTCCAAGAGGGAGTTGTGTATGATAGTTGTGTTCAATCTTGCAAGTAATCTGCCACGGTGATAAAAAAAGTGGAAAAGGCTTGTATTGTTGTTGCCACTAGGAGTTAAAAGATGATTGTGTAGCTGTCCTTTGAACACAGAGTGAAGACAATATATCATCTACTTCATGGCATCATACTTAATAATACTCTTTGTTGAACTTAATCTCTCTAATATGCATGCCGACATCGGTCTTCGGTGGAGTATTAGCTATAGATGCAATTGGATAATGGTCTAAAAATATTTCGACGTGATGCTCATATGTAGTTATGTAATGTATAATCATAGTCGTAAAAACTGCAATTTAATCGATGCGCAACTGTAATTTGTTCACCACACCATGCTATCGTTTGGAGATAAAACACTAGTGGGCCTAATCCCGGTCCATTATTCTTCCTATTTCTTGCAACCTTGATCAATGCTCTTTACGATTCTTTGCTTTTACTTTTTCTTTGCAATAAACCTTCCATACACACTTTCTCTTAATCCCTGTAACTAGTAAGGCCAGTAAGACTGACAATCTTGCTAGTCTCATTGGGGGCTAAGGGCAGTTTTGTATTTGTGTGTGCATGTACCTATCATGGGCTGCTTAGCAAATTTCTACTGGTTCTATAAACCTTTAGGTCATCCACTTTTAGGAAAAATTATTGCTTGCTATAAACTTTTGCACTTGGGGGCCCAACACCTTCGTAGTTGAGAGGAAGCAATGGCTGCTTCTTATAGTAGGTTCCCATCATGTCAATAAACGTGGATTTCACCCATATACTTGTGCTATCTTCTTTAATGCTCTAGATCTCCTCCTTTGTTAAATTCATAATGAAATCAAACAAAAGGGTGCATGAACATGGTAAAATTTTGAAAATCCTACGACTACGGAACAAAATCTAAAGATAAAAGAGGATATATTTTAGACTCATCAAGTCCCCCAAGCTTAGAGTTTTGCTCGTCCCTGAGCAAATCCCGCAGCTTGAAGAACAAGGTCGTCAAGTTCATGAGGTGCGGGTAAATGTAAACAAAAGATTCTACTGCATTAAATGAATATCCACACTAGATACATAATCATGATGAACGTTGGTGCATCTTTACCACCATTATAGTTATGAAGGCTTCCATGCCTTTAGTGATCAATTCATTAGCATAAGTTTAACAACTTCTATGCAATAAGTCATCCGTGCTTCGGTCGAGCAAGTTGCGAGGGGCTCTCATTTCTTTCAATATGAGTTTATATGCTTGTTTTCTTCTAAATCACGTGCTTTTATTTTTTGCCTTCTCTTGGGTAGCAGGTGATACGTCCATTTTGCATCATGCTTTTATATCAATATTTATTGCATTATGGGCTGTTATTACACATTATGTCATAATACTTATGCCTATTCTCTCTTATTTTACAAGGTTTACATAAGGAGGGAGAATGCCGGCAGCTGGAATTCTGGGCTGGAAAAGGAGCAAATATAAGAGACCTATTCTGCACAACTCCAAAAGTCCTGAAACTCCACGAAAGTTATTTTTGGAAATAATAAAAAATACTGAGCGGAAGAAATACCAGAGGGGGGCCACACCCTGGCCACGAGGGTGGGGGCGCGCCCTACCCCCTGGGCGCGCCCCCTTGCCTCGTGGGCCCCCTGTTGGCCCTCCGGTGCCCATCTTCTGCTATATGAAGTCTTTTGTCCGAAGAAAAATCATAAGCAAGCTTTCGGGACGAGACTCCACCGCCACGAGGCGGAACCTTGGCGGAACCAATCTAGGGCTCCGGCAGAGCTGTTCTGCTGGGGACACTTCCCTCCGGGAGGGGGAAATCATCGCCATCGTCATCACCAACGCTCCTCTCATCGGGAGAGGGCAATCTCCATCAACATCTTCACCAACACCATCTCCTCTCAAACCCTAGTTCATCTCTTGTATCCAATTCTTGTCTCCAAGTCTGGGATTGGTACCTGTAGGTTGCTAGTAGTGTTGATTACTCCTTGTAGTTGATGCTAGTTGGTTTATTTGGTGGAAGATCATATGTTCAGATCCTATATGCATATTAATACTCCTATGATTATGAACATGAATATGCTTTGTGAGTAGTTACGTTTGTTCCTGAGGACATGGGAGAAGTCTTGCTATTAGTAGTCATGTGAATTTGGTATTCGTTCGATATTTTGATGAGATGTATGTTGTCTCTCCTCTAGTGGTGTTATGTGAACGTCGACTACATGACACTTCACCATTATTTGGGCCTAGAGGAAGGCATTGGGAAGTAATAAGTAGATGATGGGTTGCTAGAGTGACAGAAGCTTAAACCCTAGTTTATGCGTTGCTTCGTAAGGGGCTGATTTGGATCCACATGTTTCATGCTATGGTTAGGTTTACCTTAATACTTCTTTTGTAGTTGCGGATGCTTGCAATAGGGGTTAATCATAAGTGGGATGCTTGTCAAGTAAGGACATCACCCAAGCACCGGTCCACCCACATATCAAATTATCAAAGTACCGAACGCGAATCATATGAACGTGATGAAAACTAGCTTGACGATAATTCCCATGTGTCCTCGGGAGCGCTTTTCTCTATATAAGAGTTTGTCCAGGCTTGTCCTTTGCTACAAAAAGGATTGGGCCACCTTGCTGCACTTTATTTACTTTTGTTACTTGTTGCTCGTTACCAATTATCTTATCACAAAACTATCTGTTACCTATAATTTCAGTGCTTGCAGAGAATACCTTGCTGAAAACCGCTTATCATTTCCTTCTGCTCCTCGTTGGGTTCGACACTCTTACTTATCGAAAGGACTATGATAGATCCCCTATACTTGTGGGTTATCAAGACTCTTTTCTGGCGCCGTTGCCGGGGAGTGAAGCGCCTTTGGTAGGTGGAATTTGGTAAGGAAAAATTTATATAGTGTGCTGAAATTTACTGTCACTTGTTACTATGGAAAGTAATCCTCTGAGGGGCTTGTTCGGGGTATCTTCACCCCGACCAGTAGAGCAAAGAGTTGCTCCTCAACCTACTGAACCTACTGAAAATGAAAATGTCTACTTTGAAATTCCTTCGGGTATGTTAGAAAAACTGCTAGCTAATCCTTTTGCAGGAGACGGAACAATGCATCCTCATGAGCACCTAATATATGTGGATGAAGTTTGTGGATTATTTAGGCTTGCAGGTGTGCCCGATGATGTTATTAAGAAGGTCTTCCCTTTATCTTTGAAGGGAGATGCATTGACATGGTATAGGCTATGTGATGATATGGGATCATGGAACTACAAACGATTGAAATTGGAATTTCATCAGAAGTTTTATCCTATGCATCTTGTTCATCGTGATCGCAGTTATATATATAATTTTTGGCCTCGCGAAGGAGAAAGCATCGCTCAAGCTTGGGGGAGGCTTAAATCAATGTTATATTCATGCCCCAATCATGAGCTTCCAAGAGAAATAATTATTCAAAATTTATATGCTCGGCTTTCTGATAACAATCGCACCATTCTCGATACTTCTTGTGCTGGCTCTTTTATGATGAAGACTATTGAATTCAAATGGGATTTATTGGAAAGAATTAAACGCAACTCTGAAGATTGGGATCTCGACGAAGGTAAGGAGTCAGGTATGACACCTAAGTTTGATTGTGTTAAATCTTTTATGGATACCAATGTTTTCCGTAAATTTAGCACTAAATATGGACTTGACTCTGAGATAGTAGCTTCTTTCTGCGAATCTTTTGCTGCTCATGTTGATCTCCCTAAGGAGAAGTGGTTTAAATATCATCCTCCCATAGAAGTAAAAGTAGATGCACCTATTAAAGTTGAAGAAAAGACTATCACTTATAATGATCCTATTGTTCCTACTGCTTATGTTGAAAAACCACCTTTCCCTGTTAGAATAAAGGATCATGCTAAAGCTTCAACTGTGGTTCGTAAAAGCAATATTAGAACCTATACACCTCCTGAGCAAGTTAAAGCTGAACCTAATATTGCTATTGTTAAAGATCTCTTGGCTGATAATATTGATGGGCATGTTATTTATTTCTGTGATGAAACTGCTAGAATTGCTAAACCTTGTGCTAAAGATAAATATAGACATGTGGTAGGCATGCTTGTTATTTATGTTAAAATAGGAGATAATTGTTATCACGGCTTATGTGATATGGGTGCTAGTGCTAGTGCAATACCTCATGACTTATACAAAGAAATTATGCATGATATTGCACCTGCTGAGTTAGAAGATATTGATGTTACCATTAAGCTTGCCAATAGAGATACCATATCACCCATTGGAATTGTTAGAGATGTTGAAGTCTTGTGTGGGAAAACTAAATATCCTGCTGATTTTCTTGTTCTCGGTTCCCCACAAGATAGCTTTTGCCCAATTATATTTGGTAGACCCTTCTTGAACACTGTTAATGCTAAGATAGACTGCGAAAAGGATGTTGTTACTATTGGTTTGGGTGATATGTCTCATGAGTTTAATTTCTCTAAATTTTGTAGACAACACCGTGAAGAGGAATTGCCTAGTAAGGATGAAATTATTGGTCTTGCTTCTATTGTCGTACCTCCTAATGATCCTTTGGAACAATATTTGCTAGACCATGAAAATGATATGTTTATGAATGAAAGAAGGGAAATAGATGAAGTATTCTTTAAACAGAAACCCATCATGAAACACAATTTGCCTGTTGAAATCCTAGGGGATCCTCTTCCACCCAAGGGTGATCCCGTGTTTGAGCTTAAACTGTTACCTGATACTCTTAAATATGCTTATCTTGATGAGAAAAAGATATATCCTATTATTATTAGTGTTAACCTTTCAGAGCATGAAGAAGAGAGATTATTGAAAACTCTGAAGAAGCACCGCGCTGCTATTGGATATACTCTTGATGATCTTAAGGGCATTAGTCCCACTCTATGTCAACATAAAATAAATTTGGAGAAAGATGCCAAACCAGTTCGTGATCATCAACGACGACTGAATCCTAAGATGAAAGAAGTGGTAAGAAAGGAAACACTAAAGCTCCTTGAGGCAGGTATAATTTATCCCGTTGCTGATAGTCAGTGGGTAAGTCCTGTCCATTGTGTCCCTAAGAAGGGAGGTATTACTGTCGTTCCTAATGAAAAAGATGAATTGATTCTGCAAAGAATTATTACAGGTTATAGGATGGTAATTGATTTCCGCATATTAAATAAGGCTACTAAAAAAGATCATTACCCCTTACCTTTTATTGATCAAATTCTAGAAAGATTATCCAAACATACACATTTTTCTTTCTAGATGGTTATTCTGGTTTCTCTCAAATACCTGTGTCAGCCGATGATCAATCAAAGACCACTTTTACTTGCCCTTTCGGTACTTCTGCTTATAGACGTATGCCTTTTGGTTTATGCAATGCACCTGCTACCTTTCAAAGATGCATGATGGCTATATTCTCTGACTTTTGTGAAAAGATTTGTGAGGTTTTTATGGACGATTTCTCCGTCTATGGATCCTCTTTTGATGATTGCTTGAGCAACCTTGATTGCGTTTTGCAGAGATGTGAAGAAACTAATCTTGTCTTGAATTGGGAAAAGTGCCATTTATGGTTAATGAAGGTATTGTCTTGGGGCATAAAATTTCTGAAAGAGGTATTGAAGTTGATAAAGCCAAGGTTGATGCTATTGAAAAGATGCCATGTCCCAAGGACATTAAAGGTATAAGAAGTTTCCTTGGTCATGCCGGTTTTTACAGGAGGTTCATTAAGGACTTCCCAAAAATTTCTCGGCCTCTGACTAATTTATTACAAAAGGATATACCATTTGTCTTTGATGATGATTGTGTAGAAGCATTTGAAATACTTAAGAAAGCATTGATCTCTGCACCTATTGTTCAGCCACCTGGTTGGAATTTACCCTTTGAAATTATGTGTGATGCTAGTGATTATGCTGTAGGTGCTGTTCTAGGGCAAAGAGTTGATAAGAAATGAAATGTTATTCAATATGCTAGTAAAACTCTAGACAATGCTCAGAGAAATTATGCTACTACTGAAAAAGAATTCTTAGCAGTTGTATTTGCTTGTGATAAGTTCAGACCTTATATTGTTGATTCTAAAGTAACTATTCACACTGATCATGCTGCTATTAAATATCTTATGGAAAAGAGAGATGCTAAACCTAGACTTATTAGATGGGTTCTCTTGCTACAAGAATTTGATTTGCATATTATTGATAGAAAGGGAGCTGAGAACCCCGTTGTAGACAACTTGTCTAGGTTACAAAATGTTCTTGATGACCCACTACCTATTGATGATAGCTTTCCTGATGAACAATTAAATGTCATAAATGCCTCTCGTACTACTCCATGGTATGCTGATTATGCTAATTACATCGTTGCTAAATTCATACCACCTAGTTTCACATACCAACAAAAGAAAAAGTTTTTCTATGATTTAAGACATTACTTCTGGGATGACCCACATCTTTATAAAGAAGGAGTAGATGTTGTTATTAGACGTTGTGTACCTGAGCATGAACAGGAACAGATCCTACGCAACTGTCACTCCGAGGCTTATGGAGGACACCACGCTAGAGACAGAACTGCACATAAGGTATTGCAATCCGGTTTTTATTGGCCTACTCTCTTCCGAGATGCCCGTAAGTTTGTTTTATCTTGTGATGAATGTCAAAGAATTGGTAATATTAGTAGACGTCAAGAAATGCCTATGAATTATTCACTTGTTATTGAACCATTTGATGTTTGGGGCTTTGATTATATGGGACCTTTTCCTGCCTCTAATGGATACACACATATTTTAGTTGCTGTTGATTACGTTACTAAGTGGGTAGAAGCTATTCCAACTAGTAGTGCTGATCATAACACTTCTATTAAAATGCTTAAAGAAGTTATTTTTCCGAGGTTTGGAGTCCCTAGATATTTAATGACTGATGGTGGTTCACATTTTATTCATGGTGCTTTCCGAAAAATGCTTGCTAAATATGATGTTAATCATAGAATTGCATCTCCTTATCACCCGCAGTCTAGTGGTCAAGTAGAATTGAGTAATAGAGAGCTTAAATTAATTTTGCAAAAGACTGTTAATAGATCTAGAAAGAATTGGTCCAAGAAACTTGATGATGCATTATGGGCCTATAGAACTGCATACAAAAATCCTATGGGTATGTCTCTGTATAAAATGGTTTATGGAAAAGCATGTCACTTACCTCTGGAACTAGAACATAAGGCATATTGGGCCATTAAAGAGCTTAACTATGATTTCAAACTTGCCGGTGAGAAGAGGTTATTTGACATTAGCTCACTTGATGAATGGAGAACCCAAGCATATGAGAATGCCAAATTATTTAAACAAAAAGTTAAAAGATGGCATGACAAAAGAATACAAAAGCGTGAGTTTAATGTAGGTGATTATGTATTGCTATACAACTCTCGTTTAAGATTTTTTGCAGGAAAACTTCTCTCTAAATGGGAAGGTCCGTACGTTATCGAGGAGGTCTATCGTTCCGGTGCCATAAAAATCAATAACTTCGAAGGCACAAATCCGAAGGTGGTGAACGGTCAAAGAATTAAAAATTATATCTCAGGTAATCCCATAAATGTTGAAACCAATGTTATTGAAACCGTAACCCCGGAGGAATACATAAGGGACACTTTCCGGAACGTTTCAGACTCCGAAAAGGAATAGGTATGTGGTACGGTAAGTAAAGCGACTCCAAAACAGTTCTAATGGCAATTTTTTCCATTTTGGAATATTTAGAAAAATAGAAAAATAAGAAGCAGTCCGGGAAGGACACGAGGCCTCCACGAGGGTGGAGGGCACGCCCCCTGCCTCGTGGGCACCTCGTGCGCTCTCTGGACTTCATTTTCTTGCACGTTACGTATTTTGGTCGGTAAAAATTCATTATATAATCTCCCGAAGGTTTTGACTCCCGTATCACGCAAATATCCTCTATTTTCGTTTCGAGTTGTTTTCTGTCAAGGTTGTCAAGGCCAGGCATCATGTCGTCCCCCTCCTCCAACAATGGTGACAACGATGCTTGGCTAATGAAGATAGAGCTGAAGAGGGAAGAACCCATGGAGATCAACAAGGATGAAGGGATCAAGAAGGCCACGGAGACCAAGTTCTGGCAACAGAAGACATCCTTCAACCTGATCACAATCTTCTTACCCCAACTGAGATTGAAGCTTTCAAGATGATTGAGTTAGCTCACATACAAAACAAGTATCTCACACGTGAAAATATTTTGTTGAAGGAGCATATCATCGCACTCAAGGGCATTATCCGCAAGTTGGAGGACCTCTTATGCTCGATGTGCGACTATCCATCATCACCTCCACCTTGTTCACCAGCAAAGGAGATATAACCACACGGGTATGGGCACTCCCCTTGGCAACTGCCAAGCTTGGGGGAGGTGCCCCGGTATCGTATCACCATCACACTCCTATCTTTACCGTTTTTCTTAGTTCGATCCTATTAGTAGTATCTTGATCTAGTAGAATAAAGTTTTTAGTGTGATCTAGCCTTGAGTTTTGCTTTATGATCTCTTTATGTAATCGAGTCTGTGAGCTATATATAATAAATATTAGTGTTGAGTCAAGGGCTTGATTATCTTGCTATGATCTTGAGTGAATAAAAGAAAAGAGAAAAGAATAAAAAGAAACAAAGAGATCATATTGATCTTATGGAGAGTAATGACTTCACATAGAAAGAGTATGATGATTAAAAGAGTTGACAGACATAGCTTTGGTCACCATTTCAATTAATAGGAAGTAATAAAGAAAGAGAGGTTTCATATATAAATATATTATCTTGGACATCTTTTATGATTGGGAGCACTCATTAAAATATGACATGCTAAAGAGTTGATGTTGGACAAGGAAGACAACGTAATGGGTTATGTTTTCTTATATCTGAGATAAAGTATATTGTCATGGATCATCCAACATGTTGAGCTTGCCTTTCCCCCTCATGCTAGCCAAATTCTTTGCACCAAGTAGAGATACTACTTGTGCTTCCAAATACCCCTAAACCCAGTTTTGCCATGAGAGTCCACCATATCTACCTATGGATTGAGTAAGATCCTTCAAGTAAGTTGTCATCGGTGCAAGCAATAAAAATTGCTCTCTAAATATGTATGATTGATTGGTGTGGAGGAAATAAGCTTTATACGATCTTGTGATGTGGAAGAAATAAAAGCGACGGACTGCATAATAAAGGTTCATATCACAAGTGGCAATATAAAGTGATGTTCTTTCGCATTAAGATTTTGTGCATCCAACCTTGAAAGCGCATGGCAACCTCTGCTTCCCTCTGCGAAGGGCCTGTCTTTTATGTTTATCTTCTACCTTATGCAAGAGTCATGGTGATCTTCACCTTTCCTTTTTACATTTTATCCTTTGGCAAGCACAGTATGTTGGAAAGATCCTAATATATATATATATATATATGTATATATATATATATATATAATTGGATGTAAGTTAGCATGAGTTATTATTGTTGACATTACCCTTGAGGTAAAAGGTTGGGAGGCGAAACTATAAGCCCCTATCTTTCTCTATGTCCGATTAAAATTCTGTAACCACAAGTATTGCGTGAGTGTTAGCAATTGTGAAAGACTAAATGATAGTTCAGTATGTGGACTTGCTGAAAAGCTCTGGCATAGACTCTTTCTGATGTTATGATAAATTGCAATTGCTTCAATGACTGAGATTATAGTTTGGTTGTTCTCAATAAAGTTTCTGACTCATACTTTGCATTGTGAATAGATTATTACTTGAGCATAAGAGATCATATGAAAATATCCATATATGTTGCTGTTATGAAAATAATCATGATGCCCTCATGTCCGTATTATATTTTATCGACACCTCTACCTCTAAACATGTGCACATATTTATCGTTATCGGCTTCCGCTTGAGGACAAGCGAGGTCTAAGCTTGGGGGAGTTGATACGTCCATTTTGCATCATGCTTTTATATCAATATTTATTGCATTATGGGATGTTATTACACATTATGTCACAATACTTATGCCTATTCTCTCTTATTTTACAAGGTTTACATAAGGAGGGAGAATGCCGGCAGCTGGAATTCTGGGCTGGAAAAGGAGCAAATATTAGAGACCTATTCTACACAACTCCAAAAGTCCTGAAACTCCACGAAAGTTATTTTTGGAAATAATAAAAATACTCAGCGGAAGAAATACCAGAGGGGGCCCACACCCTGGCCACGAGGGTGGGGGGCGCGCCCTACCCCCCTGGGCGCGCTCCCCTGCCTCGTGGGCCCCTGTTGGCCCTCCGGTGCCCATCTTCTACTATATGAAGTCTTTCGTCCGAAGAAAAATCATAAGCAAGCTTTCGGGACGAGACTCCGTCGCCACGAGGCGGAAACTTGGCGGAACCAATCTAGGACTCCGGCAGAGCTGTTCTGCTGGGGACACTTCCCTCCGGGAGGGGGAAATCATCGCCATCGTCATCACCAACGCTCCTCTCATCGGGGAGAGGGCAATCTCCATCAACATCTTCACCAGCACCATCTCCTCTCAAACCCTAGTTCATCTCTTGTATCCAATTCTTGTCTCTAAGTCTGGGATTGGTACCTGTAGGTTGCTAGTAGTGTTGATTACTCCTTGTAGTTGATGCTAGTTGGTTTATTTGGTGGAAGATCATATGTTCAGATCCTATATGCATATTAATACTCCTCTGATTATGAACATGAATATGCTTTGTGAGTAGTTACGTTTGTTCCTGAGGACATGGGAGAAGTCTTGCTATTAGTAGTCATGTGAATTTGGTATTCGTTCGATATTTTGATGAGATGTATGTTGTCTCTCCTCTAGTGGTGTTATGTGAACGTTGACTACATGACACTTCACCTTTATTTGGGCCTAGAGGAAGGCATTGGGAAGTAATAAGTAGATGATGGGTTGCTAGAGTGACAGAAGCTTAAACCCTAGTTTATGCGTTGCTTCGTAAGGGGCTGATTTGGATCCACATGTTTCATGCTATGGTTAGGTTTACCTTAATACTTCTTTTGTAATTGCGGATGCTTGCAATAGGGGTTAATCATAAGTGGGATGCTTGTTCAAGTAAGGACATCACCCAAGCACCGGTCCACCCACATATCAAATTATCAAAGTACCGAACGCGAATCATATGAACGTGATGAAAACTAGCTTGACGATAATTCCCATGTGTCCTCGGGAGCGCTTTTCTCTATATAAGAGTTTGTCCAGGCTTGTCCTTTGCTACAAAAAGGATTGGGCCACCTTTCTGCACTTTATTTACTTTTGTTACTTGTTGCTCGTTACCAATTGTCTTATCGCAAAACTATCTGTTACCTATAATTTCAGTGCTTGCAGAGAATACCTTGCTGAAAGCCGCTTATCATTTCCTTCTGCTCCTCGTTGGGTTCGACACTCTTACTTATCGAAAGGACTACGATAGATCCCCTATACTTGTGGGTCATCAGCAGGCTTATTTGCTCATGTCACAATCATATAATGTTTAATTCGCAGCACGTAAGCTAAGAATGCTTAGCGATATGAATGAAAAAATAGCCTCTCAAATTATAATGACCATCTTAACTTTTGAGAGTTCAACCCTTCTCGCTTCTTGCTCTTGCTAATTTGTTTTGTTTGGGAACATGTCTCAAGGAACTACTCCCTCCGTCCGGAATTACTTGTCGCAAAAATGGATGTATCTATAACTAAAATTCGTCTAGATACATCCATTTCCCCGACAAGTATTTTCGGACGGAGGGAGTATTATTTATTTTTGCTCATTCTCAATGAGACAACTGAAACAAGGATGATCTATTGCATACAGTTGCTAACTTTCACTAATCAATAGTTGCTTAATATGTGGAAGACTTACGATTATCTCTAGGTAGAAATGCAATAGCACCCAAGTTGAATCTTGCACCTAATATAATTATTTTGAGGATGCAGTAAAACTTTGCATCTTAAATATCCACTCTTCATTGGAATAAAGACTCCTCCCTTGCTCCAAAGTGACTTGATAACTCAATTTCTATTTCATGAACTAAGACAAGCTCATCTCGTTTTGACAAAAAGAAGATAAAGAAGCTGGAAAAAGCAAAGATAGAAGGTATCCTCGGATCTCCCCAGGCTTACAATGAGCACGCTGGGATACTAATACCTAGTTTTTCTCTAGCTCAACAGGTGCATCCTCCTTCTTCTCCTCATGCTTCTTCATGATGCATTCAAGAACAATACATTGGAAGCGATATTTCATCCCTAATATTTCTTTTTGTTGCTCAGAGACCACCTTCAGAAGGAAATTAGTCTCTTCAAAAAGCTTACTAGTGACATCAACAAGGGCATCCTACATCCTACACTCTTAAAAATTTCATCCCCACTACAAGCAATTCTCTCAACATGCATACAGTCCACCTCAACATGAACCACCATACATGAGTTTAACCAAATGATTTACAAAACTAACAACTCATATCAATTTATCTAATTAGTAAAGGCCTTACCATGTTTTTTCACAAACCACTTGCTATACTCACTTGACATAACTAATTAATGAACAAACCACTTCCATTACTTAAGAAGACAATTCATTAGGGAACAAAGCACTCACATGTCTACATGTCCAAGAAATTTCCTCCCAGTGACGACTGATTCAAATGGCACTAATTTCTTGAAAAGAGCTTAGTGTTTGGTAGTGAGCTTGGATATCACGGGCTCGGCAACTCGATTTCTTGTAGTTGATGGTGTCGGCGAACTAAAACAAAACAACATTGGATTGAATCAACCTCCACTAGGAAATCCTCAAAATCACTCAAACCCTGATCCTAGGCGTGTGAGAGAGTGCTTACTTCGCTGGTGAGGAATCGTCAGACTCAGAGGAGGTGTCTTGCTCATCCCAGGAGACCATGGAGCAATAATGGCGCCAGGACGGTAAGTTGACGGGGGTTGGAGGGAGAGCGATAGGGGGAGGGGTGAGGGAGTCCTAGATAATGGGGTCCTCGGGCGTCCGGCCATGTTTGGGCAGTTTCCTATGGCGAGTTCTAAGGATTTCCGCGTGGTGTGGAATGGCATCTGAGATCCAATCTCCTTAAATAGATGCCTTCCCTGCGCGGTCGAGGGGTTATTTGTAAAAACACACCTAGACCGTTCACATTCATCCGACACGTGGAAGCCGAGGCGACGACAACAAAATAGAATATGATATTTAATGTAGAGCCGGATTATCGTCAAACCGAAGTGTAATGGAGAACCCGCCTTGCAAAGCCGAAGACATAAAGCCAGATACTGCGTCGTCATTGAAGGCGAGTTCGGGGGCTACTGAGGAGTCCTGGATAAGGGGGTCCTCGGGCGTCCGGGCTATGTGACATGGGTCGGACTGATGGGCCGTGAAGATACAAGATAGAAGGTTTTCCCTCGTGTCCGGATGGGACTCTCCGCTGCGTGGATGGCAAGCTTGGCGGCCAGACGTGTAGTTTCCTTTCTGTGTAAACCGACTCTGTACAACCCTAGCCCCCTCCGATGTCTATATAAACCGGAGGGTTTAATCCGTAGAGGCAATCACAATCATATAAGCTAGACATCTAGGGTTTAGCCATTACGATCTCGAGGTAGATCAACTCTTGTAACCCCTACACTCATCAAAGTCAATCAAGCAGGAAGTAGGGTATTACCTCCATTAAGAGGGCCCGAACCTGGGTAAAACATCATGTCCCTTGTCTCCTGTTACCTTCGATCCTCAGACGCACAGTTAGGGACCCCCTACCCGAGATCGGCTGGTTTTGACACCGACATTTGTGCTTTCATTGAGAGTTCCTCTGTGTTGTCAATAGAAGGATCAATGGCTCGTCTTGTCGTCAATGACAAAATCACCTCTGGAAGGGCCCTAGCTCCTGGGCAGATCCTCCAGCTCGGCGGTTTTACCATGGGCGCCCGCTCGGCCGTTAAGCCAAAGCCGGTCCCCCAAACCACCAAAAATCATCTCCGCATTGGCCTCGGACACTCCGATAAGATGGATCCGGCAGATGTTTCGTCTTTGAATGAACTGCTAGATCGCATCGCCGCCCTGGGGGTCAAGACAAACTACGATCGGATCGGGCTTAAACCCGATCAGAGGGAAATCAGGTCCCCGCCGAACACCCATCTAGTTACGGTTGTGGAGGAGCAAGCCAAGGATAACTCTCCCCCTATGCTGAGAACAAGCTATGTTTGGATTTTCGAGCCCTGCGAGCTGGATACCCATCTTCGGGAAGAGACTCCCTGTCCTCCGAACATAGAACCAGGCGTCGAGCTTGAAAACCCCCAGGATACTCCAGATCCTGGGCTAGTGACCTCGGAAATTCTTAAAACTCCAGATCCCACAGTGGGTCAGGGTTCGGATTTAAACCTGCCCACCCACCACAAGCAATATTCCCCAAGCAATTATAGTCCTCCGAACATATGCGACCTAATGTATGTGGGGCAGCAACCTCAGGAAACAGTCCATCACTTTTGGGCCAGATTCCTCCTTGTTAAAAACAAGATCAAAGATTGCTGCGACGACGACACGGTTTCAGTATTTTGCCGCAACTGCACGGACGAGGGTATCCTCAATGCCCTTAACCGACGCCGCATACTGCACTTTGCAGATTTGGCACGCATACTACAGAAATATTGCGCCATGGAAAGCGCCTGGAAAGCCCAGACAGCTCGGTGGGAACCGTCGGCCTTTAAGCCACCCACCGGACAGGCAAAAAGGATGCACCCTCACGAGGCACCTGATCATCACCCTACGGACAAGAAAATTAAGCCCTCAACGGGACACAGAACTGTCCTTGATGAATGGCTCGACAAGCCCTGTCAGATACACACGACGCCGAATTCCGAACCAACACACAGCCTCTGGGCACGTTGGGTGCTCCGGCAGGTAGCCAAGAGCGGTGAGGCTATCCTCACCAATACGACCTCCGAGAAATACCCTCTAGAGGACGACAACCTCAACGTCTTTACGGTCTTCGAGACCTTTTCTTCAAATAATCGGCGTAAAAGCGCACTCCGCGACCTCACCGAAGTCAACCAAGTAGCCACAGTAAACCCTTGGAACGATACGGCGATAACTTTCACCGCCAACGATGAACCAAGGGCTCGATTAGTCTGCGCACCAGCTGCTTTGGTCTTAAATCCAATCGCCGACGGCTTTCAGCCCGCTAAAGTACTCATGGACGGCGGCAGCGGACTGAACCTCATCTACAAGGACACGCTTGATAAAATGCAAATAGATAAGAGCCGCATTGAGCAGAGCAGCACAACCTTTCGAGGCATTATCCCCAGTCGAGAAGCGCGATGCTCGAGGAAAATTAAACTTGATGTGGTATTCGGCACGCCGGAGAACTACAGGTCCGAAGAGTTAATCTTCCATGTGGCACCTTTCAACAGTGGATATCACACCCTGCTGGGGCGACACGCATTCACACACTTTCAAGCCATACCCCATTACGGGTACATGAAGCTCAAAATGCCCGGGCCCAATGGAGTTATCACAATCACCAGTGATCCAGACATAGCACTCCGCACCCAAAACAAAACCGCATCCCTGGCCCTCGAGGAATTATCCGAGGCCCTTGCAGCCAAGGAGCTCACCGCTCTGCGTTCCACAGTGGATAGAGGCGACGTAATCCTCGATAAAAGGCCTAAGTCCACTTCTTTCAAGCCAGCAGATGAAATAGTCAAATTCCAAGTTCACCCGACGGATCCTAATAAAACAACAGCCATTGGAGCACAGCTGGATCCGATGGTCGACGCCGCTCTAAGAGCATTCCTGCGCGAGAATTGGGACATCTTTGCCTGGCATCCCTCGGATATGCCAGGAATCCCACGCAGACTGGCCGAACACAGCCTCAACATAATAAAGGGGTTCAAGCCAGTTAAGCAAACGCTGCGGCGATTTTCCGAACCCAAGCGACAAGCTATGGGGGAGGAGCTAGCCAAACTACTTGAATCCGGGTTCATTAGAGAGATCAAACACCCGGATTGGCTAGCTAACCTGGTCATGGTGCCAAAGAAGGACAAATCCTGGCGCCTTTGCATCGATTTCAAAGACCTCAATAAGGCCTGCCCTAAGGACCCATTCCCACTGCCCCGCATTGACCAAATCATTGATGCAACTGCAGGACACGATTCACTATGTTTCCTCGACGCATACTCCGGATGCCATCAGATTAAGATGAAGGAATTCGATCAGGCTACAACAGCATTCATTACTCCGTACGGGCCTTTTTGCTTCAACACTATGCCTTTCGGACTCAAAAACGCCGGCGCCACTTACCAGCGCATGATTCAAACATGCCTGGAAAAACAAATTGGCAAGACGGTGAAGGCATATGTAGATGATGTAGTCATCAAAACTAAACATGTCGAATCATTGGTGGACGACTTACGCCTTACATTTGACAACCTCCGAACATATGACATGCGGCTCAATCTGGAAAAATGCGTTTTTGGCGTTTCGGCCGGAAAGCTGCTCGGGTTCATTGTTTCCAATAGAGGAATCAAAGCAAATCCGGCAAAAATCCGAGCCCTCTCACAGTTGGCAACACCAACAGACCTAAAACAGGTCCAAAAACTAGGTGGGTGTGTGGCAGCCTTGAGCCGCTTTATTTCCAGCTTGGGAGAGAAGGCGCTACCGCTATATCGCCTGCTCCGACGTACCGACCACTTCAAGTGGACGGACGCGGCAACAACCGGGTTGGAAGAAATAAAAACTTTGTTAGCAAACAACCCAATCCTTGCCGCATCTAACGTCGGCGAACCTATGCTGTTGTACATATCTGCAACTCACCAGGTGGTGAGCGTTGTGCTCGTCGTTGAACGAGAGGAAGAGGGACACAAGTTCCCACTCCAAAAACTAGTATATATGTATCGGAGGTTCTCACACCATGCAAATCCTGATACCCGCACTATCAAAAGATAGCATATGAGGTTTTCATGGCATCTCGGAAGCTGTGGCACTACTTTCAAGAGTGCTCGATCACGGTGGCCTCCGAGGTACCACTCAATGACATCATAAACAATCGAGACGCCACCGGCCGCATTACAAAATGGGCTATCGAGCTCTTACCATTTGAAATAACGTACAAGCCACGCTGAGCTATTAAATCTCAGGTGTTGGCCGACTTTGTCGCCGAATGGACAGAAGCCGAACTCCCTAAAGAGTACGGCACATATTCCAACTAGGTGATGTACTTCGACGGCTCTAAAATGTTGACTGGACTGGGGGCTGGTGTCATCCTAACATCCCCCACAGGGGACACAGTCCGTTACGTATTACAAATCATGTATACGGACTCCAATAATGCAGCCGAATATGAGGCACTACTGCATGGTCTCCGGATGGCTATTTCTATGGGCATACAACGCCTTGAGGTGCGCGGGGACTCAAACCTTGCAATATCCCAAATAAACGGAGAATTTGATGCAAAATATCCAAAGATGGCGGCCTATAGGAACGCCGTACTCAAAATATCAGCTCGGTTTGAGGGGCTTGAGTTTCATCATGTGGCCCGAGACAGTAACCAAGCAGCGGACATCCTTGCTTGAATGGGCGCTAAACGCGACCCCATCCCGCCTAACATCTTCGTGGAAAGGCTTTTCAAGCTAGCCGTAGTATGGCAGGACGAGAGCAGAAATACCAGTCCGGCGCTGACCACACCCTCAAATGCCGAACACGATTCGGATATCATCGGGGGCTCGGGAACCGAACCAACGCCTTCTGCCCACGTAATCATGGCGGTGATCGCCCCATGGACCGAACCCTTCTTAGCCTACCTCAATAGGCAGGAGCTCCCTGATGACCAGAACGAGGCCCGTCGCATAGTTCGACGCTCCAAAGCCTACAAAGTCCATGAAGGAGAACTCTACAAGGAAGGTACTATCAGAGTCCTTCAAAGATGTATCTCCAAAGAGGAGGGACGGCAGTTCTTGGCCGAAATACATGCTGCTCTTGGCGGCCATCACGCCGCAACTCGGGCCCTTGTAAGTAAGGCCTTCCATACAGGTTTCTTTTGGCCCACGGCCCGAGCAGATGCACAGGACCTCGTACAACACTGTGTCGGATGCCAGCTTTTTCCCAATCAAAGCCATATGCCGCCCACTGCCCTATGAACAATCCCCATTACTTGGCCTTTCGCGGTCCGGGGGCTGGACATGGTCAGACCCCTTAAAGGGGGAAGCCATAAGAAAAAAATACTTGCTGGTTACGGTAGATAAATTCACTAAGTGGATAGAGGCCAAACTAGTTAAAACGGCTGAAGCCGGACCGGTGATAGACTTTATATCCGGTGTTGTACACCATTATGGTGTCCCACACAGCATTATTACTGACAATGGCTCTAGCTTTACAGCCGACGAGGTGAAAATTTGGTGTGCTAATCTGGGCATTAAGCTCGATTACGCCTCTGTATATCACCCCCAAACAAACGGTCAAGTTGAACGGGCCAATGGCCTGATAATGAGCGGCATCAAACCTAGACTAGTGCGGTCCCTAAAGGAGTCGGACAAACACTCGGTCGAGGAGCTGACTCCGTACTCTGGGGGCTGCGAACCACGCCCAATCGCACGACCGGACACACACCGTTCTTCATGGTGTACGGCGCAGAGGATGTCTTGCCCTGCGAAATTATTCATGACTCACCTCGAGTGCGCATGTATGAGGAGAGAGAGGCTGAGCTCGATCGGCAGGACGACTTAGATGGCCTGGAGGAGGAGCGCGACGTCGCAAAAGCCCTTTCCGCATTCTACCAACAACAAGCTCGAAGATACCAAAGCAGAGAAGTGCGGGCAAAGACTTATAATGTCGGTGAACTCGTTCTACGCCTACCAGAGAAGAAAAAGGACAAGCTCAAGCCCAAATGGGAGAGTCCCTTCATTATAGATGAAGTTCTCACTTGATAATCCTATCGCCTTCGCAATGCATCGGATAATCGCTTAGAGACGAACCCATGGAACGCTGCTCGACTCCGAAGATTCTACGTCTGAGTCTGGACACATACCTTTGTTCGTTCCCTTTTTCTCCTTTTTCCTTTTTCCTCTTTTTTAGTTTTTTCTTTATGATTTCTAGCGTGTGTTTGGGTAAGCCGCACACTTGAGGGGTATGCATCCTTAAATGTACACACCCCATCATAACTGGGGGCTTCTCTCAATAGAAGCTTATTATTTCGAGCATAAAGCTCGCCATATATATGTTGTTTTCTCACAAACATCTTGTCTTCGCCATTATATGCGCCTCTATGACTTAAGTTTTTGCCCAGCTGGGTTGCTTGGCTCCTGTGCTTATGCCCTACGTTCCCGCTTGTTCGACTAGGGCATAAAGGGATCACCTCTGCGGGTCATCCAGACATGTACCTCAGACGGGTGAAGCCGAAAGCTAGCGTTCTTAAGGGAATAATTGGTCGGCGGACAAACAATGAACTGCCTTCGTGGCAATATAAACTATCAAAATACAAAGACTTCGGCGATTCTTTCACACCATGGCTTAGGCATGTATACATAAGGCATGTTGACCCAGGGAGAGGAACCCTTAACGGAACTATTCTCTCTGGAAGATGTTTCTTACATTAAAAAGTAATATAACATAGCTCCCCGAATACAGTTTGTCTGTTCATGCACTATGGCCGGATTGCCTGGTTTCTGAACATACTTGGTGTTTCCCACAGGTATAGTATTCGAAAACACTCCAACCCTTGGGTTTTGGAGGTCGAAGCGGAAGGTCTGCCATGACAATCTTTTACAATTCGGTCGGAGATAAGTTTGATGATAAAGTATATTGTTACATGAAATAACACGCCTACTCTTTATCTATGCCATCTATCAGGCTGTCTAGTTTACAGTCCTGCTGTGAGAATTTGGCGGCTATCTTTACTTGATCGTACACCAAGCTAACCGGAATTTCTTGTCCGTCTGGTCTCCGAGGTCCGACCCGGGCCATATGATTCGGATCAAGTCCGGTATGCCGCGTTTTCACCATGGCCCAGGCCTCTCGTGCACCTTCTCGACATGTCGATGCCTTCCACATCTCAAAATGAAGACAAGCCCCCTTGAATAACTCCACGAGCTCCCCCATCATTCCTGGAGGAGAATCAGATGGCCATAAAGCCTTAGCCATGTTCCTCATTGCTTTCCGAGCTCGCTCATGCACTTTGGATAGCTCTTGCAGCAAGTCGCCTTGAAATCCGGACACTTCTCCTTTGGGCCGCCCAGTTAACAAACCCACAGGAACAAATCTCGTAAAAAATTTCCATCAGGGGATCTTATGAAAGTTAGGTTCAGGAACATACTAAATATGTCGCCTTTCAGCTTTCGGGTCTCCTTCAAGGCATCCCACGGTTGGGCTCTTATGTCCTTTAGCTCCTCGGCTTGCTTGATGTTGGCATCCTGCAGTTGTTCTTCTCATTAATGGTTTGTGTTAATACACGTTGACCAGCGGCTTCTTGCCCTTCAGCATGTTGCTTATCCGCCTGAGCAGCCTCTAGCCTCTTCTCCAACTGATCTGCCGATCCTGCTGCTGTAAACAAAACAATGAATACTAAAAATCATTGTTAGCACAGAATCGTATTTTCCGGACACTGTTGTGCTTACCATCCGGAGCCTTCTTGGATTTCTTCAAATTTTCCAGTTCAGTGGTGGCAACAGTTTGCTTGGTCCGACATTCTTCAAGCTCCTTGGACAGCGTGTTATTTTTATCCGCGAGTACCTGATAATATCAACGACCCTTAAATCAGTTGGTCCAATTGCTTCAAGTCTCGGGGGCTACTGGCACAGGATTATTGAATCTACACAAAAGTTCTTACCCCGCATATCCTTTGAAAGCTGGTGAGTGGCTCCGGCAAGTCCATCCCGAGCAGCTCGGATATATGAGTTAAGGGCATTGAACGCCTCTTCGGTAAAACATGGGTCGCGCATGGCCTCTTTCCGCCGCTGATGATTCATCGCGCTCTCCACTTCGGAATTGGTGACGGACACATTATCCGAATCCTCTTGGAGATGACAATCCGGCATTTCGCCCGTATCAACCCTAGTCCTTATGGCAGGGTTCGGGGCCGGATTGGTCGATGCATGGCCGACGAGGTCCCCGAATATAGTCCGGCGTATGCTCTTCCTACAAAATGGCCCAGCAGAAAACATCACAATTCGGTCTGTCCACCGAGTGCGTGTTAAAAACTATACCTCTATGGTGAAGGCAGGGGCTCGGTAGTATTACCGTTTGCCCTTCTTTTCAAAGACTCGCCCTGCGCGGGCGTCGCCTTCTCAGAGGACGCCTTTGATACAGCTCGGCGAGACGAGCACCGCCCCTTCGGAGCATGAGACAGTGCGGTGGGTGAGGTGCAATGAGAAACTCTTTTGGAGGAGACGTCTCTTGGGTACTTACATGGGAGGAGGGGAGAAGGCCGGGGTAGTCGGCTATAATAGCCACTTCCGTGCCATCGTAGCTTGTCTGATAAATGACTCCCTCCTTAACATCTATGAATATGTCCGGATCTTCTTCATATCCGAGATCCAGGTCTCGAATATGGTCCTCTGGCTGCGGAGCGGGTCTGTAGATCCCCTCGACGACCTTTCTCCATTCCTATTAAAAGTAGCCGGATTAAGTTCGACTAGCATAACTCTGGAAAAAAGGTTGAGTAAGGCCAATAATCGAAAAACTCACCCAGTCGATGGGGTTATACATAGAAAAACCTTCCCGACATTTCAAGCGAGTGAAGTCTTCCTTCTCCCTTTGAAAAGGTCAGCTAAGATGGTGGCCAGGGCGGCAAAATTATCTGGACCCTTGCATAGACAATGGGATGCATCATCCTCCCCGTTGTAATGCCACATAGGAAAACCCCTAGATTGAAGCGGCTGAATGCATCGCTTTATTGAAATTTCCATTACCTCGATTATAGATAGCCCAGAGTTGGCAAGTACTCTGATCTTGCTTGCTAGCCTCTCGACCTCTGCACTGTCTTCTTCCTCGAGGCTTCGGGGACGCCAGCTGGCGCGCTTCTTTAAGGGAGCGCTCGAGAATTCGGGAAGACCGCGTCGGATTAGGTCCGGCAGAACGATGTCTTCAATATAAAACCATTCCGAGGGCCACTCTTCGGATGCCTTATTCGGAGTGCCGGACAGGTATCATGTCCCAGCTATGTGCCACACCTTGGCACGCCCACCTTGAATATAGATCCCTTTCGGGAGCGGGGGGCGAGGCAGAAAAATTTCCGCCATAGCTCGAAATGAGCCTCACAACCTAGGAACAACTCGCAAAGAGCAACGAAGCCCGCGATATGCAGGATGGAGCCTGGTGTTAGATTGTGCAGTTGGAGGCCGTAATACTCCAGGAGACCTCTAAGGAAGGGGTGGATAGGAAATCCTACGCCCCTCAAAATGAAGGAAACGAAGCACACCCGCTCCTCTTTAGAAGGATTGGGGAAATTCTCCGCCAGGGCTTTGCCATTATGGGAAGTTAATCCAGTCCGAACGGAGATTAGATCCGCAGGAGGAAGATATCCCTGCATCTGAAGTTTATTCAGATGGGCGCGGGATATTGAGCAGCTTTCCCAGTCGCCTTTTTGGAGGCCGTGGGGACATGAGGAAGAGCCAGGAGCGCCGGCCATGTTTGGGCAGTTTCCTATGGCGAGCTCTAAGGATTTCCGCGTGGTGTGGAATGGCATCTGAGATCCAATCTCCTTAAATAGGCGCCTTCCCTGCGCGGTCGAGGGGTTATTTGTAAAAAACACACCTAGACCGTTCGCATTCATCCGACACGTGGAAGCCGAGGCGACGACAACAAAATAGAATATGATATTTAATGTGGAGCCGGATTATCGTCAAACCGAAGTGTAATGGAGAACCCGCCTTGCAAAGCCGAAGACATAAAGCCGGATACTGCGTCGTCATTGAAGGCGAGTTCGGGGGCTACTGAGGGAGTCCTAGATAAGGGGGTCCTCAGGCGTCCGGGCTATGTGACATGGGCCGGACTGATGGGCCGTGAAGATACAAGATAGAAGGTTTTCCCTCGTGTCCAGATGGGACTCTCCATTGCGTGGATGGCAAGCTTGGCGGCCAGACGTGTAGTTTCCTTTCTCTGTAAACCAACTTTGTACAACCCTAGCCCCCTCCGGTGTCTATATAAACCGGAGGGTTTAGTCCGTAGAGGCAATCATAATGATATAGGCTAGACATCTAGGGTTTAGCCATTACGATCTCGAGGTAGATCAACTCTTGTAACCCCTACACTCATCAAAGTCAATCAAGCAGGAAGTAGGGTATTACTTCCATTAAGAGGGCCCGAACCTGGGTAAAACATCGGTGTCCCTTGTCTCCTGTTACCTTCGATCCTCAGACGCATAGTTCGGGACCCCCTATCCGAGATCGGCCGGTTTTGACACCGACAAGGGGGAGTTGCGAAGTGAAGACGACTATGGGCACAAGAGTTAAACGGTTGCATCCCGTCCATTTTAACCAACAAGTGAAACGACCCAGCGTCTCTCCACACCGACTCGATTGGTTAGATCTATCGGCTTGTTTGGTTATTATCATGAGCTAATTCAAAAATCCGTGGCATATCTTATTTGTATGCCTTAAAAGTGGTGCCTATTTGGGGTTTTGACCAATTGTGCTAGTTTTTTGCTACCGTGGCCTAAATGTAGTGGTTTTGTTTAATTATCTTCAAAACGAACTGGGTATACCTTCAATAGTTTCAATACTTATGATGTGTTTCACTCTTTCAGCAAATGAATGTTTCTTAGGGCAGAATGAATGGTGTGTCTGCTTTCATATGTACATGTTCATAAGAGCGTGATTTTGGAGGTTGCGGCTACTGTGCGCAAACACAAAGTCGCCATAATGTGGCCTCCATATCTTTTATTTTGATATTTTTTTGTTTTCTTCTTTGTATGCTCAATTCAAGGTATACTTAGTTGAACCAAACCACTTCAAATCATTAGCAAACACGACATACCTATATTAGTGGCCAAATTTGCCATAATATATTTTCTGCGACTTCCAACGTTGTTAAGTGACATTTTCAAAATTTGCGCAATGTCGTTATTCAACATTGTTATGTACTACTCTAGACCCACGAAATAGCCGTTGTCGTCGTCTAGTCATCGTACTCCCCCAGAGATCTTTGAAGAAGGCATAGGGATCGGACTCACGAGCAACGACCTTGAGCTGCCGCTGCTCCTCCTCGGCGGTGGTAGCAGGGCAAATCCCCCAGTGAATGTGCTCCTTGTCACGGCAGCGCCCCTCCACTTTGAGGACAGAGAGTTGCAACTGACATTGACAGTGTCCTCGGGCTCCAGCTCGAGGGCGACGGGGCCATCGTCCTTGATGACGGCTACAATGGCGCCCGAGGTGCAAGATCGACGCCACTAGCCCCATGGGAGCTGACACATCACTCGCGGTCGTTGTCACGGGAGCTGTCGCGGTATGGGAAGCACCAACATGGGAAGAAGAAGCGTTGGGTACCCTAGGGGGAGTTCGCACCGTCGGCGCAGCGTGATTGGGACAAGTAGTTGAGCCAATAGACTGCGTGCCTCCAACTCAACGTCATTCTGGGGAGGGGAGGAGGAATCGAGGAAGGGGCTGGCGGCTAGGGTTGTGGTCAACGGGATGTGTCCCATCGAACTTTTATAGGGTATGATGCCGCCTGACGAGCATCCGAATGGCCGCCCCACGAACCCAAGGAAGCGAAGGCGCCATTAAAGGGTGGGTGGTTAGAGCAACTCCAATGGGGCGACCCATTTCGTCCGCCGCCGTCCGTTTGGGTCGGCGCGGACACAAAAGGCGGCCCAACGCGCCAACCCAAACGGACGCGCGTCCGCTTTTCATCCGCGACGACCCATTCTCGACCCATTTTTGAGCCGGATTTGCATCGGCGCGGACACGCGACGGACGCGCGCACGCTCGCCTTCTCCTCTGCCCGGGCCCGCTGGTCGGTGGCACATTGGCCTCCCCCCTCACCCCCCATCCAACAGCAACCCTCGCCCGCCTCCTTCGTCGCCGACGCCGCCGCCCATTTTTGCCGGCGACTCTGCCAGCTGCCGCCGCCTCCACATCCGCTCAGCAACGGCGCCCACTCCCCCATCGCCTGCCACCGCCGTCTTGCCGTCGGGGAGCAGACTGCTTCCCACCCCCGCTCCCCCACCTCACAGCTGCCCGCGACCAAGAGGCCGCCTCGCCGCCTCGGCCAGATCCTCACCGGCACGCTCATCGGACGCCGACCCACTTGTCGGACGCCGGTAGGGCAGCTAGCTGGTCCGTGCGAGCAGTGACTCCCCTCGTCGGCCTTCTCCTTCGTCGACGCCTGCAAGCTGTTCGACAGTTTGCCAAGGTACAAAATGGACTCCGCCGACGAGTTCTTTTTCCATAATTTCCTTTGCGACTAAGACGATTCGTCCTCCGACGAGGAGGAGGAGATATTGGCTGCCGTGTTGGTCCATCACCACCTCAACAGCCAGCGGCCGTTGTTCCGTGGCTCCATTGCGGCCACCTTCCGGTGTTGAATCGCAACCGAGAGAGCGGGCATTTCCTTCTTTGGAAGGACTACTTTGATACAACAAACCCGTTGTTCAAACATCAAAAATTCCGCCGCCGTTTCCGTATGAGTAGGCATCTTTTCAACTGCATTAGAGAGGGGGTGGTCGGCTATGATGACTATTTTGAGTGGAAAGAGGATGTCGCCGGCAAGATTGGTTTCTCCTCTTATCAGAAATGCACTGCCGCCATCCGAATGCTTGCATATGGAGTGCCCGGTGATCTCATTGACGAGTACGTCCGTATGAGCGAGTCTACAAGCCTAGAGTTCATGTATAAGTTCTGCAAGGCTGTTATTGCTGTGTTTGGCCCTGAGTACTTGAGAGAGCCGACAGCTGAAGATACATCCCGTTTGTTGGCGATGAATGCCAGTAGGGGCTTCCCAGGGATGCTTGGCAGCATAGACTGCATGCACTGGGAGTGGAAGAACTGCCCTTCTGCTTGGCAAGGGCAGTATAAGGGCCATGTCAGGGCTTGCACTGTCATACTAGAGGCTGTGGCGTCTCAAGATCTCTGGATCTGGCACTCTTTCTTTGGCATGGCTGGATCACACAATGATATCAACGTGCTTCAGCGCTCGCCGGTGTTTGCTAGGCTTGCCGAAGGCAACAACCCACCGGTGAACTTTACTGTCAACGGCCACAACTACGACAAAGGATACTACCTGGGTGACGGTATCTATCCTCAGTGGACCACTATTGTCAAGACAATACCCAACCCTGTCGGAGAGAAGAGGAAAAGATTTGCCCAAGAGCAAGAGAGTGCTAGAAAGGATGTCGAGCGTGCCTTTGGTGTTTTGCAATCTCGATGGGGCATCGTTCGGTATCCTGCTAATACCTGGAGCATGCAGAAAACTGTGGGAGGTGATGACTGCTTGTGTGATCATGCACAATATGATCGTAGAAGAGGAGCGCCCGGAACGTCTGTACAATCAAGGGTTTCAGTTTCAGGGTGAGAATGTTGTGCCTGAGCATGGAGGAGCGGCAACATTTGAACAGTTCACCCAATTTCATCAAGGCATGCGTGATTGGAAAACTCACGTGCAACTGTAAAATGTTTTGGTTGAGCATATGTGGGCTCATGTTGGCAACCAATAGATGTATCTTCTTTTATTCGTTTGCAAAACTATGTGAAACATTTTTATTTGTATTCGGCATGTAAAACTATACTATTTCATTCGGTTTAAACTATGTTATTTATTTGATAATATATTTGAATGCAATCATCAATGTAAAATTGAGCGGCCAGCCAGCCACGGCAGCACATATGGATCGGCGCGGTGGGCGCGCTGCCGACCCATATTAAAAACAGGACGGACACCGGGCGGGCGGCCGACCCAACGAACAAAAAGCGGACGAAATCGCAGTCTGTTTGGGTCGCCCGCTTGAAGTTGCTCTTAGCGGTTGCATCACCCCAACCAGTAGTATCCGTACGCGTAGGAGGCACACTCCTTCAAATCCCAGCACTGGCGTTTGTATTTGAAGCGAGCTCCAAACGAGATCTCCAGGCCCTCGGAGTCGAGCTTGTTTCTGAAGCAAACTTTTATGACGGTCTGAGAGTGTAATTTTAGACTAAAAAGATTTGTATTGACAATTACGGACCATAGGAAGGCTCTTGCTACAGTGGCGCCGAAAGCTGTTCATTTCTCTCGGCTGCTAGAGCCATCGAAAGGCCGGACTGGTACGGGCCGCGCGAGGACGCGCTCCAAGTCCAGTGCACTGCGCAGCTGCTCCGGCGCTAACTCGGGTAGGTGCTTCTGTGATATTCCTTTTTCTAGAACGTGCTGCCGTACTCTCTTTTACCCTGTTGGACAAAGCAGACTGAGATATTTTATCCTTCAGATCGACAGCCATATCACTACCCTACAAGGTTGTATTACATTCCAAGTAAGCAAACAATGGTGTCACACCGACGGACTCTCTGATGCCACAGCGCTCCATTGCTAGCCACGTTCATGTGTCGACTTCATTTCTGGTTTCGGCTCTGCCACCATTCTTTCCGAGATCTACCCCGCATGTCCCAGGGTGAATTCCGCTGCCTCTTCCGAGATACCTACTCTGTTTTGTTCGGAAGCTCTAAGATGTTCGAGCTTAAGCTTTAAAATCGTAAAATATGCACCATCTTGGCGTGCTGGGCGTAAGCAATGATGCGCCGTGGCTGGCAAGTGGCAATAGCATCTTTGCGGGAACATGGCCGACTTTTTCACTGTTCTAACCCATTTGCTAAAGTTTAACACGATTTGATCCATGTTTAAATTTTTTTTCGGATCTGACCCATTTCAAAACGCCATCAATTATGGCGTCTTGCTTGCACTGAAGACGCTTCAAACCCTAGCGCCTGGCCTGACACACACCCTGCGCGATGTGGCAAATTTTGCCCCGACCCTAGACGCTAAAGACCATGGCGTCTACATAGCTACTATATAAGTATATGATTTTTAACCAGAGGAGATAACACATGCGTACCAAAGTCCAGCAAGTTGGCACATAGCCCTGCAGCGAGACTTATCAGCACTGACTGTATAAATATATACTGTCTTATATGGTTGTCATCAGGCTAACTGATCCAACCCTAGTCACCGCCCGTCGCTTCCGCTTCGCGTCGCTCCCGAGGTGGTCGGCCTCGATGACCGCCGCCAGGGGCCGCGCCGCCCTTACCTAGGATTCATCTGCCGGTCGTGTTGACCGGCTGCCCTAAAGAGTCTTTTTTCTAAGTCCTTACTCCGGGTTTTTCTGTCTTCCGTCGGCGTTATCTTTTTGGTTTTCCGATCTAATATTGGTTTGCGTCGCCCGCCGCCGTCGTCGACACCCGCGGCCGTCCTGCTTCTTCACCAACCCGGTGGCCTCGCGCGACAGGCGACCCCTTACGTCCGCCGTCCGCACGCCGGCCCGCCCGTAGATCTCCGTCGGCCGTCATCGCCCTACTTCGACCGGAACACATGCATCGCCCCGACCCGGCGGCCTCGCGCCATGCGGCAGCCCATCACAGCCTCTGCGTCGCCCTGTTGGGCCACAGTTCCGCCGCCTTGTGGTTCTTCTCCCGGCTACATCGACCCGCGTCACCGGTGTGTCGCCCCTTCGTGTCGTAGTGCCGCGGCCCGCGGTCTACCGCCGCCCCGAGGCCGTCCGCTCCATGTCGTCCCCGTGGCTACACCGACCCTCACGCCGTCACTGCGTCGCCCCGTCGGGCCGTAGCGAGCGTGACACGCGGTCCACGCCGTCGTCCCGAGACCGCTCCCGCGGTTGCACCGACCCGGGTTCCGTCGCTACGCCGCCCCTTCGGGCCGTAGCGCCGTGGCCCGCGGTCCCCGCTGCCGCCTCGAGGTCTTCCCGCCGTCGCCCCGACCCGCCCGCCGCCTCTGCGTTGTCCCTTCGGGCCGTAGCGCCGCGGCCCGCGGTCCACTCTACCGTCACCGCACGTCGACCTCCCGTGGTATGCACCGCACCGTCTCCCTCGGCGCGGAAATGCCACCGTCCACGCCAGCTTCGTCACGCTGTCAGGATTCCTTGCCTACTTCGAGCAACCGCCGCCGCTGCTACCTCCGTAGTCGCCGCCGCCGCTGGTCCACCCTTCTTCGTCTTCGTCCAGCACCAGCCCGTCGCTAGCGCCGCCATCATCTATCCCAACCACTTCATCTACTCCGACAACCGCGGGCGATATCGGCCCTCGCCGATTGGCGCCGCCACCGTCGTCGAGTTCTTCTCTGCTGGCCCTTCCGAAAGCAACTGAGTGACAAGATGGATGCTACATTAAAATTGCCGCTCCTTCTCATCTTCCTCGCGCTCCCGCCGCTTCTCCTCCCCCTCGCGTGCGCAGCGTTGCCGGCGCTCCTCCTCCCCCTCGCGTGCCCATCGCTGCCGGTGCTCCTTCTCGCGCACGTCGGGGCGCGACGCTGCTCCGTCGTGAGAAGAGCATGCCTCCTGCGATCGCCTCCGCCCTCGTCCGCTCAGACTGCGGCACGGCTGGCATCGGGATGCGGTGGGTGTCAAGGTGCTAGCCGTGGGGGAGGTTGATGTCCGACCACGGTAGCGGGAGCGCACGACGAGTTGGCCTCGGCGTTGCCCTTGCCAAAGAAGCCGATCATGGCGTCCAGGGTTTCTGTCTGCCGGCGAGGGGGCACGCGTGGCCAGATCTGGACGGGAGTGGTGGGGAAGAGAAGTGGATGAGCTCCCCCCTCCCGGGGCATGCTTGCAATTTAAAAAGCGTGGACTCCGGACGCTTTCACTGGCTGCCATGCGGGCCCAAGTTAGGTGGACGACATTAAATTGGACCACGGTGGTGGTTGGACTGCCGACAAGTCGGCCTGAGACGGACACCGAGCGGACGTGCGTCGCGTCCGTCCCGTGTCCGTGTGTGCAAATCAGGTGTAAATTTGTGCCAGAAATGCATCCACACAAACAAGACGCGTAAATTGGATTTGGGTCAGTGTTTATGTCTGTTTTAATCCAAACAAACACGGACGGACGAAATGAGTCAGCGCGTTGCAATTATCCTAAAGACCCAATGAGGTGATGAACTACTACACTTCTTAGCCCGTGCCCACGTGCATCGATGCACTGGATATACTTACCATGCCCACTAGCATTAGCTGCATTTTCATGCATTGTAGACGAGGTAGCTCTTGTACTGCCTTTCATATGAGACAACCATATAATACAGTAAATATTTATGCAGACGGTGCTGACAAATGTCGCTGCATGTCTATGTGCCTCTTTGTTGGATTTTGGTACGCACATGTCATCTGCTCTCGTTAACAATCGTATGCATACATGGTGTTGTAAATGAACACAGGCAGCTAGGTAGACGCCAAAGTCCTTGGCGTCTAGGGTGAGGTGAAATTTGCCACGTCGAACGGTCAATTGGGCTGACCAGGAGGTGGGCCAGAGCTAGACGCCGAGGTTCATGGCATTTTCAGTGCAAGCACGGCGCCATGGTTGTTGGCGTTTCGAATTGGGTCAAATCCAAAAAAAACCTTTAAACATGGGTCAAATCGTGCTAAACTTCAGCAAATGGGTTAGAACAGTGAAGTCCAACATGCCGCCCCTCTGTCTACCGTCTAGCCGGACTTAAATTTGGTCCCTCAAATTGTTCGGTATGTGTCTATTTTATGTCCCTATTTGATCATGCACGTAGCTATGTCTCTTACTATTTTTCTATATTGTCTAATCATATACATGTGATTATAGTTCACAATAGGCCAAATCCTACATGGCAACTGATCGGACACATCGGAGCGCTTCTTATATTGCCTCATTTTTTGGGATATATTGCCTCATGTATGGGTTAAGTGTGAGGAGTGCTCGAAAGCCGGAACATATAGAAAATCTTTGAATAGTCTGATTTTTGAGAACTTTTTTTGAGAACTTTGAATAGTCTGATTGGGTCAGTGATTATGCGTCCCCTGATCAATTTGGAAAGTAGAAATTTCTAAATCTCAGTCGACCAAGACTTACGAAGTCTCATGTTATATTCGTGAGATCTCGTGTGAACATCCATGTAAAAAAATTGTTAAATCTCACTGAGATCTAGCCCCACACTCAATAAAATACTCCGCCTTTTCCCTCTGCGGAATGTCCGGGCGCGGCGCATCTACGCAAACTTTGTAGTACTCCTACTAGTAGTACAATGATGGGGCTGTGGCCATCCTGTCGCGCGGAGAGATCAAGATGAGGGATCCGGAAGCGCCCTCGCTGGTGAGGCTGCCGGAGCACGTGGTGCTGGAGATCCTCGCGCGCGTGCCCGGCGTCGCCGACCTCTTCCGCTGCGCGGCCGCGCGCAAGCGCTGGCGCGACCTCGTCACCGAGCCGTCCTTCCTGCGACGCCGCTGGCCGGAGGGCGCGTGCCACTGCTCCTCCCTCGTCGGCTTCCTCGGCCGGGAGCGGCGCCGCGGCGGGGAAGGGCCGCCGGGCTCCAGCTTCGTGCGCGCGCCGGGGTCGGTGCTCGGCCCCGGCCGTCCCCTGCTCGGCTCCTTCGTCCCGGGCGCTGCCGGCCTCCTCGACGACCGCGTCGTGCCGCTCGCCTCGCACCGCGGCGTGCTCCTCGTGCGCTTCGGCGCCGGCGCCGAGACGGAGGCGGAGGCGGAGCCAGAGCCCTGCGTCGACCGCCTCGCCGTGTGCAACCTGCTCTCGGGCGCGTGCCACGTGCTCCCCCCGCTGCGCTGCGACTGGTTCTTCGACTACTTTGGCACGAGCGCCCACGCCGTCCTCACCGGCGAGGACTGTTGCCCCGACGACGGCCAGCGGCAATCGCCGGACCCGGCTTCCTTCAAGGTGCTGGTCGTCGGCGTCAGCGACGACCGGCGGCACTACGTTCTCCGCACGTTCTCGTCCGGTGAGCCGGGCTGGAGCGCGCCCAGCGAGTGCTTCGACCCGGTAGAGCGCGGCATCTTCGGACCGTTCAAGCGGCGCAGCGCCGTCGTGAGCCACGGGACGGCGCACTGGGTCCTCTGGGACCTGGTGAAGTTCCACGTCCTCGACGTGAACGCCGCCACTCGCCACGCCTCCTTGCAGGAGCTACAGACCCCGCCGCCGGCGGGCGACCTCCCCCTGTACGAGTCGCCGCATCTGAGCGTCGCGCCAAACAAGGCGGCGACGCTGTCGTCGCTCTGTCTGTCGAGCCAAGACCCCCAGGTGGAGATCTGGACGCGGCGGGACGGCGGCAAAGGGAGCGACGAGGATCGCGGCGGAGACTGGCGCCGGGATAGGGTGGTCGAGATCACACCCGAGCAGAATCAGATCGTCGACAGGCCACGGTGCATGTGCGCCGGAGACAGGAGTGGCACGCTGTTGATCACTGACCGGTGCCGGTGCATGTACATTTTACATCTCGAAAGTGGCGCCATGGAGGAGGTGACGGACCACCTCCGTGGCCTCCGTGACTACAAGACCGCCATGGCCGTCGAGATAGATTGGCCGGCCTTCTTCGTCTGTCGGCTTCTTGGTGGAAAGGCACATGTTTAATCTGGGGCGAGCATTTCTCTCTCATCGGCGTAAGCTGGCCGACCTGGCTGTATTAATTCGTGTTAATTATGTTCGAGATCGCAACCACCTTTGTGCAACCGGAACAAACCTCAACATATACTTCTGTATATGTTGTTCCCTCGCAAGCAAAATTAGCAAAGGTTTAAAATTGCATGCATATGCATATGGATAAGAAGAGAAAATTAATGTCATCAAGACTACTACTTTAAGAGCTTTAAGCTTTAAAATGCTAACTCCTTAAACTGCAAACTCAATTACTCCCTCCGTCCTTTAAAGAGTGTACTTCCAACTTTGTTGGAAAATCAAACATTTTTATGTTTGACCGTATTTATATAATGTTACATCGACATTTATGCCATCAAATTAGTAGCATTAGATTCATGATAAAATATACTTTCATCATATATCTATTTAGTTTCATAAACATTGATATATTTTTGCACAAACTCGGTCAAACTTTAAGATAGTTTGACTCTCCAACAAACTTGGAAGTACACTCTTTAAAGGACGGAGGTTGAACAATTATTTTTCTCCTCCGACACAAACTCATCATGGTCGGAGTCATCAACATCATCGGTCATAATATTTTTCTCCTCCGACACAAACTCATCATAACCCCATTCTAAGATCAAGTTATAGTGAATGCAACATGCAATAACAAATCTAACTTGGATGGAGAAAGGGTGAGATGTCTTCTGATCCAGGATCTTAAATCTATTATTCAAAACATCAAGTGCCCTCTCAATTGTAACTCTTGAGGTTCGAGTGTCTGAGGTTGAACAATTCGACGGCGGTACTAGAATAGTTTCGAGGAGAGAACTCGTTCAGATGGTGTCGTGGACTTAACACGGCAGATGTCCTAGCGAAAGGACTTTGTCATGGAGCCATCGCAACTAGGTTAGCTTAAAGGGGTTAATCGGGACAAAGGACACAGAGAGTTTATACTGGTTCGGCCCCTCGCGGTGGAGGTAAAGGCTTACTCCAGTTTGGGGTTGTATTGCTTGGGTTTCGATTACCAGGGAGCGAATACGCTTGACCTAGTTCCCGATCTCTTGTTTCTTGAGTTAACCCACCGCCGGGTCACCCCTTTATATACACAGGTTGATGCCCGGCGGCTTACAGAGTCTCGGACGGCTCATACACAACGTGTCTGGCTCGGTGACTAACTAAGCTTGCCTTATAATACAAGTCATACATATGGCGGTTCATCCTCTTGGGCCTCAAGTCGCCTCTAGGTCTTGGGCCGTCAATAGGCTTGCCATGATCCGCCATCTTCATTGTATAAGCCGTTAGTGGTATGACCCGGCCCCTCCTGGGCGGGTCATACCCAGTAGTTATATCCCCAACATTAGGCCCCGGGTTGATTTGAACTTGTTCACATCAATCTTCAACACTTGACTTAAAAAAATCTGGCATTGTCAATTTTATAAGCTTGCTATAACCCGCCATGACGTCAGCTCACAAAACCACCTTAACCCGCCATGACGTCATTTCGTATTAACTTCGCACGAGGCTCAGAATATCTTAACAGATCCTTATCTTTTAATAAACATCCCGAAAACTGAGGCGTCCATATAGCCACATGATGATTTCGGCCTCCTCGATTCCCGCACATGCCCTGTATCCATCCTCTTATAAATAGGGATGGGGGTCCTTTTCATTTTCCCCCCTTGCCTCCTTGTCTTCGTCTTCCTCTCGCGACTCCTCTGCAGACCCGAGCTCCGCCGGTGCCGTCCTCCGTCTGCTGCACCAACTTAGGCAACTGCATCAACCTGACGGGTCCAGAGAACGCCGGCGCTCCACCGCAGTCCATCTGCATCTGTAAGTATTCATCTCCTTATACCTCAGATCTGCATTAGGGTTTGCGTTGTTCATCGGTGTTCTTCGTCGTTTATTCGTTTTCTCCTTTAGCTCGAGTAGCTTTTGATCTGAACATGGTATGAAACTTGTGCCGTAGCAGTTTAGCATTCGTTTTTAACATCAGAATACCTTCTCTCCATAGAAGATCTCATCGGAGCACACAAACTTTTCTGCTGCCGCCACCTTACGTTTAGAATTTAGTGCCTTTTCTGAACTGATGTAGATCCAAAATTATAGCTCCAGTCTGTGAAATCTGTTTGTCCATCACTTAGCAAAATTTTCACTGATAAATTTGAAGTATCATAACTGCCATGGCGGCTTATAAACCGTGACCTGCCATATAACATTAAGTCCCGTTTTAAGCAGCCGGCATGTGATCCCTAACTTGTATAACCCGGTAGCATTCTCCGGTTTAACCATGTTTGCTTATTCATCCTCCTAATTTGGTTCTGGCTTCTAACCTCTGGCCAGTTTAGCAGCATAATCCTTAACCCGTTGGGTACCATTAGTCCCCTTTTAAGCCGCCAATATGAATATCCACGTGCTTCATGTAGGAGATATGCCCTAGAGGCAATAATAAATGCTATTATTTATCTCCAAGTTCATAATTATGTTTATGTTCCATGCTATAACTGCTATGGTTCTCGAGTCTGCAATAACACGAGGCTCGGAGGAAGACTCATATGCACGTGTGGAATAATAAACGGTAAGAAGTATTCCTAGTCTGGCCTCTAAGACTAGCTCAAGTGTTGCATGATGATTCTGTTTTCCTCGTCATGGGCATGTCTATGCCAGCAACTTTGAGGGCACAATGTTAAGAGAATATTTGTGTTGAATCGACCCGGATTGATGTTATGCTATGAGATTCATTCGTCACAAAGTTTAATGGTGCATAACACAGAGATGGTTAACGTTTGCATAATTCCTTAGACCATGAGAGTATCGAGTTTCTTCATACTTGCTTCATGAACTTTGGGGTTTGTTAAACGTCATCCGTAAATGGGTGGCTATTACGGCGGCTTACGGGTTTATTGAAAAGTATGTCAAGTAACTTGATAGCTCAAGATTGGGATTTGCTCCTCCGACGATGGAGAGATGTTCTTGGGCCCTCTCGGTGTTACGGTATCCATCATCGTCTGGCCAGACATAGTGTGATTTGATCACAGGGATGCCGCAACACGGAAACGAGAAAAGAGAACAAAACCGGTAACGAGGTAACTAGCATAGTGGACAAGTCGTTGATCCACGGGGATGCAAGTAAATCTCACCTCGGGTATTTTTAACATATCACGAAGCAACAGGAATAGCACACGACAACTGGAGGTTCACTCGAATATTTATTCGTGTGGGTATAGGGGTCAATATGGGTGTCCACGGCTCCAATGTTGATCATTGATTGGAAGGGGTTCCGGGTCATGTCTATACTTCACCGAACCTATAGGGTCACACGCTTAAGGGTCATCTATCTGCTGAATACTAGACAGGGAATCTGAGAGAAAATCATCGAAAAGGTTTCGGACACCGAAAAGTTTCGGACAGCGGAAAAGTTCCGCAGAGAGAGGTCACTGGATGAGTTTCGGTGAAACCGAAATAGTTGTTTCGGGGTATGCCATTAAGTCAAAATGGTTTTGGCACATGCCTGATAATTCTTGGAGGGTGCCAGAATCATTCTGGAAACTATTTGGAATTTTCTGAAATAAAAACCGGAAATGTTCCAGAGCTGCAGGAACCGGTTCAGATGCTTTTCGCAGATGAAAATCACTAAACTGGAATTGTTCTAGAAGGCGTTGAAAATTATTATGGTGGGTACTGGAAATGTTCTAAGCCAACATAAATATTTTCAGTTCGAACGGACGCTGAAAAATGTCGTCGTGAATAGTGAAAGTGTTTTTTGGGATATTTTATGGAAAGCCACCTTTTGGGGCTTTGCCCAAAAGATCTAGGGATGACATGAATGGATTGGGAGGCCCTCATGGGGGCCCCCCAAGGGGTGTGGCCGGCCATACTTGGGGCTCCACCTTGGAGCCCCTCTTGTTCCTTGGTTTCACTCTTATGCCCTTGAGGAAGGACTTCATTCATGTGCATTTTGGGTTTTTGTGTTAAACTACCCTACCCCTTGGGATTTCCTATAAATAGAGGTGGAGTAGCAGCCCTCCACACTCACTCTTTCTCACATACAAGTGCCATGCATGATCTGGCTTCTCTCTCCCTCCCGGCGAAATAGTTTCGTAGAGCCGAAAGGCTGTCTGGGTTCCGGCAGGAACTAGTTCTGGACCGCGAAGCCCTGCCGGATAGATGACACCGTATGTGTGCAACCCCGTAGAGAGGTCGTAGTTTCGATCCTTTTGCCCGAGGGGCTGTTTTGAGAGTGCCTCCCGAAGGGCTGTCCAAGTGACGGTCCGAGTTCTGTGAATCCTCTCGAAGGGCTGTCCGAGTGACCATCCAAGTTTTGAGGGTCCTCCCGAAGGGCTGTCCGCGACACCGTCTGAGGGACTGTACGACCGCCTCCCGGAGGGCTGTCCGTGGGGCGGATGAGGGTATACATCTTCGCGGTTGGGAGGTTGTAAATCCTAGCTGCGGGGATCTGCACCACCGATCGTCATCGACTCTACTTCCCGCTGCGCTATGAGTCGGTAACGAAAAAGATCAAACCGTGTATGCAGTCTCCATAGTGGTCCTGGGCTGGTGCGTAGGTCGGAAATTTTTTGTTTTCTGCCGCGTTCCCCTACAGTGGTATCAGAGCCGTGCTATGTGTAGATGCAGATTGCGATCTAGAATACATGGAGATGTATGAGTGTTGCACAATATAATTAGGTAGTAGATGAGTTCTATTACTAAAAATATTTGTGCGGGTAGCAGATGAAATCTGTTACCCGATGTTCTTGTTGCTTCCCTTAAATCTGCGTAGTCCTGATCTTAACAGCATTGTGGAATCTGACAAAGTTCTGGCAATCCGCGATCCTTTCATGCTGCTCCTGAGCATGCTGATTGACAGGTCAACGAAGTGCTAACAGTTCTTTGGGTTCCACTTTAGTCTAGAAAGATGGATGTTTCGCAGACTAAAGGGCAATGCAGATATGATCTGCACGGGGGTCATGCGTATGACGAAGTTCAGTGTGGGGCTCGAGATTTTATTATCTCGTGTTTCATACACCCCGATAAGTTAATCTAGCGCTTGAATTATCATACTTGATGATGGACGTTGGTAGCTTCGGTTTGTTTCGAAACCTTAGAAGCCACGTAAAACAAGTTTTTGCATGAACCGATTAGAGACGTCTAACTTGGTTTTGCAGGAGGGTTTTGCATGTGCATGTGATGTGGTATAGCAGTGCTCATAATAATTTGATTATGTATGAAATGACTATATGATGTAAAATTGATTAACATGACCTGCAAGTCATGATTCGGCATGATGGCTGGAGCCATATGATTGCACTTTAATGACATGCGTGTCAACCTTAAGTAATGCATTAATTTTATACGCTATGGAGATAGCAATATTATCTGGTGCATCGACAAGGTGGTGGCAATCTTCGCGAAGGTGAACACCGACGCGAATGCCGAAGACGAAGAAATGAAAGACTTCTCCGTCAGAAAGGGCTATACCATATCATGCGATTATGAATTGCCTGAGATGTTTATCCCTTATGATGCACCCTTCTTGATTGCGCGGTAGTCGCTTTTTATTAGGGTGATCTCTCACTTAAAATATCAAAGTAGTTAGTGTTCACCCAAGTGTAGCACCGTCTGAAATTCGTATCTTTTCGGGGTGCGCCATGTACACATGAGCACGAACGAATCGAGAGGAATGAGGCGGGTGAGGTCAGACCTCGCAGCAAGATCACTTGGTTGTCTTTGACGTTTAGGCAGGAGAGTCCTGAGCTCGGAACACACCCATCGAAAGATGAACAAGAATCACATAGAGATGTGATCGGCAAGTTGGCCTACCGATTGAAATTCGTGTCATCAGTGATGAACCCGTCAATGGCATCGAATAGAAATATGGATCTTGAATCACTCTAAATCAATTATGAGAGATATTGATTTGAGTGGGAGCGCACTGTTGAATTAACATGTTTAATTGTCAGTGCAATTAATTATGATCATTGTCTAAGTGTTTCTTGCAAAATAGTTGTAGAATAATGGCCCACGTTTCCACCTTCCCCGTTAAAATTGAATAGATGTTAAATATCTTGTTAAAACTTTACGATTGGTAACGTAATGTGAGGATTGTCCTCAAAAGTGCCGAGAAGGACTTTGTCCTATCGCATGCTTTCTGTATACTCCCGCTAAATGCAATGGATGATGAGACTCTCGTTCTCGGTCCAAAAGCTAGAATTCCGTTGCGGTCAAGTGCAATAGGTTTGCTTCCATGAAACTCGAACTTCGGAAGTTTGGGATAGTTATGTGATATTCATGGAACTGAAAATTAATTTTCAGATACAAACAAAGGCTGAAAGATATGAAATATCCAAAGCAATTTTTGTTTGCAAATTATTAGTAAAGTGTTTACTATGCATTAGACTGATAAGAGAGGGATCCAGAAGAATGCCTATCATATGATGAAAGGTGAATAAAACAACAACTTAAAGAGAAAGGAAGTGTCCAAAGGGTGTTAGTATGACTTACACGCCTAGGAAGTCCGGGGCTAACGCCACTCTTAAGTTGGGTGCTTCTTTTGCGAGTAGGAGAAATACTAAAAGTTAAACCGTTAGAAGTATAAAGGCAGAAAGAAAGATGACTGGAATATCCATCTCATGTATGAATGTCATACAAGTTTTTGATGTATAGCAGGCTGGTCAAAGATATAGTTCTTGGGAATTATGGTTAAACATGTTAATCACTAATTCTTGGGTATTGTGAGTTAATCACAAAGATACCCGCTCGATTGCATTCTGTTACGAATCAATGTAAGAGCTACTATGGCCTAAAAAGACTAGCCAGAAATGAGGTTAATGTATACACAGGGAACATAGTAAATGTTACTATACCTTCCATCGGTGTATTGCCATCCGTATTTATTTTCATAATTCATTTAGAGTTTTACAAACTCTAGCCCATTGCATAAGGTATCTTGCAAGAAGGTTGTTCATAAGAGAACTTTCGTGTTCGATGTTATGAATAACACAAGGTCCATACTTTCATTATGAATGAGATGTATGTTATGAATATTGATAATAATACAATACCTCTGGGTTTACTTTCATAATTCATTTGAGTTTCATACACTCTAGCCCATTGCACAATGTTTGTTGCAAAAGAGTTGTTCATAAAAACAACAATTGTTGTTAAGTATTATGAATAACATGAAGGGCCATGCTTCCATCCAAGATGGGATGTATGTTATGAATATTGATGGTAATATGATACATCCATAACACTGACGCTAAATGTCGCAAGACTAAAAGAATACCACACAAGTGTGGCACTACATTTGGTCACATTGGAGAAACCCGCATGGAAAATTCCATTATGATGGATTTTGAAGTCTTTTTGATTTTGAATCATCTGACACTTGCAACTTTCCTCCGAAAAGTGAAGTGACTAAAATACCGTTCACAGGCCATAAGGAACGAACAACAAACTTATTAGTGATCATACATTTGATGTGTGTAGTCCGATAAGTGTTGTTAGTGGTGGATTTATTTATCTTCAGAAATGACTCAAGTAGATATATGGATATTTACTTGATGAGACGTAAGTCTGGATCTTTTGAAATCATTCGAAAGGTTTTCAAAAATGAAGTAGAAGTTATTGTAACAAGAAAATTATGTTTCTGCAATTTGATTGCACAAAGGAATATTTGAGTTACATGTTTAGCGAATGTCTGATGAGTTGTGAAAGGGGTTTCATAACTTGCACCTCCCGGAACACCACTGCAAGTGGAAAGTCCGTGGAGATGTAATCTAACCATTTATGACATGGTAAGGTCAAAGATGACATAAATAAATTTGCCATTATCCCTTTTAAAGTGATGCTTTAGAGACTGCGGCTTTTACACTGAAAAGAGCTACATCGGGTCTGTTGAAATGAAGCCATGGTATGGTACGCCCAACCATGTTATATCTTTTCTTAACATTTGGAATATGGGGCTTGTGTAAAAGGTTACAAACCTATTCCAAATCAGACAAGTGCTACTTTGTAGGTTATACCAAAATGTTGGGTATTCCTCCCTCACTATACCTAGGCAAAGGATTTTTGCCACGAAACGGTATGCTTTTAAAGAGAATGGTTCTTACAAAAGGGTAAGTGGGAGGACAGTGCAACTCGACGAGATAACAAGTATCTTCGTCATCAGGTCAAAGGAAAGGAACCTTGGAAGTGATTCCAGAGTTTCCTACTGCGACTGATCCGGAAGCCTCTACATGAGATGTATGGACTTCGGTCAAACTTGTAGCTGAACAACGTAGGCAAAGCTCGTGCAAACCTCGCAGGTGTGCAAACGAGATATTGTTGTTAGACAACATTATACCTACGATACACAAGGAAGCGTTGATGGGCCCTGACTCCGGAATTGGCTAAATGCCAATACAACCCGAGTTAGTTTCCATATAAGTGATTCAAGATTAAAACCTTGATACACCTTTCGGAAGACTTAGAGTCTAACGAATATTTATGGAACTTAAAACTGATACAGATAAAAATGTTTTATCCATAAAGCTCGACTTGTTGAAACAACAAGTTCAAGAGTTGACTACGATGAGGTTGTTTTCATCGTTGCGATGCTTAAAGTCGGTTCGGGTTGAACTAGCAATTAATACATATTTCAATCATGAGATATGAAACATGGATGACAATAGGATTTCCATCTGATGGAAATGAAACCAAGGACTTGCATGTGTTACAGTCCAAGGCATTTTGTCTATCCAGAGGATGCTAGTAAGGGTGCAAACTTCAGAGTTCCAGCGATGGACAGAAGAGAGCAAAATGGAGTTGGAATCTTCGTGCTTTGATGAAATGGTCAAAGGGGTTTGACTTCATCAATGGGTAACAAAGATGCTTGTAATTCAAGAAAGTAAGTGGGAGCGTAATAATATTTCTAAAAACCTTGTGTGCTTGACACATTGTTAATTGGAAATAAATTTCTTGACACGAATTAGGACTTCATTTGAAAATAGTTTTTTGATGAAGTGCTTAGGCTAAATAGCCTCAATATTAGGCATAATGATCTATGGAGATAGATTTACCTAATAGGGCTAAGCAATGAATACATATTGACAAGGTGCTAAAACCTTTTAGCATTTAAAACCGCCAAGGAGTGATTCTTGCCGGAGTCACATGGAAGAGTTTTTTGCAAGACTCGGTGTCCCAAAACACTGATGAGCAAAATACATGATGCAGATTCCACACACTTTTGTGTTTGGATTAATCATGTATTCCATGGTATGTAAAACAACCAGATATGTCCGATACTCCCAAGGTGTTGCGAGTATGGATACTAAAGTGATCAAAGTACTGATCATGGGACAACAGTGAAAGATGTCATTGAGTACTAGAGTAAGTACTGATGATATGTTTTCTCGCAAGCGGAGATCATGAAGAGTTCGTTGTAAAATGTTACATCGATACAGTCTTCATCTTTTCTCCATGCGATTTTCGATTTAAGTTAAGGGTTTTGTGTAATACACAATATGGTGGCACGGTAGTTGGAAATTGTTCCCAACAGGATACTGTGGCGAATTCTATAACAAATGACTAAGTATGTTGACGCTTTAGAAGCGACAAACAAGATGTTGAATCATATAGTTCATTCATGAACTTAGTATGGTTCCAAGATGGCTTTTGTCAATGGGACACTACTGCAGGTAGTTTCTCCAAACTCAGTCTGAGGAATCAAGGTTTGACCTGTGATTCACATACATAAAAGCTAAGTCCACACAAAATATGAATTTTGTGAAAGCGTGAAAACGCGAGGATATGCAGAGATAGACACGGAGCTGAAGTTGTCAGATCCGATGGACATCAGGCTATACCACATGCGAAGCATTTTTACACCGGTATGCCATAGGTGTAAAGTGCATTAGCATTAACTAGATTATTGACTCTAGTGCAAGTGGGAGTCTGTAGGAGATATGCCCTAGAGGCAATAATAAATGCTATTATTATCTCCAAGTTCATAATTATGTTTATGTTCCATGCTATAACTGCTATGGTTCTCGAGTCTGCAATAACACGAGGCTCGGAGGAAGACTCATATGCACGTGTGGAATAATAAACGGTAAGAAGTATTCCTAGTCTGGCCTCTAAGACTAGCTCAAGTGTTGCATGATGGTTCTGTTTTCCTGATCATGGCATGTCTATGCCAGCACCTTTGAGGGCACAATGTTAAGAGAACATTTGTGTTGAATCGACCCGGATTGATGTTATGCTATGAGATTCATTCGTCACAAAGTTTAATGGTACATAACACAGAGATGGTTAACGCTTGCATAATTCCTTAGACCATGAGAGTATCGAGTTTCTTCATACTTGCTTCATGAACTTTGGGGTTTGTTAAACGTCATCCGTAAATGGGTGGCTATTACGGCGGCTTACGGGTTCATGGAAAAGTATGTCAAGTAACTCGATAGCTCAAGATTGGGATTTGCTCCTCCAACGATGGAGAGATATTCTTGGGCCCTCTCGGTGTTACGGTATCCATCATCGTCTGGCCAGACACAGTGTGATTTGATCATAGGGATGCTGCAACACGGATACGAGAAAAGAGAACAAAACTGGTAACGAGGTAACTAGCATAGTGGACAAGTCGTTGATCCACGGGGATGCAAGTAAATCTCACCTTGGGTATTTGTAACATATCACGAAGCAACAGGAATAGCACACGGCAACTGGAGGTTCACTCGAATATTTATTCGTGTGGGTATAGGGGTCAATATGGGTGTCCACGGCTCCGATGTTGATCATTGATCGGAAGGGGTTCTGGGTCATGTCTATACTTCACCGAACCTATAGGGTCACACGCTTAAGGGTCATCTATTTGCTGAATACTAGACAGGGAGTCTGAGAGAAAATCATCGAAAAAGTTTCGGACAGCGGAAAAGTTCCGCAGAGAGAGGTCACTGGATGAGTTTCGGTGAAACCGAAATAGTTGTTTCGGGGTATGCCATTAAGTCAAAATGGTTTCGGCACATGCCTGATAATTCTTGGAGGGTGCCAGAATCATTCTGGAAACTATTTGGAGTTTTCTGAAATAAAAACCGGAAATGTTCCAGAGCTGCAGGAACCGGTTCAGATGCTTTTCGCAGATGAAAATCACTAAACTGCAATTGTTCCAGAACGCGTTGAAAATTATTATGGTGGGTACTGGAAATGTTCTAAGCCAACATAAATATTTTCAGTTCGAACGGACGCTGTAAAATGTCGTCATGAATAGTGAAAGTGCTTTTTTGGATATTTTATGTAAAGCCACCTTTTGGGGCTTTGCCCAAAAGATCTAGCGATGACATGGATGGATTGGGAGGCCCTCATGGGCCCCCCAAGGGGTGTGGCCGGCCACACTTGGGGCTCCACCTTGGAGCCCCTCTTGTTCCTTGGTTTCACTCTTATGCCCTTGAGGAAGGACTTCATTCATGTGCATTTTGGGTTTTTGTGTTAAACTACCCTACCCCTTGGGATTTCCTATAAATAGAGGTGGAGGGGCAGCCCTCCGAAAGCAATCTTTCTCACATACAAGTGTCATGCATGATCTGGCTTCTCTCTCCCTCCCAGCGAAATAGTTTCGTAGAGCCGAAAGGTTGTCTGGGTTCCGGCAGGAACTAGTTCTGGACGGCGAAGCCCTGCCGGATAGATTACACCGTATGTGTGCAACCCCGTAGAGAGGTCGTAGTTTTGATCCTTTTGCCTGAGGGGCTGTTTTGAGAGTGCCTCCCGAAGGGCTGTCCAAGTGACGGTCCGAGTTCTGTGAATCCTCCCGAAGGGCTGTCCGAGTGACCGTCCGAGTTCTGAGGGTCCTCCCGAAGGGCTGTCCGCGACACCGTCCGAGGGACTGTCCGACCGCCTCCCGGAGGGCTGTCCGTGGGGTGGATGAGGGTATACATCCTCGCGGTTGGGAGGTTGTAAATACTAGCTGCGGGGATCTGCATCGCCGATCGTCATCGACTCTACTTCCCGCTGCGCTACGAGCCGGTAACGAAAAAGATCAAACCGTGTATGCAGTCTCCATAGTGGTCCTGGGCTGGTGCGTAGGTCGGATTTTTTTTGTTTTCTGTCGCGTTCCCCTACACTTCAATGTTCATCTTCTAGCTTAACACGTCAGTCGTTATAGCACTTTACTTTTGAATCAATGGTCCGGCTTAACAGCATAATCTTAAACTGGCAATATTTCTTTCTTTTAGGCCTTCCACCTCAAAATGGGCAAAATTGTGACTGCCTGCAACTGTGTCATTTCCCGGGTCACCGAGGAAGAGTTGAACGAGTATGTTCAAACAGGCGTCCTAGCCAAAAAAGATGTCATCCATTGGAGGGTGCCAGGCACAGAAACCCCTCCTGAGCCCAAAGATGGTGAAATAATTGTCTTCACTGATCATATGCTTCGGGGCTTCAGCCCTCCCGGCTAAAAGTTCTTCTGTGATGTGTTGAATTTTTTCAAGCTCCATCCACAAGATATCAGACCAAATTTCGTTTCAAACATATGCAACTTTCAAGTATTCTGCGAGGTATACCTTCAACAAGAGCCCACTATAGAACTATTCAGGGAAATTTACTATTTAAACCGGCAGAACGAGTTCACAGACGGGCCCAGCCTAGAGTTAGGCGGCATCTCTATACAGTGACGGAAAGAAGCCACCTTCCCAGCCGCCACTCTGCCCAGTAATCCCAAAGACTGGAACCAAGCCTGGTTTTATTGCAAAGACACTTCTCCAGAAGGGGAAAATCCTCTGTCGGGTTATCGCGCCAGCCGGCTTAGCAACATGCATCCTCTTCTAGACCGCATCAGCACAAAGCAACAGGCCAAATATGCGCCCATTTTTTCAAAAATGAGAGCCTTCATGCCTAACGGTTTAACCGGCATCGACCTTGTCCAGTGCTGGGTTTCATGGAGGATATTGCCCCTTAGCCGCCGACTCGGCTTAATGTGTGAATATACTGGCGACTTGAAAGATCCACTTCGCCACTGCCAGACAGAAATAACTGAAGAAGACATCAATAATATGACCAAATCTCTGTTGAATGAGAGTCTGGAAGACTGCAGCAAAGTTGGACTAAATCCTTTCTGCGTTCTCAACCAACCGCCAGTTGTAAGCTTTTAAGCTATTTCCGGTTTAAGCACTGTCTTTCATTTAAACTGTCTTCTCATATCCCACTTTATTTGTGTAGGCCAATTCTCCTTTCTGGAAGAGGAAGTTAGATAATCCGGTCAAGAAGACCCAGACAAAGAGCAACGCGACCAAAAAACCAGCCAGGAAGAAGACCAATCCCGCCGAGTTATTCAACTTGGATGAAAATGATGATGATGATGATGATGAGTCAGAGGTAGAACTTGATTCCCTTGGCTCATTTTTTGTACACCTTATTGACAATGACCATTATCAGGATGATGCGGAGGCCAGCCGTGCAAATGATGAAGAGGTAATTACTCTTTCCTCTGGCTCAGAACCTCTGCCAACACAGAAAACTCGACAAGCAAGCCGGAAAGTAGGATTTTCTCACCCTTTAGCTTACTTGGATCCCAACTTTATTTTGAAGAAACAACAGCATGAAGCTCGCCGCACGACTCGGAATAGCGGTGGTGGGGTTTTATCCTCCGGCTTACCCAATACCCCTATTCCTCACAAATGCCATGCCGAGGTTTCACAAATTTCTGACTTAGCTTATCCCAAGGCGGGGCTTTTTCATCAACCTCTTAACCCTTTCGACTCAAATTATCAGGGAACATCTCACTCCTCCTCCGGCGACTCAACAAGAACTCAAATCCCAGTCTTCAAGACCGTGCCTGGGTAAGAATGTCTAAGACTATCCACTTTTGAATCATGCATTTAGTTGTCATATTAAATTTGTCTTGTACTTCCTTTCCAGCGCTATGGCAAAGCCTAGTAAGAAGCAAAAAATGGATAAGCTGGCTGAAGAACCCAAGACTGTTGAACCGGAGAGGCATGCCACATCCGAGACTTTGCATCGAGCTTAAGAAACTGCTATGGATGACCTGCCACCAGAACACCCAATCACCGCAGATCCCATAAATGTTGATCCGGAACCAGCCAAGCCGCCCAGTCCTGCGCAACCGGCTCAAGAGACTGAAGATATATTGATTACTGACATAGCTTATACAGCCCCAAGCAACCCCATTTCCCTATCCAAACACATCGCCAAAGAGGAGTTCTCTGCTGTTGACAAGGGAAAATGGAAAGTGGATTTAGAAGGCTATGCTCAATTTAGTGCTCAAGAGATCCACTCTGGTTATTTGAACCGCCTTCACACCAGCCGTGACTTCGAAGCCGGCTTGGTCAATCTGGTGAAGGAACGCTTTGAGGTAATCCAGCACAATCCTCTTTATATAAATACACCTCTATTAGCCGCCAAGTCTACAGAATATGATAGAATTAAATATGATGTAGACTTTTAGATATCTATAAACATATCAAGATCAAAGCCAGTAGCCCCCAAGGGCCGGCTTAAACTATCAAGTTAAGCCAGGACTTCCAATAGCAGTGATAAAGTTTGCACCTGTAGCCCCCAAGGGCCAGTTTAATCAACATGAATAAGCCGGGACTTATCACCATGCCTGTAAATAAAATCCAGCTGCGTAGCCCCCATGAGTCAGCTATAGTCATAGCAGTGTAGCCGACTCATCATAGAATTGTTTTCAGTAAGAGCAATATGCATTAGCCCCCAAGTGCCAAGTAAAATACTTGTATTGTGCTTGGGACTTCAAATAATATGATCATAATACTTCCTATCTTGTTCATGTTGCAGGCTGAATTAAGCATGAAGGAATCCCAAGTCAATGATCTGAGGGCCAACATTGAAACCCAACAATCTGAGATTTCAAAAGCCAAATCAGAACTGAAGACTGCATTGGAAAACATTGAGCAGTTGAAACAAAACTTCAGTACTGATAAAACCGGCTGGGAGATCGAGAAGGCAGCTCTATTAAAAAGAGCATAGGATGCCGAAGCAGCCCTTAAACCGGTAACAGACGAGTCACCCGGTTTAAAATATCAGATCAACAGCATGACGTCGGCTATCTTCGGTCAGTAGCAAAAAATATCCTCCTTTGCACCAATAGTATATCATAATCATCTGTCGGTTTACCCATAATTTTACGGATGCAGGCTCCCGAAGCGCCAAACTGGGTTCAGACATGCGCATCAAACTTAAAGCTGTCTATACTCTGGTAGAGCATCTATATACTGGTGCTCAATGGACAATCTCTGCTGCTATTCATAAGAAACAGCCGCCCTCCCTCATCAAGGAAACACTGGAGAAGCTATCGGTGCTGCCCCAAATAATTGAAGATTTAAAGTGATCAGCCGCCAGAGCCGGCGCCATGACTGCCCTAAGCCGGGCCAAGGCATGGCAGGCAGATCTTGATCCAGAAGATTTGGCAAATGGCTTCCCTAGTGTAAAAGAAGACGGGTCTCCCTTCAGCGTTGTTGATTTTGCAAAGATAGCAAGGGAAATGCGGCCATTGGCAAGCAAGCTGGCTGAAGACACAGATCTGTCCCAATACCAAGCGGCTTATGACACTGAGAACAAGAAGGTGAAGGCACCAGTTCATTAGGAGGTGGATCTCATCCTGCCGACTCGTAAGCACACCTTCGCTCCGGACATTTATCCATCAAGTCTTATAGATGACGGGGTTGTGTTTAGAGCTTTGACCGGTATCAACTGGGCTTCGCCTGACTTCCAGCCAATGGGTAACCAAGGAGAAGAAGAAGCAGCGCAGGATGACCCGGAGGCTTCGACCCGCCAAGACTAGAAGTCTTAATTCATGAGCCGGTTTTTGTGCGTCTCAAAAACACGTATTGTTTTGCGGCCATATGATGCCTTGTAATAGGCTAGTTGAACAACCCTGATCTGTCACGCCTGTCGGCGTTCTGGGAATGGGGGTCCCCAGACTTGCCTGCCTGCGGCCCATGGCGTGGCTGAGCTAGCAGGCCGTACGGCCCATCTTCATCAACAAGGCATCCAAGACCCTCGCGAGGGGCCAAGCCTCGCAAGGCGGACGACGCGAGACCTCCTCAGGAGTGGCCAAGCCAGGCAGGCTCACGAGGAGCGGAGATATCAAGGCGGGGCAAACCTCACGAGGCCCTCATGACGTGAGCCATGACAATCGGCACCAGGTGGGCGCCAGGCAGGCGCCAGCGCACGCAGCGTCCTTGTTTCCTCTTTGGTGCTAAGGAAGCCAGCGCAGGCGAGGAGTATCGAGGCATCAGGCAAAGGTTGCTATATTGGTGCAACGAGACCAAGACCAGGAGGACGGCAAGACGGAGGTCATCGTGGAGCCCAAGACGGCGTCACCACCAGAGCCTTTCGAAGGCGAAGACCACTTTTGTCAGGATAGCTTGTACTAGCTGTCCCCCTTCAAGTTTGCCCGCCGTTGTTGGCTCCCTTCCCGCTCAATATTTGGGAAGAGGATCAGGGCCTCTATAAATAGGTCTAGCCACCACAGTAGTAGGGACAACTGTCAGGACCGGTTTTCCAATAAAACATTTATTGAGAAACCGACCCTTTTATTGGACCAGTATAGAAGAATCCTTCTTACTGGTAGACAAATCCTTGATACAGAAATCCAGAAGTACTAAATATTATACAGGGTTGAGCTGAGGCTGCTCAACAATTTATTACAAGCACGCCGATATTATACATAAAGGCGGATATGACACAAGGGGTATGGTGGCATAACTACTGACTCGTAATAAAAGAGGTGGTGGATATGTCACAGTGAAGTGGGTGACATGACTCCTAAATCTTACAACTCATCGAGCACCGGAGTGAGGCTCGATGACTTTTATTCTGAGTAGCGGAAGCATATATAATACAAGTGACCAATTCCAGGATCGCACGGGACTGACTGGGACTCCTCTAGGCATCAGACTCGCTATCGAACTCTTCATCCATAAGATCGCCTTTGTCAACATCTGGCCAAATCAACAAGCCAGGTGAGTACTATGAAAGTACTCGCAAGACAGTTTGGACATAAGATATAACAAATGCAAACATGATGCACATGAGCAGATTAGTAATGCGCACTCAGATAATAAAATTTGCACTGCATGATAAATAAAAAGGGAGTCAGGCGGTAGTCCTCCCGAAATCCCAATGAAATAACTGAAAACCGATCGGGTGTCTGAAGCGACGCCTCAAAGGGTAGAAATAAATTAATAATGCCGCAGTCGGGAGTCCGGGCGACACCACATAAAGGGCTTATATTGAAATATAAATGACAGTGCGTGCCACAGTCGGACGTCTGAGCGACATCACATAAAGGGCTTATATCAAAAGTAAATAACAAGAGTGCCACAATCGGACGTCTGAGCGACATCACATAAAGGGCTTATATCAAAAGTAAATAACAAGAGTGCCACAGTCGGACGTCTGAGCGACATCACATAAAGGGCTTATATCAAAAGTAAATAACAAGAGTGCCACAGTCGGACGTCTGAGCGACATCACATAAAGGGCTTATATCAAAAGTAAATAACAAGAGTGCCACAGTCGGACGTCTGAGCGACATCACATAAAGGGCTTATATTTCATTATTCGAATTCAAGTAGCTCATGAATTTAAATCATCTCAAGGAAGTACACATGTACGTAATAATAAACTGGTTAGTCCATCCACAGGAATAACATTCAACCTGGTTTACCAATCATGTTTGTTCCCCGGAGATTTTCACTGAGACTGACACAGAGACTGACGCCGAGACAGACGTTGAGACTGATACTGATATGGATATGTTGACCAAGATCCTTGACCATGGACACGATTACTCGGAAGATTTTGACTCTGCAGAGTTTGTACTTTTAACCACAGCCAACGGATTTCAGTAGTCACAAGGGACTAGTTCCGTTTACGGTATTTTAGGAGAAACACATCTAACTAGTACACACCCATTCCACATCCCGTTGCCAGGAATCACCCTAGGCAACGTTCAAGAAAAACCTTAAGACGGGGAGGCTACAAGCTCGCGTAGCATGGGATCAAATTTATATCGCGCGCTCTAAGGGGTGCCCCCCTCTCGGTCCCAACCGGAAACACCCATGCCCCCTGACCGGATGACTGGCTTTAATCCAGGGCCATGGAACCCTCATCCCGGCCCCTCTCTTTGGTGTGTACGAGGAAAGAGGTTTGCAGCTTACTAAACCGTATCCTTTGCAGAAAACATGTGGTAGCACAAAAGGGAACAGACGGTAACGTGGCTCGATCCACATTAACACGGGAGCTTAACGATTGACATAAGACTAGCATGCTTCAACAATACCATCTTAACACCTTTCATGTCACCACATGATTTTGTTATCACCCATCAAAAGATCACATCAAGTTTCGAATCATACTGGTAGTTGCCTTGCATGCAATATAACACTCACTGATGCTCATATAAACATGACATGCACTAACTATACAAGCAGCATGCAAAACACTCATCATATCAAAGGTTCAAAAATGCTTGCCTGGTTCGGAGTAGTCGGAGTCTAGCTCGGCGAAGTTCGCGGTTCCGTCACCTCCTCCGGTATCTACGGTATAAAGAAATCGCATACTAACGTAAATACCGAGTGTGCATAAAAGTTGTTCCAAATATTTTTCAAATAAATATTATAAAAAACTAGACAGAAAAATAAAGATGACGGAAAAAGAATCAACTCAAAATCATCTTTTGTTTAAAAGTTGTTAAGGTTTTAGTCCAGGGACTCATCTGTAATGAAACAGAAAGTCTCTAGGGGCTAGTTTATAAAAACAGAAACGTTTCGGTTAGAAATACGCCAGCCCAGAAGGAAAACGTACTTTGCCCGAAGGCGCTTTCAGAAAATGGTTCGAATAAGAAGAGAAGAGGCTGACGAGGGGGTCCCACCCGTCAGGTTCAAACTTTGAAACAGAGCTCGCCGGCGCCGAGGCTCGCGTTGGTCGCCGGCGTTGATCCACGGCGAGGCAGGGGGATCGGAGGGTACCTACGGGTTCACGGTGTCCTTCCGTGTCGGTGGGTGGTGGACTTGGTCGTCGGCGAGCACCACGTCGACGGTGGCCTCAACTCCGGCGGACGGTGGTTCGGGCGAGGATGATACTCTCCGACGGGAGCTGCAACCTTCAAATTAGGGCGCGGGTTAGAGAAGTGGTTGCACTAGGAGGCTACTGGCATGGTTAGAGAGGCGGGGGTGCACGCACTTGAGCAAATCTTGCTGGATCCCGAAGTGGGTCGGGGCGGCCGGAGTCGGGGAAGAAGGCCTCCCCGAGGTCTCCCCAGTGGCTGGGCGTGGTTCTGGTGAGGTGGAGTGACGGTGCTTGGTCGAGGTCGAGCTCTGGGCCTCCTTTTATAGCCGATTCGAGGCGGTTGCCGTGAACGTGATATCTCCGGCGGGGCAGTGGTCGGACCAGGGGTTTAGGGGGCTGGGCAGCAGCGGATTGGTTCACTGACTCCGTTTCACGATTAATCTCGGTCGGACTTGGGCGATACTCCATCCCTTGACGGAACGGCCTCACGGGCTCGTCGGCGACAGTGGGCGCGCTCTGCGCCACTCAGGCTACGGCGACGGCTCTGTGGCACGCACAGGGAAGGGGACGGCCACGCGGAGGCTTCTGGTGGTTTGGGTGGTGCTGGACGGCGCCGTCCCTCGTTGCGCCTCTCTAGCAGCCGTAGCAAGTGCTGCTGCCGCCGCTCACGGAGGTGATGCACCTCTGCCAGCTCATCGCCGACGCTCGCAACCGTCCAGGCGACCGTGCGGTGCGGTGGATAAGAAGGGGGAACAGGGAGCAAGGCGCCACTGCAGTTACTGGCGAGATCGACGTGAGGTTCTGAAGAAAACAACACTGTCGACTGAAACTGATCACTGAAACTCTGAACTTGACAGTAACAGTGCACGCCAGCTGTTCGACAAAATGATTCTGGCATGTGGGAAATTTTTCTGGAGCTGATCTTTGGTGGAGAGGTCTCTTGATGCATCTAGAGGCCTCATGATTTTTCTCAGAATTTTTGGAGAAGGAAGATAACGAATTTCACCAAAATGACAAATCTGGTCCAAACTTGCAGCAAGCAAATTTTGAAAATTTTGAACTGTGGACCAGTGGATCTTCATGGATCTTGGTTGAGGGTTCTAAGGACTAGCCAGGAAACTTGTTTGGAATCAAAACTCAAAGGAATTCTAGTGGTTCCTTTGTAAATCCCTAAGGGCCAAAATAGGAGGCAGAAAAGATTTTTGATTTAAAATAAATGGAAATAAATCCAAGGGGGAGTTTAACTTGCTGGATTTGAAGCTAGACTTGACACAAAGTGGTAAGATGGCTCTTGGGAGGGAGATTTCAACCTAGGTCATGGCAAGAGATAATTTTTGAAAGGGGAAGGATCAATCCATAAGCCATAGGGTTATTTTTAAAAGAAGGGATTTCAAAAACTTTCCCAAAGAAAATAGTTGTGTTGAATCAACACAAAATGAAAAGCCCTCAAGACCAAAGTAAAAGTTGAGAAAGAAACATAAAATACTTGCCTTAAAGGTTTTGAGAAGGAGAGGTTTTTAAAAAAAATTAAATAACCTCCTTCCCATAAAAAGAAAAATAATAAAACCAAATAAATTTTTTGGGGTGTTACAACAACTAGAACAGATCGAAAGCCAACCCGAGCACAAGAACACCTCAACCTCAGGAGGCCGCTCTTCCCCTTGTACTGTTCATCATCAGCCCAAGAGGCAATCCACCACCACCACACTTGAGTAGGGTATTACACCACAACGGTGGCCCGAACCAGTATAAATCCCGTGTCTTTCTGTGTTGCGAGTTCGTCGAGTTCGTCCGCGAGATCTTAGCGAGCTAGGGCGTAGATCGGTAGGAGGGAAAGACTTCGCGCGCACCCCAGTGTTCGAACCTTAAGGGTTTGTCGGAACCCCACATCCGACATTTGGCGCGCCAGGTAGGGGTGCGCCGGAGCTCCTCTCCACCAACCTATGCCCCGCGCCGCCGCACTTCGCCCCCATGGCAGGTGCCCCGCCATCCACCTCTGCGGCCGACGCCAACAGCGGGGCATCTGGGTACCGAGCCCTGGCCCCCGCCTTGCGACGAGTGCGGTCGCCGACCAAGTTCAGGCTAGAGATGCCGCCGCGTTACGACGGCGCGGCAGACCCGACGCCGTTCCTGCTGACGTACAAGGAGGCTGTCCTCGAAGCCGGAGGCGACGACAAGATCATGGCCAACTGGTTCCCCATGGCCCTCGCCGGCGAGCCACGCGCCTGGCTACTCAACCTCCCGGGATCCACGGTGGCCTCCTGGGGGGAACTCCGCGACCTCTTCACCGCTCGCTACGCGGTGCCGGCGCACCACGCAGTCGTGGCCCTGCTGGGTGGCTCTCAAGCACCACCTTCAGACCGCCACGTCAAGCCGTTCCTCCGTCAGATAGGAGCCACATCCAAGCGCCCGGGGGCTCCGCTGGGTTGGGCCGCGCCAGAGGCCGACCTCATGTTCGGGTCAGAAGACCACCCCGACTCCACCGCCGGCTCCGGAATGCTCCCGATGCTCTGCACGCCCACCATCTGCAACGTGGTCGTTACCAAGACCCTCATCGACGGCGGCGCTGGCCTCAACTTGCTCTCCGTAGAAGCCTTCAGCCTTCTTCACGTGCCGCCTGAGCGGCTCGGCCTCAGCAAGCCCTTCTCGGGAGTGGGTGGTGGAGCCGCTCACTCTCTGGGGCAGATCCGCCTCCCTGTCACCTTCGGCGCACGCGACAACTACCGCACCGACACTACAAAAAAAGACACATCCGTGACATTTTGGGCCGAACGAATTTTTTTCTGTCATACATATGACACTTCTATGACGATAATTGTGACAAACCCGGTATCATCATAGATGTGGTGGGCTCCTACTTCTATGACAAAAAATCATGACAGAAAATGGGCTTTTCGTCCTGGGCGGGCCGGAGATGCAGCTGCATGACATTCTTTGGGCCATCCATGATGGAAAAAACCGTGGTAGAAGCGAGGGCGAGGAAAATTTCGGGGAGTTCCCGGTTACGGTGGGAGGTCGGGGGTCGAGCGATGTGCGTTTCTCTCATACACGTACGCGCGTGTGTGCGAGGCGTTGGCTCTAACTGAACCCGAGCGAGGCGTTGGGCTCTAACTGAACCCGAGCGATTGCACTGCAGGCTACGCGTTACTGAACCCGAGCGATCGATCGATGGCTGTTAACTGAACCCGATCGAGCGATTCCTTCGCTACTCCTGCTAACTGAAGTCGATCGATGCTGCCTCTGAATGAACAGTGAGCATTGCTGGGGGGTTTGGATGAACAGTTGCCGGTGGGGGTGGATGAACAGGACCCCGTGGTGTTGCCTCTGGATGAACAGGACCCCGATCGATCGAGCTGGTTGGGGCTGGACGAACAGGACCCCGTGGTGGGCAGGATGAACAGGACCACCCCGTGGAGGGCAGAATGAACAGTAGACGGTGGAGGGCTGGATGAACAGTAGCCCGTGGAGGGGTGGTTGAACAGGAGCCCGTGGAGAGGGCTGGTTGAACAGTAGCCGGTGGAGTAGCGCGTGGTGGAGGCTGGATGAACAGGAGCCTGTGGATGAACAGTCGCAGGTGGAGGCTGGAGGAGGTCGACGGTGGATGAACAGTAGCTCGTGGAGGCTGGAGGGGGGCGACGGTGGAGATGAACAGTATCCCGTGGAGTCCCTTTTTCCGGTACGCCACACCCCTCCCGATGAACAGGACCCCCGTTTCGACCGTAGCGCTCCAACACAAGTCCGTTTCCTCCGTTTTGCGGTACGCCACACCCCTCCCGATCAACAGGACCCCCGTTTCGACCGTAGGAGGTCCGTTTCCTCCGTTTTGCAGTACGCCAGACCCCTCCCGATGAACAGGATCCCGTTTCAAACGTGGCCAGTCGAACACAAGGCCGTTTCCTCCGTTCTGCGGTACGCCAGGCCTCGTTTCCATCGGCCGTTCCGTCCAAACCCTCCCGATGAACACGACGATGCATTCCGGTCCGACCCAGCCGGTTGGCTCCCACGCGTTCCGTTCCTCCCGATGAACACGACGCATCCCGTTGCCTCCCCATGAACACGACGCATTCCGTTGCCTCCCCATGAACACGACGACGACGTTGTTTCTCCGTTCCGACCCATCCATGTACACGAGCCCTGGCCGTACGTATGCGCGAGTAGGCGTTCGAGACCCCGCCCGTATGTACACATACGTGACCGTATTTTCTTTCTTGCACCCTGGCCGCTGTACGTACGTGTACATGCTACGTGCGCGCCTCTACTACGACACGTAGGCGCCTCTACTACGACACGTGTGCGCCTCTACATCCACCAGTATATATGTACATACACGTTCGCGACCAGAATGACAACGCTACGTACCCTTCGACCAGGTGGGTCCCGACTGTCAGGCACTTCCTTGCCTGCCAAGATGTAGCTGGTGGGTCCCAGCAGTCAGGGGGCGAATCGTTTTTTTGCCCGGACGCACTTCCTTGCGTGCGAAGATGTAGCTGGTGGGTCCCAGCAGTCAGGGGCAAACTTTTTTCGCGAAATACGGTGGCCTGTCCGGTGGGTCCCAGCTGTCAGGTGGAGGAATAATTATTTTGCACGCAATAAGGAAGCACTTCCTTGCTGCGGCCGTGGACCCAGCTGTCAGCCCCTCCACGTACAGTCCACGTCCGATGGAAGCCATTCGTTGACCACGTTGACCACGCCGCGCCGAGAGCACCAGGGCGGTGGATGACGGCGAGGCCTAGGAAGGGGACGACGCGGAGCCGGGGAAGACGCGGCAGTGGATGCCCACGCGTAGAGGAGTACGAGGGTTCACTGATTCGCTGCGGTGTGAGGCTGCCGTCGCCACAGAATAACAGGGGGTGTGGGTGAGTAGAGCGATGGCCTGGACAGCGGTGGGAGTAGTAGGGGGCGGCGAGGCCTACGCCGCATCGCAGCCGGCCACGGGAGGCAGGAGCACGAGGCACGAACGGCGCTGGTTTGGGCGGCTGGACCAAGAAGACCAGAGGTTGAAGAAGCACTACGGCCATTGGATGGACATCGTACGGTCACTGGAGCTAGAATCATGCATATTGACTAAGTTGACAAAGCCCTCCATCCCCGTCAACTTAGTAGGCTCACAAGTCAGCCTACCACTATACTGGGTCCCAACTAACAGGGGGAGTATTCATTTTTTTGTGCGTAATAAGGAGGCACTTCCTTGCGTGCGAAGATATAGCTGGTGGGTCCGAGCTGTCAGCGACGGTAACATTTTTTTCGCGAAATACAGAGGCCCTTTCGGTGCGTCCCTGATGTCAGGTGGAGGAATCATTATTTTGTGCGTAGTAAGGAGGCATTTCCTTGCATGCGGCCGTGGACCCAGCTGTCGGCCTCTCCATGTACAGTCCACTTCAGATGCATGTCGGTCGTTGACCACGTTGACCAGGCCGCGCCGAGAGCACCAGGGCGGTGGACGACGGCGAGACCTAGGAAGGGAACGACACGGAGGTAGGGAAGATTCGGCAGTTGTTTCCCACGCGGAGGGGAGTACGACTGTACGAGGGTTTACTGGTTCGTCTGCCGTCGCCGGAGAATAACAACAGGTGTGGGTGAGTAGAGGGATGGCTAGGCCAGCGATGGGAGTACGCTGGGGGCGGTGATGCCTGCGCGGCAGCACAGCCAGCCGCGGGGAGGAGGGAGCAGGCAATCCCGCCGCCGCTTGTTTGAGCGGCTGGAGCAGGAAGAGCAGAGATTGAAGAAGCACGACAGCCGTTCGATGGACATTCAACAGTCACTGCTTGTGCGTCAACCTTTTTTTAGGAAAGCCTCATATCTGTGGAAAACAGCACACAACCCATCTGCCATTATTTCTAATAATTTACAGCCCATTTGCTAATTCTTAAGGTTTTTTTGGAGCCCATATTCTTTTTGTTAGCATTACAACCCATATTGTGGCCACGGTTAAAAAATTATACGAAATTTTGCATATTTCGGTGCGGTCCGAACTGTTTTTAATCCCGAAATTTCGACTCACATTCAAACTGATTTTAAAAATAAATGTATATCAATATAAAATCCAACAAATTCTCCATGCATAAAAATTAATGTAATTTAAAATCTCGAATTGAAAAAAAGATATTTGAAACTAATTGCCGGTTTGATGTGTTTTAAAAATGTACAGCCCATTTCTCATTACTGATAGGCAATTTTCTCGGTCAGCCGAATGAAGCTCTCCTCATCTTAAAAGATTTGCAGCCCAACAGGCCTGACAAAGCGACTTACTTGGCAAATCACAAAAAAACTGGGCTGTGGCCATGGACCCAGCTGTCAGCCTTTCCACGTACAGTACTCTTCCGATGGAAGTCGGTCGTTGACCACATTGACCACGCCGTGCCGAGAGCACCAAGGCGGTGGACGACGGCGAGGCCTAGGAAGGGGACGACGCGGAGCCGGGGAAGACGCGGTAGTGGATGCCCATGCGGAGAGGAGTACGAGGGTTCACTGGTTCGGCTGCGGCGTGAGGCTGCCGTCGCCGCAGAATAACAGGGGGTGTGGGTGAGTATAGGGATACCCTGGGCCAGCGGTGGGAGTAGTAGGGGGCGGTGAGGCCTCCGCGGCATCACAGCCGGCCACGAGAGGCAGGAGCACGCGGCACGACCGGCGCTGCTTTGGGCGGCTAGAGCAAGAAGACCAGAGGTTGAAGAAGCACTATGGCCGTTTGATGGACATCGTACGGTCACTGGATCTAGAATCATTCATATTGACTAAGTTGACAAAGCCCTCCGTCCTCGTCAACTTAGTAGGCCCACAAGTCAGCCACCCACTATGGTGGGTCCTAACTAGCAGGGGGTATTCATTTTTTGGTGCGTAATAAGGAGGCACTTCCTTGCGTGCGAAGATATAGCTGGTGGGTCCGACCTGTCAGCGAGGAGAACGTTTTTTTGCGAAATACAGAAGCCCTTCCCACGTACAGTACACGTACAGTGCGTGATAAGGAGGAATTTTCCTTGCGTGCGACCATGGACCTCGTGGGTCCCAGCCGTCAGGCTCTCCACGTACAGTCCTCTTCCGATGACTCTCGTATGTTGACCACGCCGCGCCGAGCGCACCGAGGCGGTGGACGACGGCGAGGCCCCAGACTGGAAGGACCCGGAGATGGGGAAGACGCGGCAGTGGAGTCACAGACGGAGAGGAGTGGGAAACTTGACTGGTTCAGGTGCGGGGTGGGCCTACACTCGGCAGAGAATAACAGGAGTGCAAAACAACGCCGCTGGACGCCGAAGGCTGGAGCAGGCGGTTCCGGCAGCGCTGGGGGAAGAAGACGAGAGATTGAAGAAGAATGTCGGCTGTTGGATGTAAATCCAACGCCTTCTTAGGCTTCGACCTACTGGCCCACATGTCAACCAGTCCATTTGGTGGGCTGGGTGAAACAATGATGTAGCATCTATGCAGCCCGTTTAAATCCCATTTGCATTTTTCTCGAAATCCGCGGACTTGCTGGGCTGGGTGAAAATATCATGTTGGGCTAGATGGAGAAATGTTATAAAAACATAAACACATGATTGCACGTCAGTAAAATCTTTGCAAGCTTATGTACGCAATCACTAGGAGTTAACTTGCCAAGTTATATATAAACAATTATTATTATTATTTTGTAAGAACTTTCAACTTACGAAATAAAATATCATTTTAATTTGATGAGTTAATAGTACGTGGGGTATTATTATTTTTTAGGCTAGACGTGGGACAGTTGAGTTGGTTCTAGGGGAAAGTAGTGGGAGAAAACTCAGTTTACATCGAAAAACAAAGTGGGAGAAAATTCAGAGACCTGTTGGGTCCACCTGAGGAGGGGAATATGTTGGGAGGAAGGAGATTCAAAGCACGGCAACCGAGTGAACTAGTTTTTTTTTTACGGACAAGTGAACTAGTTTACATACATAAGCAAATAGCCACTAAAAAAGCAATCAGGTTAATGGGTTCTTAAAAGAAATATTTCGGACAAAACAGATAATTACGACACATAGGCTAATGCATGAAACACTCAGATGATAAAGGTGCTTATAAACAGATAAAGTACAACATCTAGACCTTCCTGGCACGCTTGATCATGATGCTGCGGCTGTCCGTGTACTCGTCGGTTATGGGAAGCAGACATGCCCTCATGTCCAAGATCTGCCTGTACATGTCGTAGCATGCGTATGCGTCCTTGGCCGCGTAGGTTATGTAGGCTAGATTCAGAGGTACCTCCCACGTGTTCAGGTCGTCTTCTTTCATGTTGGCGTATCAGGGGTCGATGATGGTCTCAGCGAGGTCAACCACGGAGTCCTTCTCCTGCCCGTTGCTGATGATCTTGTATTGCTTCTGGATGTCGACAAGCTTGTTGCACCAGATGGCCGAATCGTCGCGTTCTTCCTTCTCTCCACCGTAGCGAAGGTGCAGTCGGCGCTGCCGATGAAACGGGCGAATGCTCCAGAACCTGGTGCAGCCATAGGACTGAGGCGAGGCAGAGCTTCACCGAGTCCGTATCGTTGGTGTACATCACATTCAACTTGGTGCAGCCATAGGACTGAACGGCGAACTCAAAGGGGAACTCCTTGCTGAAGTCCATATCCAGCAGGCTCACCCCTCGGATCGCCATTGGAGTCTCTTCGAGTGAACGAGTGTGTAGGCGGCGGCAGCAGTTCGTTTTTCAGCTCTTGGGGAACTGGATTCAACAGTAAGCTGAGTGTGTACATGCGACAACAGTTACTACCCCTCCCTCGTCCGCTGCACGCCCGACAGAAGATGCACCCTCGGCCACACGTCGGTTCACGAGCGGGTCTGTATTGGTACTGTAATAACAGGAGTTAGTGGTCACTTTACTTAAATTTAATTAGCTTTAATAGAAATTTATACTTAAAACAAGCAATGCATTCGCTCGTTCTATCAGTGCCACAGGATCAACATGCACAACAATTAGAATTATTATTCTCAGGACGCTCACGATCAGCACATTTGTCGCACTTTCACAAAGATAATAGTACCAAGTTTGAACTGTTTGTTATGGTTGTTGTCCTCTGCATCATCATGCTTTCCCAGCTTGCAAGATTCAGAACCAACAAATAAGATCCAAATAATAAGTACAACAAAGATGCCTACACATCTCATTGATTCCCAGCTTGCAAGATTCAGAACCAACAAATAAGATCCAAATAATAAGTACAACAAAGATGCCTACACATCTCATTGATTCCCAGCTTGCAAGATTCAGAACCAACAAATAAGATTCAAATAATAAGTACAACAAAGATGCCTACACATCTCACTGATTCCCAGCTTGCAAGATTCAGAACCAACCCATTAGAGCCTTTTGATAAAGTGAATATCGGGATTAAATCCATCTTGGCTAGCCATGTCATACAATTGAAGAACTTGGCGAATGCTCTTGACCGTCACAACATCTGTAGTTGAGTATTCCTGTTTGCACAGCGCAGATAATAAAGAGCATGATTACTATAATAGTGGCACTAGTGGAAGTCAACCTGCAGCTCCACTCGATGATTCAATTCATGCCACTTTTTCTGCAGTTCGCCTGAAATGAAGCAAAGATTGCATCATTCAGCTACGGCTCATCTTGCAAAGGCTAATAAAATGTTGCACGAGATTACCAGCAGAATTTGACGGAGATTTTGGAAACTCCAATCACCATTTTGTGCAGTTCCACCAAAATTGAGAGATGTTGCCCATGTAACATTTTAGTTGAACTGCACAAGACACTCATTCCAAAAAAGTGTTTTGTGCAGTTCACCAAAAGGTCACAATAGCAACAAGGTGAAATGGATATCCCTATCTGCACAAAAAGATAGAAAGTAAACAGTTGCTGGTCAATAAGAATATACGAAACATATACAAAATGAAAAGAAGCATCTTAATTATGTTCATGGCAATCACGCAAGGACAGTAGAAATTTTAAAACGTCAGCAATGCTTCATGTTACCAGAAGCATTACGATCAACAATGAGATTCCTCAAATATGGGATTACTTTAATGGTGGCATTGCTTGTTTACCAGACACAGTAAATCAACAGCAGCTAAAGAGTTGGTTTAAGGGCATGGGACCGTGGGGACACCAGGACACTCAGCAGCGTAAAGGAGCAACTTACTTATCATACTGGGGAAAACAGCAGGAGTGCCATTTGTAACACAGTTTAATTGCATCTTATCACTGGAGGCATTAGATTAACAATAACACTGGTTAGACATGTCCCTAAGGTAACAGTGTGATCGCTTCATTTTACATGCGCCCTTACATTAACAACAGCAAAAGGTTGGTATAAGGACATGCGACAGTGGACGCATCAGCACAATGTACCTACAAGGAGGCATAAAGTGGTGATGCCGAGTTTGTTCATGCTATGTGAGGGCAGCAAACCTAATCCTGGAGACCTTGTACTATGTGAGGGCAGCAAATCTAATCCTGGAGACCTTTTACTATGTGAGGGCAGCAAATCTAATCCTGGAGACCTTTTACTATGTGAGGGCAGCAAATCTAATCCTGGAGACCTTTTACTATGTGAGGGCAGCAAATCTAATCCTGAGACCTTTTACTATGTGAGGGCAGCAAATCTAATCCTGAGACCTTTTACTATGTGAGGGCAGCAAATCTAATCCTGGAGACCTTTTACTATGTGATGGCAGCAAATCTAATCCTGGACATACTCTGTTGACTTGTCCACCAGCCGCCACTTTCTATCCTTTTTTCAACCAATAATAGATCTGTTCCTTATCCAGTTTGTACTGCGTTTTCCCATTATTTCCCTTTTCAACCAAGAGACCGGTTGGGTATCCGGTCTCTACTACTTTCACCATATTATTTCCTCTTTGAATCAAGTCCTAGATTCATGCTACAACTTTCCCCCCTTTCTTCGTTGTTTGAACAAAGCCCTAGATTCGAATGCATGAAGTAGCTTTACCTCTAATAATACTAAAAATTTAGGTGGCTTTGGAAGAGCTGATGGGAGTAGAAAAAGATGCACATGCAGACACGTGGGGAGCTGGGGCAGTAGAGCAAGGCCGCTTTCGAAGAACTTATACCTGAGGGTCGCCGGGATGTCGGCGGCGGCAGGTCGGATCTGCGGACAATACGGCAGGGAGGAAGAAGGGTCGGAGGACCTCCCGAGCCGGCGCTGTGTCGGAGAGAACGGCACGGGCAGAGGATCGGGCCCCTCCGGCAGCTGTGGGTTTCCTCCCTCGGCGGCGATGACCGCGTGAACGATGCACCTTTTAGTCCTCTACACACACCGGCCGAAGGGATCCGGCCGGATCTGTGACCAGCGGTGAGCAGAGAGAAAATGTCGCTACCGCTGTCTTGTTTATATCTGGAGAGGATGAGAGAATGAAGAGAGCAACCCTAGTAAAGCAAGCGCTCAGGCCCCTGCGTCCATATATAGTGGAGTGATTATCTTTTTTCTCTCCACAACAAGCGTTTCAATTTGTGTACGTGGCATTAAAGAAAAGAAACTCTCTATTTAAGGTGACTACTGTACGACTCCTACTTACTACTAGTAGTACTACAGTATTGTTCACTTGTGCTCCCCGCCCCTCCATTCATTGAACAACCCCACGGGTGAATAAACATACAGTAAGTACTGTATTTATATAGAACGAACAAGCTCGAACTATTTTCGCGTAGTTAAAAGTTGAGGGCGGGGCTTTTCCCGGGCAGTACGCGCGGCAGTTTTCGGGTAGGCGGTTTGACAGAGAGGCGAGGAGGGTGAGCGAGTGGGGCTGTGCGATTTGACGGCGCGTTACTGCTGGAAAGACTTGTGATATGACCACTCACTATAGTCATGAATTACTGGCGCTCCGACCGGGGTGATGCCCCCCTTCCGTTCCGCGCTCTAATCTGGTGCATGACACGTCGACCCGGATGCTGGCTCTCCCACATGTCGGAGTAGTAAGAAGGAGCAAAGAATGATGCGGTATATACTAGTACTATACTAGAGTACTACTCAGGTCGGAGGAGTGCGAACCACGGCAGCCCAGTGAACCAGCAGTGCGAACCACGGTAGCCCAGTGAACCAGCAGTAGAAAACAATGTGGTGATATGGCCATAAAAAACAATGTGCTACGGTCCACACTGTAGCATGTACAGTAACACTCCTCTTTGTTTGGATCCCTGAGTTAGAGCTAGTTTGGGTTGAAATAGCCTCAAATTATCGAAACAAGAGGGGTTAGTTTGAGCTAGTTTGCTCTAACCCAGCTAAAAAAACTAGCCCGGTGGAGAGGTTCTAATTGGGTTAGTTATCCTCGGGCCCACTAAAAGAGAACTAAAAAAATCTCCCCTGCCCGCACCAGATCGCTCCCCCCTCTCGCACGACTCCTCTCTGTTCCCCATAGGGCCGCTCGCCCTCTCTCTCCTCCGGCCGCCCTCTCCTTCCGGCCTCCGCCGCCCTACTCCGGCCGCCCTCTCCCTCCGGCCTTCGAAGGTCGCCCCGCTCCCCCTTCACCAGTCGTTTTTCTCCCTCTGTCATGCGCGGCGGCGGCGCATCTACCAGGGAGGTCGCGAGAGGGGTGAGTTTGTTCGTTCCTTCTCTGTCTCACGGCCATATCATTGATCTTGCTTGCTCTAGCGCTAATTCTGATTTGGAAAAGTAGATCCTGATCAAACTTGGTATAGATTTGTGGTGCACGCATGGAATTGTTTGATGCTGCTTGAGGAGGTAATAAATCTTTCTAGAGGCCCAAAGATTCAGGTCACCTTTCTAGGTATTTCAATTTCAGGCTTGCATTATTTCTAGAGGCCCAAAGATTCAGTTCACCTTTCTAGGTATTTCAATTTCAGGCTTGCATTATTTCTAGAGGCCCAAAGATTCAGTTCACCTTTCTAGGTATTTCAGTTTCAGGCTTGCATTATTTCTAGAGGCCCAAAGATTCAGTTCACCTTTCTAGGTATTTCACTTTCAGGCTTGCATTATTTCTAGAGGCCCAAAGATTCAGTTCACCTTTCTAGGTATTTCAGTTTCAGGCTTGCATTATTTCTAGAGGCCCAAAGATTCAGTTCACCTTTCTAGGTATTTTAGTTACAGGCTTGCATTATTTCTAGAGGCCCAAAGATTAAGTTCCCAGTCGGCGGCAAGCGGCCCTGCTACCCATGCCGGTGTCGACCTCAACTCGCAAGGGCCGGCGTCGGAGGGGTTCCCGGGGCTTGGGCTCTACAGAGCCTTCCTCCAGAGCGACGATGGCGAGCTCCTCCCTCGGTGCGTGAGGGGCTCCGGGCTCCCTCCCTATCGTGAATGACTTCCGTGATGAGTTAGCTCATTCTTTGTTTCATGAAGTGTTTTTTTATTTTGTGAAGCTTGATTGACGACTTGTATGTTTAAGTGGGATATCTCATTTGTATGGACAAAGTAAAAATTATCATGTTTTGCATGCTTGATTTGTATAGATGGTTCGTTTATGTCAATTGTGAGCGGGAGGAGGCCACAGAAGAGCCGGCCACACCAAGAGGGTGCTTGGATCCAAGGGACTTATTTTAGTCTGACTAAAAATAGTCTCTTTAAGAGGCTAAAGTTCCAAGCACCCCTGACTAAAGAGGGGCTAAAACTAGTCTTGAGACTAAAAAATTTAGTCAGGGGTACCCCTACTAAAATGTGGATTAGTCCTCTCTCTCCTCATTTAACTCCTCTCCTTTAACACAGGCGAGTTCTGGATTGGAGGGTTTGGAGGATAATAAATGCTCATTAACTTGATTTTAGTCTCTTTAGTATTTGGATCCAAGCATGGGTGAGGCTAGCAAGTTTTAGTCCCACTACTTTTAGTCATGGAACTAAAACGTATCCAAGCACCCTCCAAATCCGGCAGGAAATAGGGTCCAAAGTAGTCAAATGATTGAGATAGAGCATTTATTGTCAATCTAACCCTGCCATCCATACACCTCTTTGGTTTAGAGTTAGTTCAGGGTTAGAATCTAACTCTAACCTCTAACTGAGTTAGAGTTCTCCTCGTCTCGGTTCATCGCCATCATACTTTCCCCATTCCTGTGTTTTCAGTATCCTGCGAATCAAAGAGGCCCTTTTTTGCGGGAAAAATCAAAGAGGCCCTTAGACTGGTTTCGGTCCGGTCATTTTTTATAAACGTGTTATGTCCAAAATTTAATGAACGTGCTCCGGTTTCCACGAAAATAATCCGGTTTCATGTAGTAATTCATTCATTTATTTATTCTTCTGCGGGGGGTTTGCATGTAATTCGTGAGGTCTGAAATGTAAAGTACCCCGGCATATGCTCCGAGTCGTGCATGCACTACGACCCAGATGCTCTATGTCCCACATGTCGGCGAATGGGAGCACGTGGAAATAGCCTAGGAGTACATATAGGAGGATAAATGCGTGAAATAATATGTACTGTGAAGCGTAGCCGCGGTTCGAAAAGGAGACCTAAAGTGATGACAGCTATAGGTCGCACGCACCCAACTAGTGGTACTAGACATACGACTAATTTTTCCCTCAAAAAAAGAGGCACGAGTGCTCAGTACTCCTATTCTATAAACACGAGTCCCATCTGACAACAGCGTCCGTGCTACAGCTAGCTCTCCTCCCTCGTTTCTCTCTTCTAATTCTAAACTCGGCCGACGCCCGGTGGGCGGGGTGGGTTTGCTCAACTGCGGCCCCACCTCACAGTGAAAACGTTACGACTGGAATAAAAATGCCATATACTCCCTCCGTTCATAAATATAAGCCTTTTTAGATACTATTTCAAATGGAATACAGCATACAGATGTATGTAGACATAGTTTAGAGTGTAGATTCACTCATTTTGCTCCGTATGTAGTAGTCACTTGCTGGAATCTTTAGAAAGACTTATATTTGGGAACGGAGGGAGTACTATACTAATAAAACATTAAGGCCACGAGGCGATGCAGTGCTGGTTACAGGAGGCAAGAAGAGATGCATCCATCGACGACGTCCACCTCCTCGACTCAGGGCGCCGGCCCACCGAACGGCGCCTAAGTAGCAGCGGCTTTCGTGGCCAGGTCGACGTGCTTCTGAACAATGGCGTCCAAAGATTCCAGCCGCTGGAAGAAGGCCAACGTCTTTCTGTCCTCGCTTGCCTTGTAGTGGCCTATGTAGACGATTTCCTCGTAGACGTGGATGTGCAGGTCGACGGTTTCTTGCATGGCGAGGCGCTGCGCGGCGAGCGCGGCCTCGAGGTGCACATTCTTCGTCGCGACCTCCGGCACCTGCAGGGCCACCAGGGCTTGAAAGAGTTCGTCACCATGGAGGCCGATGAGGGTGGCAGGCAATGAGGAGCCTGGGCGCGCGGGCTGGAGCAGTACGGCAAGGTCGTCCGCGCGCTTCTTGATGGCGGTGAACTTGCGGATGGAGTTGACCATCATGTCGTCCATGCGAGAGGCGAAGCCGGCGTCAGCGAGGGCTACGATGCCTGCGGTCGCCAGCACCGTCTGGAAACGCTGCGCGGTGCGGGGCCGCAGGCCGGCGCCTTGGATGATTTGGCACAGCCGACTGCCGCTCGCGTCCATCGCCTCCATAGGTGCTTGTGGCTTCTGGTCACTTGGTCTTGGATTGGAGTGAGCAGTGTTGCGCAGAGACTTGGGAGTAGATGGATTGGAGTGGTGGGGTGCCTTTATTATATGAGAGTCCAAACTGTGTTGCATTCACATCGTGCTGGCTCTATTCTGCTTCTCCAATTAATTCCCTCTGCATGTAATTGAGGATGCATCATTGACCGTTCAACGTCTCGGGAACCGCTACCCTCTCCCTCCTTGGCATTCAAGCACCTATGGACCCGTCGACGACGAGGTGCCTATGGTGACTTCGTAAATTTCAAGATGATAGTGCCGTGCGTGTGTGCGTTCATAGGGGTGAGTGTATGCGCGTGTATATGAGCGCTTGCGTCTGTACTGTGTAAAAAAACGTAAATGCGTGTCAAAAAGAGACTAGTCAGTATACTCAATATTGTGCACCTCGGAGAGGAAAACGATAGAACTAGTACGTATTTATTTACGGTGCAGATTCACTCATTTTGCTCCATATGTACTCCATCTCGGTGTAGTCTAGTCACTTGTTGAAATCTCTAGAAGGGCAAATACTCCTTTCTGGTTTACAGGGCTATACTAGCAAGTAGTTGTACGTACTAGTACAATAGTGGGCTCACATAGCAATTTTGTCTCATGCAAGAGCCTGGCTATATGCGTGCTCCAATGTTCGCAACTGCAACGTTCGGTTTGCGCTTGGCTCTTCGCCTCTTCGAGAAGACGAACAATGATGTTACTACTACTGCTTCTACAGTGTCGAATCCACTGTTGCATGTCCATCCACCGCGAGCGGGACGGATAGCTTGTTGTAGAAGTACTACTAAGCAAAAGCATGTCCTTGTTTGCGAGCAACCGCGCGCATGGGTGAGGGAGAAGGCGTGTAGTAAAATCAAGCTTCTCCTCGTTGTACGAGTTGACGTGACACATCATAGCACTGGCCCCACATGCTTGCCTCTAAACTTGGCTGAAAGACCCGCAGTGTACAATATATTTGCGGCAACCTCTAACATTTACCCACCACAAATTAAAATATATGTGGTCGTATGCATCATTCTGATGCAGAGGCCGGGGAGTCCCCCCTTTTCGAATTTTTTTTTTAAATATATATTCCTATCTTGACCAGATGAGCGTGCAAACTACAATCACCAGGGTGTCAGGTAGGGCCAGAAGACTATTTTAATTTTTTTTAACTTCGAGACGGCCACATAGCATGGAGCCGACCCCAACGATTTTAAGCTTACAGGCACGGTACACGCTATCCTAGACTACTCTACACATGAAACTACCACACGAGCGTCCGGGCTGCGCTTGGCTCTTCGCCTCTTCGGGAAGTCGAACAATGATGGAGTACTACTGCACTGGAGGAGTACTACAGTACGCTTCTGGCCATCTGACACCGATTGAACTGCTGCATGTCCACCGCGTGCGGGAGGGACAACGTGTAGCGAAAGCTTCTCCTAGTCTTGCCAGCCACCACGCTCATGGGCGAGGGAGGGACGGTCCTGCCTTTGCGTGTATGACAGGTGGCCCGACAGGTGTGTGGCCAACCTGTCATACAGCCAAAGGCAGGTGCAGTTAAGTCTGCGAGGGAGAGGATAATCAAACTTCTCGTTGATGTACGAGTTGACGCGACACATCAAAGCACTGCACTCGATATATTTCAATAATTTGTGTTTACCGATGCATTAATTACAACGCATGCATGCATGCCGTGACTCTCCTTTTGATACTTGCATGTGTTGATTTAATGCACCTTGAAGTAGTATAAAATATGTGACGGTAAAGCTTTGTAATACCCCGGCCCAAGTCGAGAGATGGTTGTGCACGAGGAGGGCGAGATCATGCAGACCGAACAGGACCCGACGATGGAGCTCTCTAAGGCCTCGATGGACCTCACCGTGCTCCACTGCCCCTTGTGCCTCCGCCCCTTGATGCCTCCGGTGTATGAGGTTCGAATACACCTCATCCGTTCGGCTGATTGAGCAAGGTGCAGGTTTCTTGATTGATGTGATGTTCGATTGATTTCTGCAGTGCAAGGGAGGGCACCTGGCCTGTGCGGACTGCCGTGCCGAGCGCCCCAAGAACCAGCGGCAGTGCCAGAAGTGCGAGCGCGGCGGTGGCTTCGATGTGCAGAACACGGCGGTGGACTCCGTCCTTTCGTCGGTGAGGGTGGAGTGCCTGCACGAAGGCTGTGGGCTCTACGTCACTTACCACAAGCTCGCCGATCACCAGAGCGTGTGTCCGCTCGTGCCCTGCAAATGCCCCGTGCCCGTCTGCGGCTATGAAGGCCCGCCGCCGGCGCTCTACCACCACATCAGCACCGCGCATCCCATGCCCGTGCACAGGATCCAGTGCGGCAAGGTGCTCCAGCTGCAAGTGCCACTGTCGGAGCCACGGCTCTTGCTGTTCGTGGAGGAGGACCGCCGCGTGTTTTTCTTGGTCGGCGGCGTGCTCGACATCGGCGCGCCTATCGCCGTTTCGGTCATCTGCATCAGAGCGGGGGCGTCCCCGCTGCCGCACTACGTGGCCAAGCTGTGGGCGAACGGCCCGCCGGGGGAGCCCAAAGGCACGACCAATGCTGTCAAGGTGGAAATGGAGGTGACAAGCAGCAGGGATCCCGGCGACGTCGACGTGCAGGAGCTGACCTTCTTGACAGTTCCGCCCAAGCTGCTGGCCGGAGCTAAGCTTGTGTCCCTCCACATTCAGATTGACAAGCTCACGTCCTAAATGTTTCTATAGTGCCTTCTGTTTATCTTAGTAATATGCTAATATAGGAATTACCTTGGTCTACTTTAGCTTAAGAAATGGTGGGTTTTGGTGGCGATGCAGCAATTACTTCGACATCAGATCAGTAATTTCCAACAATCGAACGGATATTTTGTGTCTGTTGGATATAAAGTTCCTTTGGGTAAGAAGTACTACTTGTCATCAAAATGGATAAAAGGAGATGTATGTAGACGTATTTTAGTTCTAGATACGTCCCTTTTTATCCATTTTGATGACAAGCGCTCCCTCCGTTCCACAATACATGCCTTCCATTTGTCAAAATATAGATGTATCTAGACATGTTTTAGTATATAGGTACATCCATGATAGAGCCAATCGGATGGTTGAGAACACTACAATTCGTAGCTATAGATGCGTGTGTGACTCCCAGATGCAGAGGCCGGGGGTCATCATCCTCCTTTTCGAGAAGAAACAGACGCGTGTGTGAGAGCTCGCCACGCGGCTATTCCTGTCGAACGCCCCATTAACCGTAAGATATGTATACGACGGTGCCAGTTATTGCACGTACACAGCAGTACTCCCTCCTTTCCGGTTTATAGGGCTTAATTCAAAAATCTCACCAACCAAGATGGTGAGTGGTGGAATATTTTTTGTAGTTTGCAAAAGCACCTAATTAATGCTCTTGTTTTTCTGAAAAAGTTAAGTTTATCAATGCATTAATTGCAATGCATGCATGCATAAAGTACATGCATTGGTCAATTTTCTCTTAATACTTGCATGCAATGATTTAATGCACCTTGGAATCTGAACATGTGTTGGGGAACAACCAAATTGAGCCTTATAAAATGGTAAAACTAAAATTTTGAGATAAGCCCTATAAAACCGGAAAGGAGGGAGTAGAAAAAGAAGTACTCCATCCAGGAATAGTGCCGCACTTCGAAACTAGAACCGTCAATAAATTTTGAGCTTGCGTCTCGTCACATTCCAAATTAGTCCACACTATATTGAATTGCAAACCTGTTCACACTGATCACAACCTAAACGGTTTCCCACTTAGGAGCATATTAGTACCATGCTATATTGAATTGCAAACCTGTTCACACCGATCACAACCTAAACGGTTTCCCACTTAGGAGCGTATTAGTACTTGGTTATAAATACTAGTATGCCAAGATGACTGCCCATTCCTCCTCAACTCCTCATCCACAAAAACAAACAAGTCATTCAGCATCCTTCCCTTGCGTCTGCCATGGCCAGCGTGAGTTCTGGGTCGAGAGATTGCCACCAGGGAGAGGCGAGCATGGAAGCGGAACCACGAGAGATGTCCCGCCTCGCTGCGAGAGCAGCCGACATGTCCCGCTGCGCGGAAGTAGCAGCACAGAGGTCCCGCCGCACCGCTGAAGCAGCACGGAGGTCCCGCTGTGCCGTCGATGCAGCAGACTGGTCCGGCCGCGCCGCGGAAGCAGCAGAGATGTCCCGCCGCGCCACGAATGCAGCAGAGATGTCCCGCCGCGCCGCGGCGGCCTGGGAAAATTTCTCGCGGGCGGGCGACGACTGTTACAGGCGCATGCATGCGATCGTCCATAGCCAGATGGATTAGATCTCCGGCTGGGCGAGGTTGCAGGACAACATGAAAGCCTTGTTTGAACAGGCTACCGGCGTCATCCGGCAACTAAGGGAGGGCAATGAGAGGCTCCGGGCCGAGCGCGACCTGCTGAGGGAGAAGATCGTCCGAAGTGCAGACCAGCAGGAGGAGACCAGTGCCTTGTTGAAGAGGACCAACGTCATCGTCAAGAAACTTATGGACAAGAATGACATGCTCCGCAACGAGCGCCAAAGGCTGGTGGAGGAATCCGTTGATGTTCTCAAGCAGTGTCTTGAGGACACGAAAGAGCTCATCGCCGCTCGCCGCGGAGACTAGTTCCCGCGGCCTGCAGCAACGCATCAAGAAAGTAGAGATCAGCGAGCCAGATCCTTGTCTTCCTTCTTCTTTTGCCCTTGTGTATTTCGGGCGTAGCCGCATGTGGCTTTTTTAGTTATCTTTCTAATTATGTAAGACAATGGATCGTCCTTATCTTTCTGTGGAAGATCAATGTTGCGAGGCTGGAATGAAGAAAACTATTGCTGTGGCGACCCGGGTGTTGCTGTTCTTCTAGTTGCTGCTGGGCTTCCTTCAGTTTCCTGGTTTCTTTTGATGTAATAATCGGTTTAGGATGTGGATTGTGTCGTCGGTTGTGAAATGTTGGGTTCTAGCGCAGATGTTTGGCCTTTGTTGGCCTCTTGGGATGTTGCGATTTCAATCTGGTAGCTTTTAGTCCTTCGTTTTAGGCTGGAGTTTTGCTGAACTTCTTGTGAATTGTGGTGGTTTTCAGTAATGAAAATCGAAAGGGGAAAGCCCTTCTTTGATAAAAAAAATCGTCCTTATATATTCATCAGTCTTGCTATAAGTCGCAGTAGATGCTATATAGGTCCGTCGGATCTTACATCAAGATCCGTGCTTTCAGATTTTCTTTTTTCTCTCTTAAATCTCAGTCGAGTGAGACATAGCCATGCCATTAAACAGAGGCTCGGGCACCATTAATGGAGACCTTGGGAGAGAGGTGGACGGCAGATGGAGGTCAAAGGGCTCTCCTTCCGATAAGCACGCATAGGGGGTCTGATCGCACGCCTCTCGTACTCAAATAGCTACCCTGCACGGCGCCTCCTAGCTAATAAAAAATGGGGACGCGTGGCGGCACGTAAATGGTACTAGTAAGTAGAACGCCCACGGTTTCAATAATACTTGTGTTTCCGATTGTAACGTGACAGCACTTGTTCCAAAATGACTTTGTTGATTGTTAATGTGTGCGCCTTCGCAAATCGGACTGCAAATTTACCACAGCATGTTGGTGCCATGTCATGGCACCAAGCCAAGTTTCATTATTTTCATGCCTGTTTTGGATTTACAGGAATTAAAAACTAAGTTTCTCAATGTTTCCAAGCCAGCCACGACGCCCAGAATTTTGAATTTCATTCCCATTTCTTGCATGGAACCAAGAAATTTACCCGAGGACACACATGTGATTTTTCAACCAACTTTGGTGCACTGGAACATGTGCTTGTATTTCAAATTTGAATTATGCACACAAAGGTGACACGTTCCCTCCCAGAACCACGAGCCTTCTTGAGAGAAGCTCCGATTTGCAAGAAGCTTATACCAAAATTTGTTCCTATTAGGCCAATTGTTTTTACCACGGCATGGTACTACCATGACATGACACCATGCCAAGTTTCATGATTTTAAAACCAAGTTTCTCAATGTTCTCGACCGAGCCACGATCCCAGATGTTTGAATTTTATTCTCATTTTTGCATGGGACCTACTCCCTCCTTCCATCTATATAGGGCCTAATATGTTTTTCAAGACAGCCTTTGACTATTGACAAGATTAATAGCACATGAGATGTATACTATGAAAATTATATTATTGGAAGCTCCTTTGACATACAAATTTGAAGGTATGCTTTGTGTAAGTTGCATGTCATATATTATTGCTCTAACGTTTGGTCAAAGTTAGCCTCGAAAAACGCATTAGGACCTATATAGATGGAAGGAGGGAGTAGAAATTCACCCGAGGACACAAATGTGATTTTTCAACCAACTTTGGTGCACAGGAGCATGTGCTTGTAGTTCAAATTTGAATTATGCACATTAAATGACCAAAAACTCAATTAATGTGTAAATAAGGCCAAACGAAGCCGGAATAGTTCCAAAATTTAACAGGGCGCTCATGTAGTTCTATGTTGCCTTTGTAAATAAACTCAAGGGGGACAACGTATATCGTTTCGCACTCAAAGGTGGCACGTTCCCTCTCACAACCACGAGCCTTCCTGAGAGAAGCTTCGGTTTGCAAGAAGCTTATACCAAAATCTGTTCCTATTCGGCCAATTTTTTTACCACAACATGGTAGTACCATGACATGACATCCATGCCAAGTTTCATGATTTTTCAGACGTGTTTTGGATTTACAAGAATTTTAAAACCAAGTTTCTCAATGTTCTCGGCCGAGCCACGATGCCCAGATGTTTTAATTTTATTCTCATTTCTTGCATGGGACCTAGAAATTCACCCGAGGACACAAATGTGATTTTTCAACCAACTTTGGTGCACGAGAGCATGTGCTTGTAGTTCAAATTTGACTTATGCACATTAAATGACTAGAAACTCAATTAATGTATAAAAAACGACAAACGAACCCGGAATAATTCCAAAATTTAACAGGGCACTAATGTAGTTCTATGTTGCCTTTGTTAAGAAACTCAAGGGGGGCAGCGTATATCGTTTCACACTCAAAGGTGGCACGTTCCCTCTTAGAACCACGAGCTTCCAAATCGGCCCAATTTTTTACCACAACATGTTAGTGCCATGACATGACACCATGCCAAGTTTCATGATTTCCAGGCGAGTTTTGGATTTACATGAATTTAAAATCAAAGTTTCTCGATGTTCTCGGCCGAGTCATGACGCCCAGATGTTTGAATTTCTTTCTCATTTCTTCCATGGGACCTAGAAATTCAACCAAGGACACACATGTGATTTTTCAACCCACTTTGGTGCACCGGAGCATGTGCATGCAATTCATATTTAGATTATGCACATTAAAAGTCCAGAAACTCAATTAATGTATAAAAAGGCCAAATGAACCCAAAATAATTCCAAAATTTAACAGGGCACTCATATAGTTCTATGTTGCCTCTGTAAATAAAATCAGGGGGAGGCAGCGTATATCATTTCGCACACAAAGGTGACACGTTCCCTCTCGGAACCACGAGGCTTGTTGAGAGAATCTCTGGTTCTGCAAGAGGCTTATACCAAAACTTGTCGCAATTCAGCCAAAAATTATACGTATGAAAACAGGGTTTTGATTATCCCAAACATCTCGCTACCTAGACCAATAATGTACTATCACTACAGGAAACAGCTACTTTGCCGTCTGCCACGGCGGACGGCAAAGGCTCGAAAGGCGGACGGCAAAGACCTTTGCCGTCATCCGCGGACGGCAAAAGGCTCCGGCAAAGAAGGCTACGATAAACAGCTGCTTTGTCGTCTGCTTCCTGGCGGCGGACGGCAAAGAGCCTTTGCCGTCTGCGGCGGACGGCAAAGAGGGTGGACGGCAATAATTGCACTGTCAGTCCGTTAAGTGGCTAACGGCAGACCTTTGCCGTCCGCCGCGGACGGCAAAATTTCTCTCGTCTTTGCCGTCCGCCTTATGATGTCATCTACACGTCACTAGATGGCAGGTTCTTTGCCGTCTGCCACTGATGGCAAAGTGCAGGTTCTTTGCCGTCTGCCACGGACGGCAAAGTCTTTGCCGTCTGCCACTGTAGGCAAACTGACCAAATGGGTCATCTCCCAGGAAGCACAGTTGGCTGCCACGTGGCTTCTTTGCCGTCTGCGGCAGACGGCAAAGAGCTCTTTGCCGTCGGTGGCAGACGGCAAAGAGCCTGCATATTGTCTGTTTTTTCTGTTTTTTGTTAAATCCCACAATTTGCACAGAAAATATATATGACATAAGATATATTTCACAGGCATTCATCACATAAACAAGTTCATACATCGTTTCATACATAAACAAGTTCCATCCATCATTTCATACATAAACAAGTTCCATCCATCATTTCATACATAAAGAAGTTCCATCCATACATAAAGAATCACTCCATAGCTAAGGTGACTAGAATGAGAAGACAAGAAGAAGAAGAGTAGAACAAGCACTCCATCCAGCACATAATGAAATCTGCAAAATGGCAAAATAAGAAAGTTAGAAATGGATCGTTTTTGAGGTAACTAAGGTGAAATGGATCGTTTTTAGCTCACTTAGGTCAAATGGATCGTTTTTTAGCTAACTTTGTTGAAATGGATCGGTTTTGAGCTAACTTTGTTGAAATTGATCATTTTTGAGCTAATTTAGTTGAAATGGATCTTTTTCAGCTAACTTAGGTGAAATGGATCATTTAAGAGCTAATTTAGGTGAAATGGATTGTTTTTTAGCTCACTTAGGTCAAATGGATAGTTTATGAGCTAAATTAGTTGAAATGGATCGTTTATGAGATAACCTAGGTAAGATGGGTCATTTTGGAGTTAACGTAGGTGAAATGGACCATTTTAAAGCTAACGTAGGTAAAATGGATCATTTAGGAGCTAATCTACGTAAAAGGGGTCATTTTTGAGCTAACTTGGATGAACTGCATCATTTATAAGCTAACCTAGGTAAAATGGGTCATTTTGGAGGAAAATAAGCTAACTCTAGGTCATTATGGTAAGCATATAGGAGGAAATAAAGCTAAGTCTAGGTCTTTATGCATTTGTTAAGCAAAACACTAGAGAAACTTACCGTGATCAGGGAGGTGTAGGAGCGGGGTGGCTAGTGCCGCTACCTGGAGAAGGATCGTGCGATGCGTTTCTGGAGTTAAGCTGCACCAAAGATCATTTCCAATGTCTCGTTAGCATTACGACACTCAAATGTTAAGACTACCAAGTAATGTTCATTCAAACTAAACTCACCGTGCTCCCAGGAGCAATCACTGGCATCGGCGGAGCGGGCTGACCGGACTTCTCGCACACAGACTGCACATTTGGTTTTCAGAACAGAGTCATACTAGTTAGTAATGAGACTCAAATGTTAAGACTAGCAAGTAATCTGCAGAAGAAACTTACCACAAGGAGCTTGTACATGGCCCTTGCCTGCATGTCATTCCGTGCCCTCTCCTCCTCCATCATCTTTCTCGTCCTCTCCTCCATCTCCCGCTGCCTCTCCGCCGCCTCCGCCAGAAGTTTCTCCGTTCTATCTCTCTCAGTCTGTATAGCAGCCTGCAACACCACTCACATGACCATTTGTAATCATTGATGGAAGCGCACACAATGTAATGGAGAAAGATAACTGAGTACGTATCACTAACCTTGATGGCGAGTTGCACTGGCCGTTCACGAGGCCTTATCTCAGGAGCGGAGCTCGACTGGCGCGCCTTGATCTCCGGGAGAGTGCTAGGACAACGGATAAGTCCATCTCCAATGGCTATGGAGCCATGGGACCTCCCGCCACCAGATATCATCACCAGCTCTGGATCAATGGGACCCTGGCTCGGGTTAAAGTCCTCCCCTTTCCTCGCCTTCCCCTCATCTCTATATCTCACGAGCTTGTTGTGGGAGGAGATGTTGGTGAAGTTGTTTGCATCATCGAGGTCAGACTGAGAGAAAGCCTTGACTTTCTTGAAAGAGCCAGTGTGGGCCATGGCATACAGGTCGTACACCTCTGGCACCTTATCCGCCTTATTGTGGCGTGCCTGAAAGAGAGAAACAATGAAAATTAGTAATTAAAGGGCTCAAGCTAGCATGATGAATGAATTGCATGAATCATATAGCAAACCACATACCCAGTTGCGCCCGAACTGATATAAGTTGGAGCTGCCTTGATGGTGTGGCACACCTTCCATTTGGGCACGTTTGTCCTTGGCCTGGTTGTGGAGGGCTAGCCATTCTTGTGAGCACCACTCATCGACCAACACCTCCCAACAATCCATCCGATCCGCACACCATCTCGGAGGCGCCTAATTAGCAAATAGAAACTTGAGCGCTACGGCTAAGAATTACTAAATGAAGGAACTTAAGTAGAAGGCCTTAAGAATTACCTTCATGTACTGCTCCTTACTCAGGAACTTATCGCGGCACGCCGGCTTGGTCTTCTTGATACCATGCAAGGCGTAGTAGTCTCGAACAGCCTGCACCCGAGCCTCGTGCCGTAAGTTCTGGAGTAGGCGCTTGCAGACGTTCTGGATAACATTTGCGCTGTCCTCCTCGTATCCCTCCTCACACCTGTAGAATGTCTGCAATCAAATGAGACAATATTGATTAGTACAATTAATAACTAGCTAGTTGAAGATTTTGAAATGTGTAAAGGAGAAATTACCCAGAATGTCCTGATCACCATGTCTGCCCTCGTGTCGCACAAGACACCGTCGATAATGACATCCGGCGGGGCCGGGGCAGCCACGTAGTGCTCCCAGCTCAACCCAAGCTCTGGAAGCCAACCCTCACCAGGCAACGTGACAAACCCCGGGAAGTTTTGCCGGCAAAGAACTCCAAGGACGGAGTTGGGCCGGCGGACACTATGATGGTGGTCCCAACCCCTGCAGCATGACAAGGCCAACGCATTAGTTATTTGAAGAAACGTGAATGCAGAAGGTACAAAAATATTAAATGCACTTACGTACCTCTCCCCATCAGGGAAGATCAACCACCTCTGCTCGCGGGTCGCCGGCACGGACGGGAGCCGTGTAGCACCACGCTGGTACACGGTGCCACCCTCCTCCTCAAGATCAGTCGGCTCCCCGCCATCACCAGCATGGCCACTCGGCTCCTCGGGCTGATCCGGCCAGGTACCCCATCCGGACGTGTGCTCCTCCGGGGTCTCGTGGGCCGAACTCTCGTGGGCCGAAGGCCAGTCGACCCGAGGCTCATGGGCCCAAGACCCATGGACCGGAGGCTCGTGGACCGGAGTCCGTGTAGCCTCCTCCTCGGACAAGTCCACCCTAGCAGTCACGTGCTCGGGTGAAACAGCTGGGGGTGGCGGCGAGGAAGGTGCCCTAGCAGTCACCCTACCTCCTCTCCCGCGACCACGTGCCCCACCTCCTCTCTTCCTACCTCGTCCCCTACTGGGCACCGCGGTCGACGAAGAAGGGCCCGGCGGTGTGGACATACTGTCCAGCAACGCTCGGCGGAGAGGTACGTCTGGAATCGAAGACCTCAGACCACGCGCCGACGAAGAAGGGGCCCTGGCGCGCTCCCGACCAGCGCCCACCATCTTTCAACACCTGCCATGACAAACAGTAAACGAAATTAGTACAACATAAAAAAAAGACCGACATGAATAATAATATGTGTATCACTTAAGTGTATCATCATCAAGTACAACATTAAAAAATTTAATACCTGACACTACTAATAATCTCGATCAGTATCATCAATAAATGCATAATCATCATCATCACTATAATCAATGACGGGCTCATAGGTTCAGTGGCATCAACATGTGCAAGGCCACCTTGACGTAATCGGTGAAGCAATGACAGGTCATCCGCAGCAGTAACCTCTTCTTGTTCCGGTTCTTCTTGTTCCTCCTCTGGGGTGATGTCGGATTCACTGTCGCTGTCTACTTCAATGTTTTGGGGTGAAGTATAGCGGTTCTTGAAACGCTTTTTGGAAAGACGTGTCTCTTGGAAGAATTCTCCTTCATATGTGTCTGGGTTAATGTGAGGTTCATAATCCTCTTCCTTTGGGGGAGATAGTCTAGCACGTGGCGGCACTTCATAAACGACATCCCAACCTTTCAGATTTGGATTAGTTTGGCAGGCCCACGGTAGATAGAATACTTGGGTCGCCTGTTGAGCCGTAATATAGACATCAGGAACATCTAAATGGGTGCTTTGGTTGATTTCAACTAGCCCTATATGTTCATGAGTCCTTCTAGTCTCCTTCGGCTGAAACCAATAACATTTGAAGACTACGACATTCGGTGGGTTTTCACCATAGAATAGAAGTTCATAAATTGCTTCAACTCTCCCATAATACTCGGTACCTCCTTCGCCGATAGCAGATACACAACAATTTGTAGACTTTCGGTCGGCCATAGATAGCTCTTTGCCATAGGTACGAAAGCGATACCCGTTGATGTCGTATTTGTCAAATGAACGGACCTTATAGTCAAAACCATTAGCGACTTGTCTCAATTCGGCGTCCATAGACTCTGAATTAGCCTACAAGTTTAATATGAAAGGATTGTTGCATTACGCACAAATTAGCGAATGAAACTGGGATAGCCGCCTACAAATTAGCCTACAAGTCTAATAGAAATTACCGTTTGTTTGAACCAAGAGATGAAACCTCTGATGAAGTTCTTCTTGTCTTTCCTGAACTTATGGTGAGGATTCAGGAACTGTCTATGCATGTCGAAGCAAGAAAACTTGCGACCGGCCTGAAGCCAACGAAACTCAAGAGCTCCCTTGCATGTGGGGCACGGGAACCTTCCATGCACACACCAGCCAACGAATAGCGCATACGCCGGCAACTCATGCGTCGAGTACATGTACCAGACACGCATTATGAAGTTCCGTTTGCTATAGGCATCGTATGTCTTGAACCCATTATCCCAGGCTTCTTGCAATTCGTCCTTAAGCTGTTGCATGTACACATTCATATTTTTCCCCGGATAGTTGGGCCCTGGAATTATCAACGTCAGGAAAATGTTCTTTCTTTGCATAATCTGTCCGGGGGGGAGATTGAGTGGAAAGACAAATACGGGCCAACAACTGTATTGGGCTGCCGTCATACCAAACACACTGAACCCATCCGTGCTGATGCCGACTCGAGGATGCCTCGGATCTGCCGCTTTGTCACCATGTAATTCATCAAACTTTTTCCACGCAACACCATCCGATGTGTGTACAATCATCAGATTCCCATCTGCATCTAGTTCGGTTCTTTTGCCCGTTTTGTGCCATGTCATCTGTCTGGCCGTCTCTTCGACCATGAAAAGACGTTGAAGTCTTGGTACGATTGGCATATACCGAAGAACACTAACGGGGATTTTGGTCTGTGTCTTCTCACCCATACCGTTGTCTACCACAACATACCTGGAAGACTTGCAAATGGGACAATAGTTCAAGTCCGCATAGTCAAGCCTAAACAAGACACATCCTTTCTCACAGGCATGTATCTTATCATAGGGCATCTTCAGTGCACGGAGGATTTTGTCCGACTGGTACAGGTTTGCAGGCATTACATGGCCTTTGGGTAGAAAGCGTCCAAATACTGTCATCATTGCATCGTAGCATTCTCTGCCCAAGTTGAACTGAGCCTTCAGAGCCATTACTTGTGAGATGGCATCCAACTGACAAAGCACAGTGTGCTCATGGAGCGGACGTTTTGAAGACTCCAACATTTCATTGAAGGCCTTTGCAGATTCCTCCATCTCCTCGTCCGAATCCCGAGCATCATCAAAGTCTTGCACCATGTTTTCCATCCCGGTACCATGCTCGTCGGTGCGACGACGATCCACCTCAGCTCGGTCACGTTGGGCAGACTCACCATGAAATGTCCACACCGTATAATCGGGCGTAAAACCACTCTTCTGCAGGTGTTTGCCCATTTCAGCCTCTGTCCTCTTTTCCCAATTGTCGCACCGTAAACAGGGGCACCAGGTTTTCCTCTGGCCATTTGCAAATGCGGCTCGCACAAACCCCTTGGTTTTTGTGAACCATTCAGTGCTCCATTTGTTCTGACCAGTGTGACCGGTGTACATCCACGCACGATCACTCATCTTGACTTTCAGAGCTACTAGACACACAACAAATATATATATATATAATTCATCATGTATGTATTCATCAGTTGATCTACTTTGTCAATTTTATTATGTCCATGCAACCTACACTCTAATAGGTAATGATAGGTCCTAATCCCACCCGAGTATGTTTAGATTGGGTTCATTTTCCCATGCTATGCCCCGGATCCTACGCAAAATTTCGGCAGCACCTCCCCGCTGTTCTCCTGATACACGTCTCTGCAATAAACAGAGAGGATGTGTACCCGGAGAACAACAGGGGAGGCACTGACGAAATTTATGCGTCGGATCCGGAGCAAAGCATATGGGAAAACGAACCCAATCTAAACATACTCGGGCTGTCCATGGATAGCGTTGGACAATTCGAAAGAATCAAGGTTATAAATATGCAAATGCATGCATATTTATAACTATGACGCTTTCGAACGGGAGACACATATTGGTTACGCATACTGATGATTCAAGACACATATATATCTAGCTATCAAGTTTCATCGGAATAGATCAAATAATTAATGGGGGAGGAGGACATGTCATTTGTGCTCACCCACGAACGAAGGGGCAGAGCTTGTCAAACGCACGGCGAGGTCGTCGAACACCAAACCTCGCAGCGATGAAACAACTGCACATTTAAAACTACCCGATCAACACAATTATATATGATGTTTTTCATAACAAAATCGAAAGATATATGACCTAACTAATAATTCACAAATATATGACCCCGTCGGCTTCTGGAAGGCCAAAGAACACCTTTTCGGGAGGTGTCGGGGGTCGGGGTGTCGTGTCGGTCTCGGGGTGCCGTGTCGGGGTCAGGGTCTCGGGGTCGGGGTGTCGGGTCGGGGTGCCGGGTCGGGGTCGGGGTGCCGTGTCGGTGTCGGGGTGTCGGGTCAGGCTCGGGGTCGGGGTGTCGGGGTCGGGGTCGGGGTCGGGGTCGGGGTCTCGGGGTCGGGGTGTCGGGGTGTCGGGGGTGTCGTGTCGGGGGTCGGGGTGTCGTGTCGGTCCCGGGGTGCCGTGTCAGGGTCGGGGTGTCGTGTCGGTCTCGGGGTGCCGTGTCGGGGTCGGGGTCTCGGGGTCGGGGTGTCGGGTCGGGGTGCCGGGTCGGGGTCGGGGTGCCGTGTCGGTGTCCGGGTCGGGGTGTCGGGTCAGGCTCAGTGTCGGGGTGTGGTGTCGGGGTGTGGTGTCGGGGTGTGGTGTCGGGGTTGGGGGGTCAGGGGGTCAGGGGGTCTTCTCATTCTTCTACTACTTCTACTTCTTCTCATTTTTCTACTTCTTCTCATCCCCCGTCTTCTTCTTCTTCTTTCTCCTCCTCCTCCTCCTCCTCCTCCTCCTCCTCCTCTTCTTCTTCTTCTTCTTCTTCTTCTTCTTCTTCTCCTCCTCCTCCTCCTCCTCCTCTTCTTCTTCTTCTTCTTCTTCTTCTTCTTCTTCTTCTCCTCCTCCTCCTCCTCCTCTTCTTCTTCTTCTTCTTCCCCCTTCTACTTAACCTAAACCTAAACTAAAAACCTAAACTAATTGAAACTAAACTATTTAAACTAATTAAACCTAAACTAATTAAACTAATAACCTACACTAATTAATTCTAAACTAAAAAAACTTAAACTAAAAAACCTTATCTAAACAGAAAAAAACAAAAAAACAGAAGAAAAAAAATGGGATCGAGGGGCTCACTGTGGGGGGCGGCGACGGGTCGGGGAGGGGCCGGCGACGGGGGGCCGGGGCGGGGCGGTGGAGGAGGCGGGCCGGCGGGGGCCCGGCCGGCGGGGGGCCGGGGCGGCGGGGGGCCGGGGCGGGGCGGTGGAGGAGGCCGGGCGGCGGGGGGCCGGGGCGGCTGGGGGGCCGGGCGGCGAGAGGCCGGGGCGGGGCGATGGAGGAGGCGGCGGGGGGCGCGGGGCGGCGGGGGGCCGGGGCGGCTGTGGGCTGGGGCGGCGGTGGGGCGCGGGGCGGCGGGGGGCCGGGGCGGGGGGCGACGAGGCGGCGGGGAGCCGGGGCGGCGGGGCGGCGGGGGCGGCGGGCGGCGGCGGGGTCGGAGGAGAAGGGCGCGCGAGGACGAAGTGAGTAACGGGCGGGGGGGTACCTGCCGTTAGGCAAGTTCCCACTTTGCCGTCAGCCAGCCTTTGCCGTCCGCCTTTTTGCCTCTTTGCCGTCTGCTAGCGGATGGCAAAGAGGTGGGCCGTTAAGATTTTTTCAAACGAGCGGGGGGTGGGGGCCACCACACTCTTTGCCGTCTGCCAGCGGACGGCAAAGAGGTGGCTGATGGCAAAGAGCTTCTTTGCCGTCAGCCTTTTCTTTGCCGTCCGCTTACGTGTAGCTGATGGCAAAGAGCTTCTTTGCCGTCAGCTAGCAGACGGCAAAGAGCTGGCAGATGCCAAATTAGCTGATTCCAGTAGTGTATGATTTGAATTCAACATAAAATGGATACAAATATTTGAATTGGAGAGCGTATGGTACATGTAGTTCATAGTGAAATATGATTACTGCTATATGTATGTTTTTTGTTATCAAGATAATATTTAAATTATTGTATAACTCGACAACAATCGTATTCAAATAAGGAAAATTGATTCAAATTTGGTCCATATGGTAGATGACAATATATATGTTCACATGGTGGAGTAAAATTTTCATATATGATGGAAGATCAAAATGTACGACTACATCAATTATAAACCGCAAGGTCACCTAACGATATATTCGAATTCAACATAACGTGGATTCAAAAATTGAAATTCGAGATCATGGCATCTGTAATCATATAAAAAGGGACATTACTTTTTCTTTGGTGGGAATTGATTTATTTTTTGTTGTTGTTGAGGGAAGTGCGGATCGATTTGGTACTGTGTAGGGTAATCTTGTTCTCCCGATTTTTTTTACATTTTTCTTGTAGTTTTTTCAATGGCATCTATAGCAATATAGTAAAAGGGGACATGACTCTCTTGTGTCTTATATGAATTGTTTTTTTACACGTTAAGTTTGTTCTGCCGAACAAGGAATCCGCACCTTGTTATCCCGAAATTTTCAAGCTCGAGTATCTTTTGTCTCACCTGCTTTGAAACTCCCGCTTCTTCAACCCGCGCCGCGCCTTGTTATCCCGAAATTTGGACGCGCGCGAGAACTCCCTCCTCATCCGAAATCGCTCCCGCAGCCCAGACACGCGAAATCCCCCTTCTACCCCTCAGCCGAAAATGAAGCTCCACGTCGCGGTGTCAAAACCGGTGGGGGTACGCTGGTAACTTACCCTACATTTCAGACAAGCGCGTCCCTAAGCTTGGCTCCCCCCTCCCCCTTCGCCCCCCCCCATTCGTACACCGAGGCCGCCAAAACCCGCGAAACCCCACGCTCCTCCGTCGGCCTCCCGACCGCCGCCCAGCCGGAGACTCTTCCTCGACTACGTCGTCCACCGCAATAGCTCGTCGTCCCTCATCCACCGCACCGGATGAGGATCCGTTGTTGATCTCGTCGTCCCGCCGGATCAGCCGCCCCGTCCTCCACCTCTAAGGAGCTTCCCCGACGTTTGCCTCGTCTATCGCGCCACCTCAATCCCCACAGCGCCGTCTTGACCTGCCCCACCAGAACCGCAGCACCCTAACCAATTCCTCCGATGAAGCCGAGGCCAACTCGGCGCCACCAAGGAGGTTCTGCACTCACCGCTGCATTTTATCTTTTATTCGATCTCACGGGGCTGCCGGTGCTCGATACCGAGCAGACATGGCGTGTCTCCATCGACGGCGCCGTCACCGGCCACATCATCCACGGCGTCTCTCCCCCATGTCGTTGCTTCCTCGGCGGCGACTTCCACAACGGCACTAGCTGCAGCTGCTCCGGCTCTCGCTCTCGCTGCGGCTCTGTTCTTGCTGTCGGTCGCGCTGCTGCACTGCTCCTGCTTTCGTTCGTGCTGCTGCTCTGCTCTTGCTCTCGCTTGCGCTGCTGCTGCTGCTGCACGACCTCCGGCAGCTACAGGAGTTGCTACTTTAGCACTCGCTCGCGGTGCTACTGCACGACTTGCTCTCTGCTAGTGCGTTCCCTGCTCGAGCGTCTGCTGATTTAGATCACTGCTTCTCTGCTACTAGTGCTCGAACGCCCTAAACATCTATTGCAATGCTCTATTACTAGTTCAATCAGTTTCGACAGTAAAATTCAGTTTCAACTGTGAAGTTCATTTTCTTCAGTTAAGTTCAGAGTGAACAGTACTTACAGCATCTGTCGGAGCGGCCGTGGCGCGGCTGATGCGTTTTACATCTAGCACTTTTTGGTGATGTATTTTACATCATCTATTGCAGATGATATTAGGGTCCCACTTCAGATTAACATTGTCTGTCTTGTCATGCTTCAGCCTCGTCGCCGTACACCTTAGCGGAGCTGCTCCAACGACGGAACCGTCCATCACAGCGGAGCAGTACCGTCGACACTGTTTCCAGAGGCCTCGGATCTTCTTACCCGCCTCCGACAGTCACACCAGCATCATCACCATCCTCCACGTCCAACCCAATGATGCTGAGGTCCACAAGGCTATGCCAAAGAGGTTGTACACTCGTCGCATCAGTTTGTTTCTCCATTCCTCTGTTCTTCCAATTCATGTGAGCCAAACACCCAGGTTGACTGAAATCCTATGTTTCCAAATGCTCTGTTTTGCACATGCATTCCTATCCTATTCCTGTGTTTTTCCTGTTCCTGCGTTTATAGAATCCTCCAATTCTAAGGAGCCCTTACAGATTTACTTCATTTTCAGATAGGCGTCAAAGAAAACTCTGTGTGTTATGTCCCGCTCCTGCCGTGCCGTCATCCACCCCACCTGAGGTGCACCATCGACAGAAGCGTTCACTGCAGCAGAGATCCCCCCTGCAGACTTCCTTTCGCCGCCTCAGATCATCTTCCCCGTTGCCGACTGCCACGCCAACTGCATTACCCTCATCGACTGAGCAGATGAACCTGAGGACTACCTAGTTCCGGAAGAGAGGTCGCAGTCTTTCGTGTTTGCTTACGTTATACATCGGTTATTATTACCTGCTACTTTATAATTCAATCTTGAGTTTTGAATTGCCCATGGGTCTCATATCGAGCCAGCAATGAATAGTATCTGTCTACTATCTAGTTCATCTGGGGTCTTCTATGTGGTTCATGTTGGGTGGGCAACAAACAATAGATGATCCATTGTCTATCTTTTTAAACGGAAGCTATAATCTACCTGCTATCATTAGTTTTGGATCCATCCACTCGTTTGCTACCATCAGTCTTGATTTTTGCATGCACCCCTTAGGCCTTACAAAATCTAACTATTTTTTTATTATGCATGTCAGATATTGTACACAATCGTACTGAACATGTAGATAAAAAGAGAAGACCGTTGCGTGCGAATATAATGTCATGCTGACGCCGCTCCATGGTGGGCGAAGTGGCCCCCCCTCCTGCATTTCCAGATTGTATTCTAGAGGAAGATAACTATTCAAATGGAGATTCTGAAGGAGCCGACCACGCCTGTTTACCACCTGAGGTGTTTTCTCTAACCTGGCATGCTGATGTTTGTCATATCATGCATATGGCGCCTTGCATTGCTTACATTATACATCTTATAGGTCATCAGCTTAGTTTAGATTTGCTTTGTGTGAATGCCACCTGTTTGGTTTCTATATCATACTCCCACCATTCCTAAATATTTGTCTTTTTAGAGATTTCAACAAGTGACTACATACGGAACAAAATGAGTGAATCTACACTCTAAAATATGTCTATATACATCCGTATGTGGTAGTCCATTTGAAATCTCTAAAAAGACAAATATTTAGGAACGGAGGGAGTATATGGGAATTATGCAATGCCATCTTCTTTAGCCAGGCATCATATACGTGAATCATGCAATGCCATCCTGTTTAGCCAGTCATCGTATATGTGAATTGTATTGTGCCATATTTTTTTCCATAATGTATTCCATTTGTCAACAATGTTTATACAGTCATCTACTCTTCCTGTGCATCAGCCATTTGAGTCGGTCATGGGAAAATCTGGAGTGAAAACAAGGTCTTCTGAGCAGTCAGTGCTACCTGTCGATGCAGATTTCTTGCTAGTTACAGATAGCTCCTCAGAGGAGGATTCAGAGAGAGATGACCAGTCGTATGCCCCCCCCCCCTCCGAGGTGCATGCTCTAACTTGGCTGGGTTATATTGCTCATATCATGCATATGGTGTCTTGCATTGCCATGCCATCTGCTTAGATTAGACATGCTTTGTGTGAATGCCTCCTATTTGCTTTCTATATCAGATATGTGAATTATGCAATGCCATGTTTTTCAGCCAGTTATCATATATGTGAATTATGCACCGCCATGGAGCCAGGCATCATATATGTGAATTATCTCATGCCATTTTTTTCATTACGTATTCCATTTGTCGACAATCTGTGTATATTGAACTACTCTTCATGTGTATCAGCCATTTGAGCCGGTTATGGAAAAATCTGGAGTGAAAACAAGGTCTTCAGAGCAGGCAATGGTACCTGTTGAAGCATATATCTCGATGGTTACAGGAAGCTCCTCAGAGGAGGATTCAGAGACAGATGACCAGTCCTATATCCCACCTAAGGTGTATGCTCTAAGTTGCAATGTTTATATTTCTCATATGATGCATATGGTGTCTTGCATTGCTTAGTTTAGACATCATATGCACAATATTGCATTCTATCTGCTTAGTTTAGAGATCATACATGCGAGTGCCAGCTGCTTAGTATATGAATCAATTATGTCAATTATATCATGCCATCCTGTATACTTAGACAACATGTATGTGAATTATTTCATCCCAACCTATTTTAGAAAGACATCATATAGTTTTGTCATGTCATCCTGTTTAGGTACTCATCATATGTTGAATTATGCCATTATATCATGTTAAGTTATCCATCATATATCTGAAACTGTGTGATGCTATCCTGTTTAGTTAGGCATCATATATGTGAAATTGTGTCATGATGTCCTGTTTGGTTAGACAACATATATGTGAATTACCACATCTGTCTATCATACAATGTATGTACGTTCAATTTCTTTTCTTGTTTATCAGCCATTTGAATTGGAGGGGGTGATGGCAGGGAGCAAAAACCCATTCTTCACAAAAGACAGTGCTACCCGTCGATGCAGATAGAACCATGGTTGTACTGGCCCACAAACTAGCCCCACCACACATAATCGAGACTCTTCCAGATTGCACACTTACACCGTTGGGCAGAGAACCAGCTACAACCCATCTAACCGCAACCCCAGCGGATAGTAACCCACTTATAGTTGACAAAGCACCATGTCCACCACAGAGTACCCCCACACGAGCAGTTTGTAAAGCTACTGCAGTGCCCAAAGCACGAAGACCACCACAGCTAACCCAAACTCCACGTTTAAAGCAGAAGAGCAACTGTTCTCAGGTCAGATTCCGTAGCTATGGTCCATACTCCTTTGCTGTTGCATCACTGTATTTACTCATACCAACTACTTTCGAATTTGAAGGATCCAACTGAAACTCCAATGGCGCAACAGGTATGTTTTAAACCTATTTCTTTAACTGGATTGCTGTTCTAACTTCTTGCTCTATGTTGATTTCAGTTTAAGTTGTATAAACAGTTATGTTCTCATGTGATGCACATTACAAGTGCTGCCAATGTTGTGTAGTTTCTCACACTTATATTATGTCTATGCTGTTGTGTCTTAAAAATATATGAGTTGAACTGTGTCTCTATCTTGATTAGGGAACATAAACTAGAATGATATGGACAATACAGTGACCATAGTACATAGATATATGTTTGTTTCATGTTGTTGTCCTGTCCACCTTCCTACTGAACCGGTTTACCAAAATGAGTTTCGTATACTACAAGCTAAACCTGTGATGTGTCTGCTTGTTTCTCTTGTAGTATGCAAACAGAATATTGGAGAAGAGCACCCCACTATGCAATGGTAGAGAAAGTAATGCAGATAAGGTTCAAGATAGTGAGACAACCCTGTTGGTCTCCAAGAAAGGTGATAAAAACGATCTTGTAGACAGTGAGAAAACCCCACAGTCCTGCGTTGATGTAGTGTTCGAGTTACTGGCCAGTACCGCTGGCACAAGCTCTTCGAACTCGCTGCCTGAATCACTTCGGCTTCTTCAGTCTCGGCTACAAGCTGAAAGGCATCAGTCAGCTGTGCTGCGGCAAGAAGCCGAAGGACTGAGGAAGTCCCTGCAGAATTTAGATGCGTACTTTCTTGTGCAACAGCAAGCGCTGGAGGATTTAAGCGCCAAACAAGAGAAAGTTAATAAGCTTGCTAAGCATCTTGCCAACATTATGGGTACCCAGGATATTGTTTCTTGAACTCTTCTGAAGTGGTTTCAGTTCTGGACTTGTTTTGCTGCGGCGTTTATATGCTGCTTTGTTCCCTATATTTGCACTGGTGGCGAACTTTGATGCCCAGTGGATGTAATATGTGTAATAGCCGTGATAGCCTAGCATAAGTTGCTTGCTTATTTATTTCCTTGTTGTCTTGTTTATTTGTTTGCTTGTAGTCAGTGCAGTTCTTTTTCCGCGGTTTGCTAGTGGCTGCAATAACCCATTTTTTAAAACTAGGCCACAATAACCATGGGTTAATATTTACTATAGTGACACTGGGCCTCCTACAGGCCGTAGAAACAGTGGGCCTTCTACGGGCCGTAGAAACTATAGGCCTTCTACGGGCCGTAGAAACAATGGGCCTTCTACGGGCCATAGAAACAATGGGCCTTCTACGGGCCGTATCATCAATGGGCCTTATACGGGCCGTATGATCGATTGGCCAAATATGGGCCAATAACAGGCCACATTATGGCCGTAAACGGGCTAGAGTTGGAATCGTCCGTTCATGGGCCGACCATAACGGGCCATCGTTAATAGGCCGTATTTGATGACGCAATGAGAACGGCCCAACGTATTAACGGACGACAAACGGGCCGACTGTAACCACGGGCTGAATTTGGCCCACAAGCAGAAAATGACAGTAACGGGCCGTAAGTAAACGAATGCTGGAAATGAGCCCAAGAATAAATGGGCTCTGAGAAGGCCGAAAGATAACATGGGCTGGAAACGGCCCAACGGAATAACGGGCCGTTAATGGGTATAAAGTGATACACTGTTCATTACGGGCCAGTTTCACCACGGGCCGTTAATGGGTATAAAGTGATACACTGTTCATTACAGGCCAGTTTCACCACGGGTCGTTAATGGGTGTAAAGTGATACACTATTCATTATGGGCCAGTTTCACCACGGGCCATTAATAGGCCAAGAGTTACATAGGGCCTCATATGGGCCGAAAGACGTCATGGTCCATACATGGGCCAGAAGTGAAAATGGGCTGGAATCATATTGGATGGCCCAGATGACGCTACTGGGCCTAATTCGGATAGGGCGTAACGGGCCTTGGGTTAGCGGGCTGTAAATGGGCTATATGCGAACAGGCCGTTCACAGGCTTTCCATGGGCCGGCCCGCCACCTTTTGACCAAGTCAAACTGGCCGGCCTTTTCACAGGAATGGGCCTCTGTTGGGCCGTGCCACGTGTCGACGTATCATAGGCGCCTTCCGTCCAATGAGTGGATGACATCTGTCCCAACGATGAGCCGACACGTGTTTCCTCCAGCCAATGATGATTTTACACGTGGAAAATCCCCATTGGTCGGGGCTGTTAACGGGTTATCGGATCCAAAACCCGACCCGATAGCTTAACGGCGTTCCGTTACGGTGGATGCCATGTGTCGGTCACCCTTGACGAAAGCACTTCTGTGATGCGCGATTTATCGTGGAACACTTCTACGACAGCACAGGTATGACTATCTTGATTCTGTCATAAATTTGTCATGGATGTACATACATGACAGAAAACGCGACCTACTGTGACAAACACGTATCATCACGGAAGTGTTTTTTTTTGTAGTGCGAGCTGGTGGACTTCGACATCGCCCGCATCGGTCTCCCGTACAACGGCATCCTCGGGTATCCGGCTCTCGCTCAGTTCATGGCGGCGACTCACCCGGCCTACAACCTCATGAAGATGCCAGGAAGCAAGGGCGTCCTCACCATCAAGGGGGACACTAAGGAGGCCGTGACGGCGCTCAGGCTCGCCTTCAAGACCACGGCGGCAGCACAGCCCGCCGGCGCCGATACCCCCGAGGCCAAGGAGGTCGCGCCTACCAAGAAGAAGCAGTTGTTCACCCAAGACAAGGCGGAAACCAAGCAGGTGCCGGTCAATGAGGACGGGTCTTCAGGAGCCACCTTTACCATAGGAGCCGGTCTCGACCGGGAACAAGAAGAAGCCTTGGTGAGGTTCTTGCGCGCGAACAAGGAGATCTTCGCGTGGGAGCCTAACCAGCTGGTAGGGGTCCCGAGGGAGGTGATCCAGCATCATCTAAGGGTGTGCCCCAATATACGCCCTGTGAAGCAGCGGGCAAGACGGCAGTCCACTGAAAAGCAAGCCTTCATCATCCTAGAGACTCGCAAGCTGGAGGCGGCGGGTGCCATCCGAGAAGTTCGATATCCCGAATGGCTGGGGAACCCTATCGTGGTGCAGAGGAAAGGCGGAAAGGAACGGATGTGCGTCGACTTCACCAACCTCAACAAAGCCTGCCCCCAAGATCCATTCCCACTCCCGCGCATCGACCAGATTGTCGACTCCACCGCCGAGTGTGACCTGTTGTGCTTCCTGGACGCGTTCTCAGGGTATCATCAGATCAAGATGGCGGTGGAAGATGTGGAGAAGACAGCCTTCCTAACACCATGTGGGGTGTACTGCTACACCTGCATGCCCTTCGGGCTGCGCAACACGGGCGCGACCTTTCAGCGGTTAATGCACATCGCTCTGGGGCGGCAGCTCGGGAGAAACACAGAGGCCTACATCGATGACATAGTGGTAAAATCTCGCGAGGCGAGGACATTGATTCAGGACTTGGAGGAGACCTTCAAGAGCTTGCGCCAAGTGAACTTGAGGCTTAACCCGGAGAAGTGCATGTTGGCGTCCCCTCCGGCAAGCTACTGGGTTTCCTCGTATCCCACAGAGGGATCGAGGCGAACCCAGAGAAGATCAAGGCCATCGAGGACATGAGCCCACCATAGACCCTCAAAGAGATGCAGAAGCTAGCGGGGTGGGTGACCGTGTTGGGGCATTTCATCTCCAAACTGGGAGAGCGCGCCTTGCCCTTCTTCAAGCTCATGAAGAAGAAGGGCCCGTTCGAGTGGACCCGGGAGGCCGACCAGGCCTTCCAAGACCTCAAGAAGTACCTCGCCAGTCCCCCAGTGATGGTGGCACCACGGCCTCTCGAGCCTCTGGTACTCTACCTAGCCGCCACCCCGTACTCCGCCAGCGTGGCGCTGGTGGCAGTTCGGGAGGAGCGACAAGCCAAGGGCGCGCCGCGCCAAGCCGGAGCTGAAGTGGCGCAGGGTCAGGGAGGCGTAGTGAGGGCGTCAGCGGGGGAAGACCAAGCTCAGCAGGGCAACATCGCAAAAGCTCTGGAGGACAGTCAGGTCTTAGGAACCCCTCCACCTCAGGATATGCCCCGATCTCCGCAGGACCCGAGCCTCGACAGTGTGCCAGCCCTCGTCGAGCACCCGGTGTACTTCGTTAGCACCATACTGCGGGACGCGAGGGCACGCTACCCCATGCCCCAGAAACTCCTGCTCGCGCTCCTGGTGGCCTCACGCAAGCTGTGACACTACTTCCAGGGCCACCCCATCAAGGTCGTCTCAGCCTACCCATTGGAGAGGGTACTCAGGAGCCCTAACTCAGCCGGAAGGGTCGCCGAGTGGAACATCGAGTTGCAAGCATTCCAGTTGGAGTTCAGCACCACCAGGGTCATCAAGGGGGCTGCACTCGCCGACTTTGTGGCAGAATGGACGGATGCCCCGACATTCGAGGAAGGAGAAGACCGGTCCACCTCCCTAGGAAGCGAGGCTCCAGACGGCTGGGTCATGTATTTCGATGGCGCCTTCGCACACCAGGGCGCGGGGGCTGGAGCAGTGCTCATCTCGCCCACTCAGGACAAGCTCTATTACACCATGCAGCTCTGCTTTCAGCACGGCGAGAAGGTCTCCAACAACATCGCAGAATACGAGGGCCTCATAGCTGGACTGAAGGCTGCGGCAGCTCTAGGGGTGAAGCGCCTTACCGTCAGAGGCGAATCACAACTCCTCATCAACTTCTCCAACAAGGTGTACGAGCCAAAGGACGAGCATATGGATGCCTACCTCGCGGAGGTGCGCAAGATGGAGAAGCAATTCTCGGGCCTGGAGCTGTAACATGTGCCCCCCGGCACCAACAAGGAAGCCGACGACATCGCCAGGAGAGCATCCAAGCGGCAGCCGCAGGAGCCCGGTATCTTTGAAGAGCGGCTCTTCAAGCCATCAGCTACGCCACCTCTTTCAAGCATGACTCAGCCTTGGGAGGAACTCCCACAGCCTCCGGCCACGGGAGCCCCAGCCTGTGGCCCGACTTCAGGAGCTCGGCTGCTCTTGGCGCTCGAACCCCAGGAGGAATGCTGGACCAAGGAATTCAAGGAGTACCTGACGCACAGGGCGCTGCCGGAGAAGGAAGAGGACGTGGAGCGCGTGGCCCGGCAAGCCACGGCATATTGTATCCAAGACGGCGAGTTATACAGGAAACGACCGAACGACGTCACGCTGCGCTGCATCTCCAGCGATCAAGGAAGGGAGTTGCTGACTGACATACACGGCGGGGACTGCGGACACCATTCGTCGTCACGAACCCTCATCGGCAAGGTGTTACGCAGTGGATTCTACTGGCCTACAGCACTCAACGACGCAGCCGAGCTGGTGAAGTCCTGTGAAGCTTGCCAATTCCATGCCAAGCAAATCCATCAGCCTGCTCAGGGCCTCCAAACCATCCCGCTCACATGGCCGTTCGCGGTCTGGGGGCTGGACATCCTAGGCCCGTTCCCACGGGCGCCAGGGGGCTACCGCTATCTCTACGTCGCCATTGACAGGTTCACCAAGTGGGCGGAAGTGGAAGCCGTCCGTACCATCCCAGCCGGCTCTGTTGTCAAGTTCATCAAGGGCCTCGTGAGCCGCTTTGGGGTCCCCAACCGCATCATCACAGATAATGGCTCGCGGTTTACTAGTAACCTTTTCAAAACCTACTGTTCTAACATTGGAACGCAGATCTGCTACGCTTCGGTAGCGCACCCCAGGAGCAATGGCCAGGCCGAACGCGCCAACGCAGAGGTCCTGAGGGGCCTCAAGACCAGGACCTTCAAGAAGAAGCTGGAGGCCTATGGCAGGGGCTGGCACGACGAGCTCCAGTCCGTGCTGTGGTCCATCTGCACCACCGCCACCAAGCCAACGGGCGAGACTCCATTCTTCCTCGTCTATGGAGCGGAAGCAGTCCTCCCTCATGAGGTCAAGCATCGCTCCGCACGGGTCCTGGCATTTGACGAAACGCAGCAGGACGCCACGCGGGGGATGGACCTCGTGCTGGGGGAGGAACGTCGTCGCGAAGCTGCATTGAGGGCGGCAAGGTACCAACAAGCGCTGCCGCGTACCACTACCGCAACATCCGCTCCAGGACGCTCGAGGTGGGCGGCCTCGTCCCGAGGCGGGTCCTCTCCAGGGAAGGGCTGCATAAGCTTTCACCAATGTGGGAGGGCCCGTTCAAGGTCGTCCACATCTCTAGGCCTGGCACCGTGCGCCTGGAGACACAAGACGGGGTACCTATCCAAAACGCCTGGAACATCCAACACCTCCGGAAGTTCTACCCATGAAGCAAGGCCCAGAGCCTGTGAAGCAAGGCCCAGAGCCTGTGAAGCAAGGCCTAGAGCCTGTGAAGAAAGGCCCAGAGCCTGTGAAGAAGGCCCGGTGCCTGTGAAGAATCGCCGCCTGTGACACTCTCACGTAATAATGAGTTGGGGCTGTACACGCCCCGGAGTCTCAGGAGCGCCGGCCTCAGGCCCTGGGGCTCCCGCCCACGCCTAGTGGCAGCACTTAGCTCCGCGCTGGTGAGAAGACTTGAAGACTAGATTAGGTGCCGGACGCGGCTTTTCATTTGCTTTCCGCAGTTGGCTCGCTTTTCCTTAGTCGAAATTTGCCTTTGGTGTCCCTTGCTGATTCGATTCCCTCGCCTCTTACTGCATTTTTCGGTTCTGGTTCGCTCGTGTTCTCTCTCTCGCCTACCTCACGAGGGGGCTAGGCAGGTGCCCTCGCGAGCATTTTTCTCCTCTCTGCCTTCTCGCGAGCCACCCTCGTTCGAGCCCAAAAGCTGGCGCACCTCTCCTAGTCCGTGCCCCACGGGTACCGCGACACAAAGTGCCCGGTCAGGGCCAGGGCGGAAGGCGACTCTTTCGGCGCACTTCCTAACGAGTTTTTGCAGTTCCTGAGCGAATGCAGGCCACCAAGGCAAGATGGACACGAGGAAATAAGCGCCCAGTCCTAAACGCACCAGGTTAAGTTATCTTTGCACAAAATAACAACACGGCATGGGAATAACACGCATAGTACAATAACCAAGGAACCACAGTTCGATACACGCCCCTCTGGGCCCATACTGGTTTCACTTTTTGATGCAGGAAAAAAGAGCAAAACAAAGTGGCGTTGCGGCGATCCGCGGAGGCAGGCCCTTAGCGATGCCCTGAGCCTAGCCAGATCCTTCCTCGCACTTCACGGAGGCGCGGCAGCGAGATGACCCGCTGCCGCCTTCGAAGTGGGCGCGGCGGCACGGCGGCTGGTCGTAGCCACCACTGCTGGAGCTGTAGCCGGAGGAAGAGCCGTCGTAGCTAGAGGACACACGGTCGCCGCCGAGGGCAGGCTCGCCCTCGTCCTTGCCGCGACCGTCACCAAGGCCGAGCACCTCCTCACCGTTGTTCGTCTCAGGGCAGCACCCGGCGCGGCGACCATTTTCCCCAAACACCCTCACGTAGAGGGTCGATCCACCATCGTACTTGAAGTGGAGGGTGCACCGCCTGCCCAGGCCGCGCGCGCGGGCGAACGTCTGCCAGCCGCAGGCCAGGGCTATGTTGCCCGCGGCGGAAGTCTCGACCGCGACCCAAGAGGCCTTGCTTTAGCAACCATCCGCTTGCAGCCAGAGTCCGCCTGGACCAGGGGCCGGCAGTTCGTCGACGAAGAAGCGCAAAAGCTGGAGCCAGTTGCCGGCCGGGTTCTCCGACCAGACGACGAACTCCGGCGACACCTCCGCTGAATGGAAGCGCGGACGGGGAGGCCACGCCGCCATAGCACGCCTCCCCTCGTCAGCTGGATCGCCATGGCTAGGATGACCCCCTCCGCGTGCCGCGGCGCCGCCTCGACAGTGGGCCACGGTGGGGGACGCGGCGTGCTTGCGCAGATGGCTGCGCCCGCGCTTGGGCGCCGGGAAGCCGGGCCCCTCGCGAGGAGCCTTTCCCTTCTCGGCGGTGAACTTCCTTCGTGGCGCCATTGGTGGCACTGCAAGCAACGGAGCAAGGAAGAAGAAGCAAGCAAGCGAGGAAGAGATGGGCAACGGGGGCTCCGCCCCCCTCTCCATTTATAGCAAGAGAAGGCCAACCGGCGCCTCCCACGATCGCAAGTAATGATGGTTTTCCTTGCATGTCGCAGGAACTTTTCAAGTCGTGCAGTTGCTGAGGCAACGTGGGGAAGCGGAGACGCCCATGTCCAATCAACCGCCACACGTCAACCGAGGCCGCAGGCTTTTGGGGCCTGCGGTGCTCCGAACTTGACCCTTGGCTTCGCCGCGAGGCCAAGCCCGAGCGCACATTGGGCCCGGGGGCTACTGTCGGCGTTCTGGGAACGGGGGTCCCCAGACTTGCCTGCCTGCGGCCCACGGCGTGGCTGAGCTAGCAGGCCGTACGGCCCATCTTCATCAACAAGGCATCCAAGACCCTCGCGAGGGGCCAAGCCTCGCGAGGCGGACGACGCAAGACCTCCTCAGGAGCGGCCAAGCCAGGCAGGCACGAGGAGCGGAGATACCAAGGCGGGGCAAACCTCACGAGGCCCTCGTGACGTGAGCCATGACGATCGGCACCAGACGGGCGCCAGCGCGCGCAGCATCCTTGTTTCCTCTTTGGTGCTAAGGAAGCCAGCGCACGCGAGGAGTACCGAGGCATCAGGCAAAGGTTGCTATATTGGTGCAACGAGACCAAGACCAGGAGGACGGCAAGACGGAGGTCATCGTGGAGCCCAAGACGGCGTCACCACCAGAGCCTTTCGCCGGCGAAGACCACTTTTGTTAGGATAGCTTGTACTAGCTGTCCCCCTTCAAGTTTGCTCGCCGTTGTTGGCTCCCTTCCCGCTCAATATTTGGGAAGAGGACCAGGGCCTCTATAAATAGGTCTAGCCACCACAGTAGTAGGGACAACTAGAACAGATCGAAAGCCAACACTAGCACAAGAACACCTCAACCTCAGGAGGCCGCTCTTCCCCTTGTACTGTTCATCATCAGCCCAAGAGGCAATCCACCACCACCACACTGGAGTAGGGTATTACACCACAACGGTGGCCCAAACCAGTATAAATCCCGTGTCTTTCTGTGTTGCGAGTTCGTCGAGTTCGTCCGCGAGATCTTAGCGAGCTAGGGCGTAGATCCGTAGGAGGGAAAGACTTCGCGCGCACCCAAGTGTTCGAACCTTAAGGGTTTGCCGGAACCCCACATCCGACAACGCCATCGTGCGTGTTTATTTGCATAACACTGCTGATCCGTCATTTGAAGATCTGCCACGTATGCTTATAATATCATCAATTATGCAGACCATGCTTATCATTTTTCCCTGCACATAAGCAGATAACAAGTGCCCTGGCGGTTTACCCCAGGGCGGGTCACAATACCCCATATAAAAACCACTGATGACTAAATAGTCCATAACCAGGGCCGGTTTATCAAAACCTCATATAATCACAACAAAATAAATATCATACATGTGATACTTGTTCACACTGTTGGGTTATCATACATCGTGCAGTAAGGGTAACAACCCAAAGACTGAGAGCACAACACCCTGTTCAATTTATTCATACCGCCAGCTTACCATGCCATATGCAGCAAGGGGTAACATCCCAAAGCTTAGAGCACAGTACTCCAAGCACATAATCATTACACACTGGCGACTTAAAGTCCAAAACCAGGCCGGGTTAATAAAACTCCGGATAGATTCATATATGAACCATAAGGCAATGTGGCCCTAATCAGTTTTCGACCATGTATCAACATGGCACAAAAGACGAACCTCAAAAAATGTTCAAACCAAATATAAATCAGAAAAACCAAGGCATTCATAGGCTGCCAAGCCTCAATGTCAAGCGTTATTCAAGGGCTACGCAGCCGCTGAGTTAAACCTTAATTCAAACCTGTAAGCCAGACCTCACATGACCAATCACCGTTTTAACTTTGACAAATTCAGGGTCTGTATAAGATTGATTGTCAAGAGTACGGTGAGTCATTCCAGGATTACCTAGTCGGAGTGGCAGGCAAACAAAGGCAGGATAACCCGGATTTTTTGGTGAATACACCTGGCGTCCAAGCCTATTACAAGGGTCAACAAAGCTCTGTTCATTAACAAGGAGCCCCCAAGTAACGCTTCATTCCAGGCATATAAGCCGGATCAGTAGGGTAGTCATAGCTATGCTCAATGACCAGGAATCCCCCAAGTATTTTGTAATCATGGCGTACAAGCCGGATCAAGTGGGTAGTCATAGCTATGCTCAATAAGCAGGAAGCCCCCAAGTGATCGTATGAAGTGACAATAAAGACTCATATTCTCAGAAATGAAACGACAGAGGCCCTAAATTATCAGGGATGCTGGCTTTATTATACTAATCATAATATATACATTGATAGAAGTATGTACATCACAAGAGCTGGTGGCTCAGGTGTAATAAGGACGAAGATGAGAAATATTCCACGGCCGGCGGGTCTCCTCCTCCGACGTGCGTGAGTTCTTGTGGTCTTGAACATCGATAAGGTAGTATGACCCGTTGTTCAAAAAAAATTTGACCACAAAGGGCCCTTCCCAAGGTGGGGATAGTTTGTGCATATCAGTTTGATCCTGGATGAGCCAAAGCACCAAATCTCCTTCTTGAAAGTTCCTGGTTCTAACCCGGCGGCTATGATAATGACACAGATCTTGCTGATAAATCGCCGAATGAGCCGCCGCAACGCTCATCATCCAACAAGTCAAGATCATCCTGACGTGCTCTTTCGTTATCAGCTTCAACATAAGCCGCCACATGGGGCGAGTCGTGATGGATGTCACTAGGGAGAACCGCCTCTGCTCCGTAAACCATGAAGAAAGGCGTGTAACCCATAGATCTATTGGGGTAGTATTGATACTCCATAACACTGAGGGCAATTCCTCCACCCAACAAACCGGCGTCCTCTGCAAAGGGACCATAAGCTGGGGCTTGATGCCTCTCAAAATTTCTTGATTGGCTCTTTTAGCTTGGCCATTGGACTCGGGGTGAGCCACTGATGATACATCAAGACGAATATGCTCTCGTTGACAGAATTCTTTCATAACACCCTTGAATAGATTAGTGCCATTATCATTTATAATGCTGTGAGGGTAGCCAAAACGGAAAATCACTTTTTTCATGAATTGAACCGCCGTTGCCGCGTCACACTTACTGACCGGCTCTGCCTCAACCCACTGTAAATTTGTCAACCGCCACCAAAAGGTGGGTCTTTTATTCGTGGACCTTTTGAAAGGTCCAACCATATCCAGCCCCCAGACTGCAAACAGCCAAGTAATAGGAATCATCCTCAATTCCTGAGCCGGCACACGAGCTCGTCTTCAAAATTTCTGACAACCATCACATTTACTGACCAAATCCACTGCATCAGCATGAGCCGCCAGCCAATAAAACCCATGACGGAAAGCCTTGGCTACGAGAGACTTAGAGCCGGCAAGATGACCACAATCTCTTTCATGAATCTCTCACAGAATCTCATGGCCTTCCTCAGGAAAAACACAACGTTGAAACACCCCTGTAACACTGCAGCGATGCAACTCTCCATTGACAATAGTCGTTGACTTGGACCGTCGGGTGATGTCTGCTAGGACTACGTCGGTATTTTCCCAAAGAGGAAGGAATGATGCAGCACAGCGACGGTAGGTATTTCCCTCAGTGAAGAAACCAAGGTTATCGAACCAGTAGGAGAACCAAGGAACACAACGTAAACAACCCCTGCACACAAATAACAACCACTCGCAACCCGACATGTTAAAGGGGTTGTCAATCCCTTTCGGGTAACAGTGCCAGAGATGGCAAACGGACGGGAAATAAATTGTAGTAGATTGAATAAATAGATCGGAAATAAATAAAACGCAGCAAGGTATTTTTGTATTTTTGGTTTAATAGATCTGAAAATAAATGCAAAGGAAAAGTAGATCGCAAAGGCAAATATATGAGAAAGAGACCCGGGGGCCGTAGGTTTCACTAGTGGCTTCTCTCGAGAAAAATAGCAAACGGTGGGTAAACAAATTACTGTTGGGAAATTGATAGAACTTCAAATAATCATGACGATATCCAGGCAATGATCATTATATAGGCATCACGTCCAAGATTAGTAGTCCGACTCCTGCCTGCATCTACTACTATTACTCCACACATCGACCGCTATCTAGCATGCATCTAGTGTATTAAGTTCATGTTGAAACGGAGTAATGCAATAAGAATGATGACATGATGTAGACAAGACCTATCTATGTAGAGATAGACCCCATCGTTTTATCCTTAGTAGCAGCGATACATACGTGTCGGTTCCCCTTCTGTCACTGGGATCAAGCACCGTAAGATCGAACCCACTACAAAGCACCTCTTCCCATTGCAAGATAAATAGATCAAGTTGGCCAAACAAAACCCAAATATCGGAGAAGAAATACGAGGCTATAAGAGATCATGCATAAAAGAGATCAAAGAAACTCAAATACTTTCATGGATATAAAAAGGTATAACTGATCATAAACTCAAAGTTCATCAGATCCCAACAAACACACCGCAAAAAGAGTTACATCATATGGATCTCCATGAGACCATTGTATTGTGAATTCAGCGAGAGAGAGCAAGCCATCTAACTACTAACTATGGACCCGTAGGTCTACAAAGAACTACTCACGCATCATCGGAGAGGCACCAATGGAGGTGGTGAACCCCATCCGTGATGGTGTCTAGATTGGATCTGGTGGTTCCGGACTCTACGGTGGCTGGAATTTATTTTCGTCGAATCCCCTAGGGTTTTGGGAATATTGGGGTATTTATAGAGCAAAGAGGCAGTCCGGGGGGCACCCGAGGTGGGCACAACCCACCAGGGTGCGCCTGGGCCTCCTGGCGTGCCCTGGTGGGTTGTGCTCTCCTCGGAGCACCCCCCCCCCAGGCACAGCCAGAGCCCATTATGCGTCTTCTGGTCCAAAAAAATCTTCGTGAAGTTTCGTTGCATTTGGACTCGGTCTGATATTGATTTCCTGCGATGTAAAAAACATGCAGAAAACAGCAACTGGCACTTGGCACTATGTCAATAGGTTAGTACCAAAAAATGATATAAAATGACTATACAATGATTATAAAACATCCAAGATTGATAATATAACAACATGGAACAATCAAAAAAATTAGATATGTTGGAGACGTATCAGCATCCCCAAGCTTAACTCCTACTCGTCCTCGAGTAGGTAAGTGATAAAAACAGAATTTTTGATGTGGAATGCTGCTTAACATGTCATATCATATTCTTTTGTTTAAAGCATGGACATTTGGACTTTTATGTGATTCAAAGCAATAGTCTAGTTTTGACATGATAATTTAAATACTCAAGCATATCAACAAGCAACCATGTCTTTCAAAATATCAATGCTAAAATAAGTTATCCCTAGCCCATCATGCTCAACCATTGATCCATTCATTAAACACACTCGCATATTAGCTACACCCAATACTCAAGTACGATCATATTGCCTCTTAGTTGGTGCTTTTATAAGAGAAGATGTAGACTCAAATTCAAAATAAAAATTGCATAAAGTAAAAGAAAGGCCCTTCGCAGATGGGAGTAGGGATTTGTAGAGGTGCCAGAGCTCAAAGCGAAAAAGTTAGAGGTAAAAACATTTTGGGAGGTGTATCCTTCCCACCAACGAAAACGACTTAGAGTTCCCAACACTTTCCATGCTAGATATATCATAGGCGGTTCCCAAACAGAAAATAAAGTTTATTCCTTTTTCCACCATACTTTCACTTTCCATGGCTAGCCGTATCCACAGTTGCCTTCCATACCAACACTTTCCAAGGAATTTATTATTTGACAACATAAAGTAAATTCATTTTTCATTTCGGGACTTGGCATCCCTAAAACCTTTGCCTTACTCTTGTGCAATAACAAGTGAATAAACACTCATCGTGAGAATAACACATCTAGCATGGAAAATATTAGCCACCCCTCACCGCTCCACGAGCTAAACGAACACACAAAAGAGAAGCTTATTTTGAAAACTAGAGATGGCACATGCAAATTTGCTTAGAACGGCAAAAGAATGCCGCATATAGGTAGATATAGTGGACTCATGTGACAAAACTGGTTTAAAGGATTTTGGATGCACAAGTAGAGATCATACTTAGTGCAAAAATGAAGGCTAGCAAAAGATTGAGAAGCGACCAACCAAGAAACGAATAATCTCATAAGAAAGCATCCGAATAATGCACCACAAGTAGGATATAATTTCATTGCATGACTATTTACTTTCTTTCTTGCATAGGGAATCACAAACTTTAACACCAATATTCTTACTAAAGCATAATCACCCATCAACATAACTCACATATCACATCATTATATCTCAAAACTATTACAAGGAATCAAGTTTATTTTGTCCAATGATCTTCATGAAAGTTTTTATTATATCCTTTTTGGATATCTATCACTTTGGGACTAATTTTCATGTCATAAGCTCAAACACATATAAGTGAAGATCATAAGCATAACTTTTTCTTTCTCTCAAAATAATTTAAGTGAAGCAAGAGAGAATTTCTTGAAAATTTTACTAACTCTCAAATAAATCTAAGTGAAGCAAGAGAGCATTTCTCCAAAAAATAACTAAGCACACCATGCTCAAAAAGATATAAGTGAAGCACTAGAGCAAGTCCATGGCTCATAAAAGATTTAAGTGAAGCATAGAGAGCAATTCTAACAAGTCATGACATAATTTTGGCTCTCTCAAATAGGTGTGCCCAGCAAGGGATCAAGACTTAAAACACAAAATAAAACAAGCAAAGACTCATATCATACAAGACGCTCCAAGCAAAACACATAGTATGTGACGAATAAAAATATAGCATTGAGTAAAATATCGATGGTCGTTAGAAGAAAGAGGGGATGCCACTCGGGGGCATCCCCAAGCTTAGTTGTTTGCTCATTTTTGTATAATAGCTTGGGATGCTGGGGCATCCCCAAGCTTAGGCTCTTCTATCCTTATTCCTTCATCCATCGTAAGATAACCCAAAACTTGAAAACTTCAATCACACAAAACTCAACAAAACCTTTGTGAGATCCGTTAGTACAAGAAAGCAAACCACTACTACAAGTACTGAATCAAACCAATTCATATTTTATTTTTGCATTATATCTACTGTATTCCAACTTTTCTATGGCAAAAACTCATCAAAGAAAACCATAGAGCCATCAAAACAAGCACACAACGCAAAGAAAATAGAATTTGTCAAAACAGAACAGTCTGTAGTAATCTGACTATTTCGAATACTTCTGTAACTCAATTTTTTTTTGAAAAATTAGGAAGGCCTGGGTAATTTGTATATATCTTCTTCAAAACGAATTGGCATTTTATCACGCACTGGTGATTTTTAACAATTGTTTTCGTGAGCGCATAAGTTTTTGTTTTTCAGCAAGATCAAACAACTATCACCCAAGAAGATCCTAAAGGCTTTACTTGGCACAAACACTAACTAAAACACAAAAAATACAATCATAACAGTATCATAACTGTGCAAACACACAAGAATAGAAAGAAAAAAAGCAAAAATAAATTTTATTCATTGGGTTGCCTCCCAACAAGCGCTATAGTTTTACGCCCTTAGCTAGGCATAAAGCAAGGATCTAGGTTTTGTCATCCTTGTTCAACTCTTCAATCAAACACTTAGAATCCTTCAAAGATTTAGCATAAATATCTTCAATGACAATACTCCTAGGAATAAATTTAAAGAATTCGTTCTTGCAAAAAGGATCTCTTATCACTTCAACAAAATTCGGGTGAATACTAATCATCTTAAGATCTTCTTTATTACTATTAATAAAAGTTGCACCCTTGTTCTTGGTAACTTGAGTAACTTTGCCAATCTTTACGGGAGTTTTTTCGATAATTTTAGCGGAAGCAAAAGCCGTGCTTAGATTACTAAAGATTTCTTCTAGTTTATCAATCCGAGACGGGCTTTCCTCTATTCTTTCATGGATTACGGTACCCTTTTCTTTTAATCATAAGAGGTGGTGAGCCCACTAAATTTCCCATAGCATTAAAAGCATCAAGAGAGGGACACATCAAGAAATTTCCACAGGTAATCATATCAAGGACGAATCTGTACCAAGTGGTGATGCCCACATAAAAACAACGAAGAAGAACAACGGTAGATTGCTTTCGAATAGATCCATTATGAGCATTGCAAATTCTATACCAAGCATCTTTTAAATTTTCTTCTCCCCTTTGTTTAAAGTTGAGAACTTCATTCTCGGGAGTGCACGCAATAGAGGGAGAACTATCCATAGTAACAGCAAACAAGGTTGCACACAAAAACAGATCCGGCAAGAAAACGGCGAACGGAAAAGGTGAGCGAATAAAACGGCCAATTTTTGTGAAGTGGGGGAGAGGAAAACGAGAGGCAAATGGCAAATAATGTAAATTGCGAGGAGATGAGGTTTGTGATTAGGAACGTGGTACATGTTGAAGATCCTCCCCGGCAACGGCGCCAAAAATTTCTTTTGATGTCTGCTAGGACTACGTCGGTATTTCTCCAAAGAGGAAGGGATGATGCAGCACAGCGACGGTAGGTATTTCCCTCAGTGAAGAAACCAAGGTTATCGAACCAGTAGGAGAACCAAGCAACACAACGTAAACATCCCCTGCACACAAATAACAACGACTCGCAACCCGACATGTTAAAGGGGTTGTCAATCCCTTTCGGGTAACAGTGCCAGAGATGGCAAACAGACGGGAAATAAATTGTAGTATATTGAATAAATAGATCAAAAATAAATAAAACGCAGCAAGGTATTTTTGTATTTTTGGTTTAATAGATCTGAAAATAAATGCAAAGGAAAAGTAGATCGCAAAGGCAAATATATGAGAAAGAGACCCGGGGGCCGTAGGTTTCACTAGTGGCTTCTCTTGAGAAAAATAGCAAACGGTGGGTAAACAAATTACTGTTGGGAAATTGATAGAACTTCAAATAATCATGACGATATCCATTATAGGCATCACGTCCAAGATTAGTAGACCAACTCCTGCCTGCATCTACTACTATTACTCCACACATCGACCGCTATCTAGCATGCATCTAGTGTATTAAGTTCATGGAGAAACAGAGTAATGCAATAAGAACGATGACATGATGTAGACAAGATCTATCTATGTAGAGATAGACCCCATCGTTTTATCCTTAGTAGCAACGATACATACGTGTCGGTTCCCGTTCTGTCACTGGGATCAAGCACCGTAAGATCGAACCCACTACAAAGCACCTCTTCCCATTGCAAGATAAATAGATCAAGTTGGCCAAACAAAACCCAAATATCGGAGAAGAAATACGAGGCTATAAGAGATCATGCATAAAAGAGATCAAAGAAACTCAAATACTTTCATGGATATAAAAAAGGTATAACTGATCATAAACTCAAAGTTCATCATATCCCAACAAACACACCGCAAAAAGAGTTACATCATATGGATCTCCAAGAGACCATTCTATTGAGAATTCAGCGAGAGAGAGGAAGCCATCTAGCTACTAACTACGGACCCATAGGTCTACAAAGAACTACTCACGCATCATCGGAGAGGCACCAATGGAGGTGGTGAACCCCATCCGTGATGGTGTCTAGATTGGATCTGGTGGTTCTGGACTCTGCGGTAGCTGGAATTGATTTTCGTCGACTCCCCTAGGGTTTTGGGAATATTGGGGTATTTATAGAGCAAAGAGGCGGTCCGGGGGACACCCGAGGTAGGCACAACCCACCAGGGCGCGCCTGGGCCTCCTGGCGCGCCCTGGTGGGTTGTGCTCTCCTCGGAGCACCCCCCAGGCGCAGCTAGGGCCCATTATGTGTCTTATGGTCCAAAAAAATCTCTGTGAAGTTTCGTTGCATTTGGACTCGGTCTGATATTGATTTCCTGCGATGTAAAAAACATGTAGAAAATAGCAACTGGCACTTGGCACTATGTCAATAGGTTAGTACCAAAAAATGATATAAAATGACTATAAAATGATTATAAAACATCCAAGGTTGACAATATAACAACATGGAACAATCAATATTTATAGACACATTGGAGACATATCATCGGGTTATCTGCGTGGCCAAAGTTTCATCTTCAGGTAACTCGCCCTGGGTCATATAAGCCAAATATGGAACTGTCCAATCAGGGATAGCTTGAAGAGCCGCCACCAACTATGCCTCCGGGTCAGGAATAGCAAGATCTTCCTCCATAGGCAATTTGACCGAAAGGTTATGCAGAATATCAAGGGAAACATTAGGTGGTACCGGCTTTCGCTGGGACCCTAGCCGGCTTAAAGCATCAGCCGCCTCATTTTTTCTGCGATCAACATGTTCCACTTGATAACCTTTGAAATGACCAGCAATAGCATCGACCTCTCAGCGGTAGGCCACCATGAGTGGGTCTTTCGAATCCCAAGTGCCTGAAACTTGCTGAGCCACCAAATCCGAGTCGCCGAAACACCTCACCCGGCTTAGATTCATCTCTTTAGCCATCCGAAGACCATGGAGCAAGGCTTCATACTCAGCTGCATTGTTAGTACAAGGGAACATCAACCTTAAATCATAACAAAATTTATCACCTCGTGGGGAAGTCAAAATAACTCTAGCCCCCGAGCCTTCCAACTACCTGGATCCATCAAAGTGAATAGTCCAATATGTGCTATCCGGCTTCTCCTCAGGCATCTGCAGCTCAGTCCAGTCATTGATAAAATCCACAAGTGCTTGAGACTTGATAGCTGTCTGGGACGCATACTTCAAGCCATGAGGTCCAAGCTCAATGGCCCATTTGGCTACTCGACGTGTGGCTTCTCTGTTTTGAATAATATCCCCCAAGGGAGCTGAACTGACCACAGTGATGGGATGACCAAAGAAATACTGCTTCAGCTTGCGACTAGCCATGAGCACTCCATATACCAGTTTCTGCCAATGTGGATATCTCTGCTTAGATTCAATGAGTACCTCACTGACATAATAAACCGATCGCTGAACCGGATACTCCTTGCCTGATTCCTTCCTTTCCACAACAATTGCCATGCTGAAAGCTCGGCTATTAGCAGCCACATATAACAACAAGGGATCCTTATCAATAGGGGCAGCAAGGATCGGCGGTTCAGCTAATTGTTTCTTCAAGGCTTCAAACGCCTGATCAGCAGCATCACTCCAGACAAAGTGATTTGTTTTCTTCATCATCTGGTATAGAGGGATAGCCTTTTCACCCAACCGGCTTATGAACCGGCTTAAGGCCGCAATACGACCCGCCAGACGCTGGACATCATTAATACACGCCGGTTTAGCCAAGGAAGTGGTAGCCTTGATTTTCTCCGGGTTAGCTTCAATGCCCCGTTCAGAAACCAAAAAACCCAAGAGCTTGCCTGCTGGTACACCAAAGACACACTTGCCCGGGTTAAGCATCATCTTGTAGACCCGGAGATTGTCAAAGGTCTCTTTCAAAATCCTCTATCAAAGTCTCTTTCTTCCTGGATTTCACCACAATATCATCCACATAAGCATGAACATTGCGCCCAATCTGGTCATGGAGGCAATTCTGAACACATCGTTGATAAGTCGCATGAGCACTCTTGAGCCCAAAAGGCATAGATAGCATAAGGCTCCAAAGGGAGTGATGAAAGTTGTCTTCCCCTGGTCCTTAACTGCCATCATGATTTGATGATAACCAGAGTAATCATCCAAAAAACTCAAGCGCTCACAACCCGCCGTAGCATCAATAATCTGGTCAATACGGGGAAGAGCAAAAGGATCTGCCGGACAGGCCTTGTTTAAGTCTGTGTAATCTACACACATACGCCAAGTACCGTTCTTATTAAGTACCAACACCGGGTTAGCCAACCACTCAGGATGAAAAACTTCCACAATAAACCCAGCTGCCAAGAGCCGGGCCACTTCTTCACCAATGGCCTTGCGCCTCTCCTCATTAAAATGACGAAGGAATTGCTTGACCGGTTTAAACTTTGGATCAATATTGAGAGTGTGCTCAGCGAGTTCGCTCGGTACGCCTGGCATGTCAGAAGGTTTCCATGCAAAGATGTCCCGGTTCTCACGGATGTACTCGATGAGCGCGCTTTCCTATTTCGGATCCATATTCGCACTGATACTGAATTGCTTGGATGAGTCGCCAGGAACAAAATCAACCAGCTTAGTGTCGTCCGCCGACTTAAATTTCAACAAGTGGTCGTGCTCTGTGGTTGGCTTCTTCAAAGGTGTCATATCTGCTGGGTCAACATTATCTTTGTAAAACTTCAACTCCTCTGTTGCACAAACGGACTCAGCATAAGTAGCATCACCCTCTTCACACTCCAAGGCTATCTTCCTGTTCCCATGCACTGTGATGGTACCTGAAAGATCGTGGATGTTGCCTAGAGGGGGGTGAATAGGCACTTTAAAATAATTACGGTTGAGGCTTGAACAAATGTGGAATAAACCTAGCGGTTAATTTGTCAAGCACAAAACCTACAGCAACTAGGCTCACCTATGTGCACCAACAACTTATGCTAAGCAAGAAAAACTACTTAGGTGATAGCAAGATATATGACAAGAAACAATATGGCTATCACAAGGTAAAGTGCATAAGTAAAGGGCTCGAGTAAGAGATAACCGAGGCACACGGAGACGACGATGTATCCCGAAGTTCACACCCTTGCGGATGCTAATCTCCGTTTGGAGCGGTGTGGAGGCACAATGCTCCCCAAGAAGCCACTAGGGCCACCGTAATATCCTCACGCCCTCGCACAATGCAAGATGCCGTGATTCCACTAAGGGACCCTTGGGGGCGGTCACCGAACCCGTCAAATTGCTCGGGGCGATCTCCACAACCTAATTGGAGACCCCAACGCTTGCCCGGAGCTTTACACCACAATGATTGAGCTCCGAACACCACCTACTGTCTAGGGCGCCCAAGCACCCAAGAGGAACAAGCTCAAGGGTACCAAGCACCCAAGAGTAATAAGCTTCTCAACTTGTAACTTCCACGTATCACCGTGGAGAACTCAAACCGATGCACCAAATGCAATGGCAAGGGCACACGGAGTGCCCAAGTCCTTCTCTCTCAAATCCCACTGAAGCAACTAATGCTAGGGAGGAAATTGAGAGGAAGAAAAAGAAGGAGAACACCAAGAACTCCAAGATCTAGATCCAAGGGGTTCCCCTCACATAGAGGAGAAAGTGATTGGTGGAAATGTGGATCTAGATCTCCTCTCTCTTTTCCCTCAAAAACTAGCAAGAATCCATGGAGGGATTGAGAGTTAGCAAGCTCGAAGAAGGTCAACAATGGGGGAAGAACACGAGCTCAAGAGATAAGGTTGAATGGGGAAGAAGACCCCCTTTTATATTGGGGGGAACAATCCAACGGTTACCCCCAAAACAGCCCCGCAGAGGGCGGTACTACCGCATAAGGCAGCGGTACTACCGCTGAGAACAGCGGTACTACCGCTCCCCCGGGCGGTACTACCGTGGAGTTAGGAGGGCAGGAGAGATACGGACTCGAGCGGTACTGCCGCGGTGGTAGGGCGGTACTACCGCTCATGAGCGGCACTGCCGCTCTACTGCCGCTGCGAAGTACCGCACAATCCGACACGAAAAAAGACACCTCGAGTCAACGCGGCAGGGGCCTGGTACCGCAGCGGTACTACTGCTGAGGACCCACTGGTGGTACTACCGCTGCGGAGCGGTACTGCCGCCTGTGACTCCTAAGCGGTACTACCGCTGGCGCCATCCTAAAGCCACTGCCACGAAAACAAGTATACTCCAAGGAAAACCAGAACTGCCAAAACTTCTTCATATGAGCTCTGAATTGAGCAAACTCAAGCTTGTTGGATACAAGACGACGAGTAGCATCAAAACAGCGACTGGTTATAGTAAGAAGAGGCAGGGGAGGTATGCCTAACAAATAGAGGAGTGAAACCTCCAACCGAGAAGAACCGGCATAACCTCCAACATCGAAAACATCATAGAAGATGCGAGTGAACTCCATTTTTGACGAACTCGAGCTTGTCATCAAGATGACCATAAGCTCCAAAACTCACAAAGAGAAGAACCAAACAAGAACCAATAAAGATGATGCAAGGATGCAATGGTTTGAGCTCTCTATGAACGATACGATCAAGCTACTCATTGAGAGCCCCCCTTGATAGTACGGCAATCGATCCTATAACCCGGTCTCCCAACTACCATCATGAGACCGGTAAAATAGAAACCCTATCAAGAGCAAACCTTTGCCTTGCACATGGTCCACTTGAGCTAGATGATGATGATCTTGACTCCCTCAAGATGGACCACCTTTCTTGATTGCGTTGGCTCGATGAAGACTAGTTGATTGCTCCCCCATACTCCACTATGGGTGAGCCACCCTTCCGCACATCTTCACAAGTCCATTGTCACCACAATGTACGGCAAGCTTCAAGCACTTGATCTCTTCGTGATGCTCCACTTGAACTTGCACACGGCAATGTTGATGACGATCACCACTTGATGTCATCCTCTCCATGGGTTGAGTGATATCTTCCTTTTGACGCAAGCCCATGAACACGTACCTAACCCCACATAGAACTCTCACATAGACCATGGGTTAGTACACAAAGCACAATGGACAATGCTTACCATACCATGGGATCACTCGATCCCTCTCGATACATCTTCTACGCTTTGTGAGTTGATCAACTTGATTCACTCTTGACTTAGTCTTGATCAACCTAGAATCTTTCCAACTCTCTTCATTTGGATGATGTCTTGAAGGTAAACATGAATGATCACACAATCTTCTTCTTCAAGACATGCTTGCAATAAGCTCAACTCTCACATGACCAATCTTTGGATAATTCCTTAATAGCACCTTGGTCAACACAAACTCTCCTTGAAACCAACACATGTACTCCAAGAAAAGCCTATGGACAAAACCTTCAAATATAACTCAAGAAAAGCCTATGGATAATTCCTTAATAGCACCTTGGTCAACACAAACTCTCCTTGAAACCAACACATGTACTCCAAGAAAAGCCTATGGACAAAACCTTCAAATATAACTCAAGGCAACCATTAGTCCATAGAGATTGTCGTCAATTACCAAAACCAAACATGGGGGCACCACATGTTCTTTCAGTACCTTTATGACCCGGCATCTTAAGCTGCAGATAAACATAACAAGGCCTCGCCATAAACTTAGCATAAGCCGGCTGCCCAAACAAAGCGTGATAAGTGCTCTTGATCTTGACCACTTCAAAGGTCAATGTCTCAGCTTTGTAATCATGATCATCACCAAAAGCCACTTCCAAAGCTATCTTACCCACCGGATATGCCGACTTACCAGGCACCATGCCATGGAAAACAGTATTAGACGGCTTAAGATCCTTATCAGTCAAATTCATACGACGGAAAGTATCATAGTAAAGGATATTGATGCTGCTGCCTCCATCCATGAGCACCTTAGTAAACTTGTACCCTCCAACCTGAGGTGCAACCACCAAAGCCAACTGACCCGGATTGTCAACCCGGGGCGGGTGATCCTCATGGCTCCAAAGGATAGGATGTTCAGACCATCGCAGGTAACGGGGGATCGCCGGCTCAACTGCGTTCACCGCCCTTTTACGAATCTTCTGGTCTCGTTTTCATAAGCTCGCGGTGAACACATGATACTGTCCACTATTCAACTGCTTCGGATTACTCTAATAACCAGATTGTTGATGTTGATTCCCTTGACCAGATTGCTGATTAAAACCACCTTGATTGCCTTGGCCCTGGAAACCAGAGTTTGAGCCGCCGCCACCAAAGCCAGGCCCGTGAGAGCCGGATCCTGAACCACCATTCGGGCCATGATTGTTCTGGAAAAAATTGGAATTCCTATACTCCCTCATGATGAAGCAATCCTTCCACAGATGATTGGCCGGCTTCTCTTGCGTACCATGCTTTGGACAAGGTTGATTCATCATCGCCTCAATGTTAAATTTTGGCCCTCCAAGCTGGGGCGGCTTTCCCTTGAGACGCTGATTATTATTCTGCGTATTGGTGTTAGCCACAAAATCTAAATTGCCATCAGCTTTGCGCTTACCGTTGCCACTTTGACCCGCCGTATTATGCTGCTGCCCCTTTGCATTGCCGCTCTTCTTCCCCTTACCAGTCGTCTCGTCATCAGACTCAGGGCCTTTAGTACTATCAGACTCGGCATATTTGACAAGAGCCGCCATGAGCTCCCCCATGTCATTGCAGTGGCGTTTAAGCCGCCCCAGTTTCAGCTTAAGGGAAGGAAATGGCAATTCTTCTCCAACATCAGGACCACTGAACCGGCGTTGATACTGTCCGATGAGTGTACAACGGCTGAGATCCGGTGTACCCAATTGGTTGTTGACTCGCCCTCACCTTGGACAGAAGAGTCTAAATCCAGAATCGACATAGGTTGCTTGCATGTGTCTTTATATTTTTGGATAAAACGCGTTTTCAACTCTGCCCATGACCTGATGGAGTTAGCAGGAAGCCCTTTCAACCAAGTACGAGCCAGCCCATCCAACATCATTGTGAAATACTTAGCACACGCAACATCATTAACGTCCAACATCTCCATAGCCATCTCATAGCTCTCAATCCAAGCCTCTGGGGGCTGATCCGCTGTATAATTAGGCACCTTACGAGGGCCCCTGAAATCCTTAGGCAAACGCTCGTTGTGTAGAGCCGGTACTAAAAACGGCACACCCAGGGTTCTAGAGGTCACTCCTGCCTCCACAGATGTTGATGGATAAACCGGAGACTGCTGTTGAGCCGCTAGCTGAGCTGCCAGCTCCGCCTCCCGACGCGCCCTGCCCTGATCTACCAAAGTCTGAGCATTGACACCACCGCGCGCCAGGTCATGCCTATGAGGCTGGTTATGGTGTTGCTCAATGCTTGAAACTGCTAGCGAGTCAATATGTCTACTATAACTCCGGCTTGGACGAGGGGTTGAGTGAATCCGTTCACGGCTATACGAATAAGCCGCCTGTTGAGCCACTGCTGTCTGAAGAAGTTCTCTGGCCCTCCGCGTTTCTATCGTAGCTGGAGACTCGCCTTCAACTCGGAGAGCCGCCAATCGTGTTGCCGCAACAATCATATTATCCAAGGGGTTAGAATAATGACCCGGCGGTGTTAGAACATGCTGAGGCGGAGTCGTATTCAAACGAGGTGGATCCACGGTACGCGGCTGAACCGACGCTCCGGTCACGGGTGCCTCAACCGCTCGGTTCACCATAGGCGGGTCACTGGTCCCTGCCCCAGGCGTGTTGAAGAGATTTCTCGCGTCGTAAACCGGAGGTAAACAACTCTGGTGCCTCCTTCTCATGATGGCATTTGAAGCGTTTTGATCCAAGGTAAGCCGGAAAGACTCTGCCTGAATATGTTGTGCCTGAGCGTCCAAAGCAGCTCGCTCCGTGGTCATCCTAGCGTTCTCAGCCGCCAATTCTTCCTTGGCTTGAGCTATCTCATCTCGTAGCTTCGCAACATCCACCTTATGTTGTTCCTGAGTGTTTGGGGTCACCTCCACCCCCATCAAAGTCGCCAAAGCCTCCAACAACTCTGTCAGAACCTGAGCCGGCGGGCACGCAGAGCCGCTAGCACCAGCCGTCGCCATCGGAATAGCCCCCAGGCCGGCCGGCCTGCAGTTGATACATTGAATTGGTCTCATTGGTTGACGATTCACCATCAGAGTAGATGGTCGTCTCACCACCAGACACAGATCCTTCCTCAAATTCTGCCCCATGGATGAAACCAACAAAGGCATGCTTCACGCCGGCTTGAACCTTGGCGGGTCGTGCACGCTGAGCCGTCTCGATGATGTCGGTGCAGGTGTCCGGCTCAGGGCCCGATTCGCCGATCTTGCCGATGAAGACGTGGATTCCGCCGAAGGGGACCCGGTACCCATACTCAATTGAGCCGGCCTCGGGGCCCCAGCCAGCGTCGTCGATGTAGATCTTGCCACGGCGACTCTTGGTCATCCGGCCCACAGCATATCCCTTGATCCCTAGGAAGCTGCCCTTCAAGAACTCGAAACCACCGTGCACTGGCCCCATGGTGGGCGCCAACTGTCGTGGACTTAACACGGCAGATGTCCTAGCGAAAGGACTTAGTCGTGGAGCCATCGCAACTAGGTTAGCTTAAAGGGGTTAATCGGGACAAAGGACACAGAGAGTTTATACTGGTTCGGCCCCTCGCGGTGGAGGTCAAGGCTTACTCCAGTTTGGGGTTGTATTGCTTGGGTTTCAATTACCAGGGAGCGAATACGCTTGACCTAGTTCTCGGTCTCTTGTTTCTTGAGTTAACCCGCCTCCGGGTCACCCCTTTATATACACAGGTTGATGCCCGGCGGCTTACAGAGTCCCGGCCGGCTCATACACAATGTGTCCGGCTCGGTGACTAACTGAGCTTGCCTTATAATACAAGTCATACATATGGCGGTTCATCCTCTTGGGCCTCAAGTCGCCTCTGGGTCTTCGGCCGTCAATAGGCTTGCCATGATCCGCCATCTTCATTATATAAGCCGTCAGTGGTATGACACGGCCCCTCCTGGGCGGGTCATACCCAGTAGTTATATCCCCAACATATGGTACCTGATTTTCCTGAAGGGTGGAAGAACACGAAGAAAACATGCATCAGCATCACCTAGGTAAAACTTACCATCGGAGATATTTATCCCATCAGGTTAGGGCATGTTGTCAGCAAGAATGTTAGCATTGTAGGTTGATCCTTCCTAGCTAGTTAACACATATATATGTGAACTTCAAATCGAAATCGACACCAGCAAGCACATTTTGGCTTGTGTAGTGCTTTCCACCCATGTATACTGCAGCATGTGACCTCGACACTCTAGCAGTCAGCATGAAAAAAAATTATACCTCGCTCAAAACGATACAAGCATGTCATGTAATGACTGCTCACCTTGAAATATGCATATCATCTAGGGCTCGTGCGAATCTTGAAAGGAGTTTACCTAGTTGGTGCCTTGATCATTGCTCCTCTCAGCTTCACAATCGCATACCAGACTTGCTTAAAATACCTGAAAGTTGTCTACTGATCTCCTAAAATTGTTGTGAAATAGTTTGAACCTCTAGTTATGACCCACTACGGGAAGGAACAATGCTACTTGCACTTTCACGGAGGTGTGAATGCTATCTTGTAACAACCCCCTCCCTAACGTGGCCATAAGCAAGGTGCTCTTCCCATCAAAAGCATTTTCACAACCTCTACATCGTTGTTGTTGTTGACTGGACATCCTCTCCATGTTCAGGGCTAACCCTGAACCATAAGGATCACATGCTTTTATTACAATGAACCGCTCTCTTGTGGACCAACATGAACCCTGCCCGAATCAAAGCTGTGTCGTTGCCTGAATTACCAGCCATGCATTCATCCTAGTGAAATCTATGTTGCGGTAAATAATGACGAAATCGCTCCTACACCCTACCTTACGATTTAACGGCGGAGGTGGTTATATGCAACTTATCACCATTGGAGCCAACGACCCACCGATGCCAGGGACGAGACATAGACACGAAGGGGAGGCACGGGTCCTGGTGCCAAAGGTTTAAGTCGTCGCCGCAGCCCGCAACCACAACAACTTTCGCAGATAGGGAGGCTCATTTTTTATTTTGAGCAACATATAAAAAAGGCAGAGACACAATTCTATTCTATAATCGCACATTGAAATATCCTCTCGCTAAATCCAAAACATAGATGTATTCCCTTGTCCAAAAATAACTGTCTTAAACAGATGTATGTAGATGTATTTCGGTGCTAGATATAGTATATGGACCTAAGCAATAGCTAGAACCCTAGAAATTTGAGGGAAATCCCAAATTAGGAGTACAACCACAATTGCACATAGACTATAACCGGTTCCCAATAGCACATTAGCTAGTCCAAACACATGAATTAGATCAACAGGAGCAACAATGAGTCATTTCTAAACCTATGAGCAACACGGTGAGTAGATCGCCCCATTGAACAAAGTATAGCACCAGATCCACCAGAGACACCACAGATAATAGGAGGAGCTCACCTAGGAGGGCCTCTCGCCGTTGTCCCTACACGGCGAGGAGGAAGCTGCAGCACCGAGAGGACCACCATCACAGCCTCTGCATCTAGCCTCACGGCCACCGGGTCCTACGCGTCCGGGCTATCCTACGCGTCCGGACTAACAGCCACTAGATCCAGACTCGCCGACACTGGATCCGGTGACTCACCACCGACTAAGAACCAAAAAAAAAACTTTTTTGGTGGAGGGGAGGCCGCAAGCCGAGGTAAGGGCATGTACAATAGTGTTATCTTACGAGTTATGTAGGATATATGATGACACAGAGAAGAGAGAACTTGTGAGAAAAGGCTCGTCTTCTTTTATATTTAAGAAAAGATAAGAGATGATCTCTTAGCGCAATATGTCTCACCACGTTTTCAGAAATAGCTAGTTATTAAAGATAAAGCTAAGAAATGATCCATTCTAGACTCTTTTTTTCTCATCTCTAAATTACATGCAAGACTTAAGATAAGACTATTTTATCAACCATTGTACATGCTCTAAGGTGGAGGGAAGCAGGGTGGAGGGAGTGCAAGAGTGAGAGCGCAGCTGCGTGGCTAGGAGTAGCGGAGTGCAGGTTGAATACAAAAAAGGTCAAGGACATTTTTGCCAAAATATCATTCACGGGTCGCGACTGATATTTTGGGGCGGGGGAGCATAAACCAAGCAAATTACCAGACAAAACAAACGATCATCTGATGTTCATAACCGAGCCTACCAACATCAACAAGCATCACGTCAGAGTTCCGCCTCATATATTGCACAATCTCCATCTATGTCGTTTGTTTATGCCAAGTATTGCACAACCTCCATATATAACATATGTTTATCCAGACCCCATCTTCGCCTATTAACTACTTCACTTATTTTCCGGCTTGCTCAGCGTTCTCATTGCTAGTTGTCGATGAGGTGGCCCCTTGCTGCATCATTTGCAATTGGATTTGCAACACCTGGAAGAAGTGGCATATGAATTACTTTTGCAATAGACAGCCTTAATGAAAAGATAACTATCACACGACATCATCTTTATTGCCGGCAAGCATGCCATATCATCAGTTACTTCATCTCACTGGTCGCTGCTGGTAACCACATGAACGTTTATATCTTGAGCAATGTTGCATATTATAATCGTGCAGTGATGAAAAAGACTATCCTTGGAAGTTGATGAACTATGTTTACTGTCTATTCGATCATTATAGTTTCCCATCCGACATATACTTGAATGCTGCATACTGTTCTTTAAGAATCAAGAGTTTGTCAAGATGGTAATGAAACTGAGTAACTAAAATAGCAGGAGAAACGAACTTATTGGCATGGCTGTCAACTCTCACAACATGGTACGCACAGTTACAAGGTACAACTGCTAGTGACCTATATAAATGTGTCAAGTGAGCAATAAACATAAGAATTGGGATTATATCCGGTGCACATCATCAATTAGATGCAATCATGCAAACCACTTTGGCTTCAATATCAAATCATATTAGAAGTCACCAAACAAATGTCATCAAGGTGGTGGATTAATGTAATATACTCCCTCTCTAAAGAAATATAAGAGCATTTTGATTACTAAACTAGTGATCTTAATGCTCTTTTATTTGTTTACGGAGGGAGTACCATGTAAAATTTCAAATTCAATTCAGTTTGTATTGAGGTTCTAAAAGAAAATGGAAAAATAATGAAAGAAGAGTAAAAAAATCTCCTTTATGTCTTTCTTAACTAATGTGGAGTTTTTACTGGAAATTTTGAAGGGGTACAATGCTTGATATAGTGTGCTCTCACAAAACTAACTTTTTCACATTCATTTGAGTGTTTAATATATTTGAACTATATATGTCTGCAACAATACAAGGGGGTTTTCTCCACACACAAAAAAAAACAATGTCAGGGACATATAGAGTGCAATAAATTCACTTATGTGTGAAATCATGCAAACTCTCGCATGAGTAGTTGGATGCTAGTTGCATGGTCTAGATTCATTAGTTAATCATAGATGTCATCCCTCATTAAAAAAAATAGTATATGTGTTATTCAGAAAGTTATCTATCTGGTTATTACAGCCTTTTCATACACAATCGCTAGTAATCTACAAATACCATGGTTAAGCAGATTGCATTAGGAAGAAAGTTCTTACCTCTATCTGACTCCTTATAGCCTTTTCATATGCCTTCTGTAGTGAATTTCCAGGGTCCCTGCTACCAGTTGTTGAACTAACTGGACCACGTGAATAAGAAGGCTGAGGTTCTAATGGATGGCCGGTGGAAGTACTTGCTTCTCCTGGTTGTGAAGTACTTGGTGTAGCGTGCAGAGGTCCTGAGTTCCTGATGATTGATAAAGGGCACTTCAATTCACCGGCATTAAAAAGTACTCCCTCCGTCCCAAAATAAGTGTCGTGGACAGTACATAGGGAGTATTTGACAAAGTAAATACCGTTGTTTCAATAGTCTATCAGTGCAATAGTGGAACTGACATAGACAGTGACTAACCCAACCTCGGGTAGCTAAGTATGAAGAAAGTTGGTCACATGCAGTACTAACTTGCTGTACAAAAGGTCAAAACCCAGAAGGCCAGAACTGAATAAAAGCATGTTAACTTAATCTAATGCAATAACAATTAAGTTATAATGTGTTCCCACTTAGAAGGCAATGTTAGTATTTTCCCACGCCATGCATTCATCTCATTTTTTTGCTGTTGTGCACTCTTTGGGTCAACCACTTCAATGAGACGACCACAGTGCAGAAACATAAAAATGGTGCAACCAAATGCAAAGGATTAGTGGCAAAAAGAAAATTGCTCCAAAGTGCGTATACTTATCACGGAAAAAAGAACATGTTCTACCAATTGTTATCCACTATATTAAACCACCATCAACATGGCACAGGCAAATTAAAAAATTATTAACTAAACTGGCAAAGTTTGCAGATATATTCCAAGTCAAAAGTGTCATAGCTTGCAACTGAGAGACCTAAGAACTATGGAAGTTGCAAATGTAATCTATGGAAAAAAAAAGAGCCATCATTTATTATCATAACTAATGGATCGCTAGCATAATCATAAAGAGCTTCACATTTCAAAGTGTAACCTATTCCAGAAAAACATACCTATTCAAAGTGTTCACTGGAGGATAAGCAAATGATCTCCCATATAAGGAAGCAGCTGAAGCAGCAGCCTCAAGTTTTGCTTGACGCATGTTCACGTTCTCAGTTGGTGCTCCTCCTGAACTTGGAGTACCAGTGCCTGCACCGATTTTCCTTACATTTAATTAGGATTGACATACAAAACTGGTTGCATAATGTACTACTGACTGATAAAAATGGTTAAATGGGAAAGTACGATTCAAAAACTCAGACCAATGAAGAGAATCTCACCAGGCTGAACTCCAGGTTGAGCTCCATGCTGTTGTGCTGATGCTGCACGTCCATTATCTGGGGGGATAATTGGAGCTCTACATGTTGGGCAAGTATGTTGGCGCTGTAGCCATGACCTCAAACAATGTACATGGAACAAGTGTCCACAGAGCAGCTTCTTTGCTGTGGTCATCTCTTCACGGCAAATAATACATGTGACATCACTCCTGAATATATAAAGAATCTAAATCATAAACAAGTTCAATTGCTGAATCAGTCAATCAACCAAAACAGTACCAATGAAACTAAATGTACTCACGCATCAAGCTCATCTGGTGTAGCATCTGGAAAGCGTTCATTCATGTTGGAAGTCACCTTTCTGTAGCGTATATAATCTGAAATGCGAATTCTGAAGTTGCGGAAGGTCTCATACAGCTCACGAATCAAATGCAGTGGGACACCATAGTTCCTGATATCAAAATAACAGATCAGCCTTAGAAGTTCAAACTACAATATCCTAAGGGGAAAGAACATTTTATAAAAGAACTTACAGGAAGATCGCTATGAAGAATAGCATATATAAAGACAAGTGCACAAGGTCACTGATAAGCTCCAAATAAAATGTATACACTGCTTTATTCTCCCATTGACCTTCCGCTAGCATGTCGCTGACATAGAATACATACTTCACGAATGTCGATACTGTCGATGTTGCCAGTATCATATACCTAAAACATGAGTCGCACATGTGTGAGCTACTATGAATCTCAATATCTAGAAATAATACATCAGTAATCATCTGCAGATATCAAGAATAATAGAATTATAACCTGAAGTAAATAACGCAAGATTAATCATCAGCTCAATATGGTAGCTTTCTCGGGGTATAACTCAATATGGTAGTTACCTTGCCTGAAAGGCATGTCCCGTGCTTTAAAAAGCAATAATCAACAAAGAAATTCCATAACTGGTGAGATTTACCGTAGTTTAGACAACTGATCAAATGATTTGCACTGCTTTCACTTAAATGTATTGCTTAAACTTAGAAGAATAATTCAACAAGTTCCTGGACTTGGATTTTGACAAATGACAATCATAACATACAAGAAAAACTATTCATGGTCTAGTAGATGCGCCAAATGAAATGATTAACTGTTGAGTGCCATTGCGTTAGCCCTGATGCAGAAGTTGCTAGATAAAATTGATGGCAAACATTACTTAAGAATGAGTAACAAGTAACATGTCATCCTACTAGTGCGTCTTCAAGCATATATATAACAAGAAATTCTGGTGTTTATCTGTGCTGTGCTGCATGTTTATTGAAAAATATCCACTTCACATTCACACAGGTTACATTAATCTGTCATATCATGAAAGAGGGGCTTTCCAGGAACAGTTCGCATTTTTCACAAACTTCCACCCTTAGGTATATAACCAAAGCATGCCCTCCATATTTGAGATCAAACAGTTGATGCTTTTTTTTCAATTTGATCAGACGGATACTATTTGAAAGGTCGTGTGGCATAATAAAGATGCTACTATATTGCAAGCAAGTAAAGGATGATTTACGAAAACTTACTCAAAGGAAAAGAAGATTGCAACAGATGCCTCCCGCTTCTGTATCAGTGACCCCAGCGAGTTCGCCAGGAAGAGGCAGTCGACGACAAGAAGGAATAGCATGAAGGACACGATCCTTATGTGCGACAGCATTGGCACGGAGGGCGTGGTCTCAATGTACTCGACCCTCTTCTGCGCAAGCCAGTGCAGAGCCTTGACGAGGAGCAGGGCGGCGACCATGGCAAGGAAAGAGACGGAGAAATCCTGGCGGAAGATGGTGACCGCGAAGAGGATCTCCACAACCTCACGCCACGACTGCTCGTTGAGCCGCTCGACCTCGGCCTCGCGGAGCGTCCCCAGGAAGACGCGCTTCACGAGCTGCCAGGCGACGCACATGGCGACGAGGCCCGTGTTGAGGAGCAGCACGAAGCATATCTTGGAGGTGGAGAGGTAGACCATGGCCGGGTAGAACTGCTCCCTGCTGCTGAACGCATAGTACACCGACGTTATCGTCGCCAGCAGGCTGAACACGGCGTACGTCTGCAACCGGATCATCTCGGCCGCCGCCCTCGGCGAATCCCCTCACGAATTCCGCCGGAAACCCTAGGCGCGCCACCAGTGGATCACCTGGAGCAGAAAGCGAACATCAGCGGCCCGATCCGCAAAAGTTTTCTCTCGAATTTTGCGCAGATTGGGAGGTGAATCGAAGAGACGCGGCGCGCGAATCCATGCCCTAGGCGAGCAGGCTGCGTCGGAGTGCAGTAGTGTGCTCGTGGTGGCTTACCGATGCGAGGCTGGGGGGCGGTGCCGGAGTGAAATCTCGTCCCGGGATGCGGCGGCGCCCCTATCCGGATTTCGTACCCTTGTGATTGGTTGGATTGGGAGAAACTCTAGGCTGTGGGAGGGGAGATAGCATCAAGGTATTCCACCTGCGAGGACCATGTGAATGAATTGGGTGTGGGGAGGAAGAGGGGGCGTGTTCGCTCGGAGAGAAGGGGGGGGGGGGGGGGGGGGTCTGCACGCCGGCTGCGAGGGAGGTGCGCCGGTGGACATGCGTCATCGTGCCAGCACGGCGGTGGCGTGTCGCTGGCCAATGGGCGGCATCCACGTGTAGAAAAGACGTGTCATCTTCGTTCTTGTTTTTCTTTTTAATTTCTTTTTCCGTTTTTGAGGGGTTCAATCTTCGGTCACTAGGGACGGGCAGACGCTCCAAGGGAAGACATGGACGAAAGTGCATTTCTGTTCCCGGGCTCATTTTAGCTCGGTGAACAGTAAAATTGAAATAAATTCAAAAAAAATTAATTTTTTTCGGAGAAACATTGACAAAAGTTCTAAGAGCTTGCAAAAATTTGTCAAGAAATCACATTCCTGTAAAGCGTGGCAAAAAAACAAATTCAGTGCTCCGAAATGCTTTTGAAAGTAGCATTTTCAGAGTATCAATTTTGTTTTTTTTCACGCCTTCTAGAAATGTGATTTCAAAACGAATTTTTGCAAGCACTTAAAACTTTTGTCAATGTTTCTTTAAAAAAATTGGAATTTTTTGAATTTTTTTGATTTTACTGTTCACCCGAGCTCATTCCTGCTCCTGAGCTCGGTGAACAGCTCAGGTGCAGAAACTCTGTGTCCAGACATGAACCTCTATACTTGCCCAAATAATGTGGCAGGGTAAATTAGCGTCATGTGGATAAAGGAGAAAATCAAATATTTCCCACTTTGAATATTTGGCTTCTCAAAATTGCCGACGTTAAGAGTTCCATGAATTCCTCAAACCGAGGCTCATCAAAATGAACAATCTAAAGTTTAGGGCTTAAAAACCGTTACAACATCCTAATCATCTGCTAGAACATCTAGGTAATTGGCTGAAACGTAAGAATACCTTGATTGCCTTGGTCATCGGAGACGAACGTGACGACCCTTGCCTGCTTGGAGCAGACATGGTGAAGGACCGCTGCAATCATCCGAGAAGTAGATCTGATTGCCCTGGTCATCGGAGACGAAGGTGACGAAGCTTGCCTGCTTGGAGCAGAGCAGACATGGTGAAGGATCACTGCAATCATCTGAGAAGTAGATCCGTAGATGGCATCAGGAAGTCATCGGCACAGCCTTGCGGTGGCCGACGATGGTGGTTGGTCTTCTGATCTCATTTTATACTATTTTTAAGATCGGCATTTGAGAATAGATGGACTTAACCGATACGAGTGTGTATGCGCGCGCCCAAAGGGGCGGGTTGAGTGGCGATGGCGCGTGGGTAGGTGGGGAAAATGACGATAGCGATTTAGGTACGCGTGTGTGCGCGCGCCCAAGGGGCGGGTTGAGTGGCGATGGCGCGTGGGTAGGTGGGGAAAATGACGATAGCGATTTAGGTACGCGTGTGTGCGCGCGCCCAAGGGGCGGGTTGAGTGGCGCTGGAGCGTGGGGTAGGTAGGACAACTGGCTATGGGGGTGATGGGGATCAGGTGCGCGCGTGTGCGCGCGCCCAAGAGGCGGGTTGAGTGCTGCCGGCGCGTGGGGTAGGTAGGACAACTGGCGACGGGGTCAGATACACGCGTGTGTGCGTGCCCAAGGGACGGGTTGGGTGGCGCTGGTGCGTGGGTAGGTGGGGCAATTGGTGATGGCGGTCAAGTACACATGTGTGTGTGCCCAAGGGGCGGTTCCGCGTGGCGCCGGCGCGTGGGTAGGTGGGGCAAGTGGCAATGGCGGTCAGGTACATGCGTGTGTGCGCACCCAAGGGACGGGTTGAGTGGCGCTGGCGCGTGGGTAGGCGGGGCAAGTGGCGATGACAGTCAGGCAGAGCGAGCAGGCAACAGTCGAGTGGTGCGATCAGCGACAACAATCGGGTTGGCAGCACAAACAAGTATTCTTACTGAAGACGGTGAAAAAAATTGAGGGGGGAGTGGGGTAGTGGCGAAAAGATTCGTATATTATTTTCGTAAGTTTAGCATTTTAGTAGCCGGACAATCTTAGAAATGTAAAATTGGTCTTTTTTCTGGTGCCTATGAAAAACGACCCGGTAATAAAGGGGCAGATGGGTTGGGTGGCAATTAGTTAATCCATCTTTGAAATGACAATTTTGACAAGCCACAAATTCAAAGTGGCAAATATTTGACTTTCTCCTAAATAAACCCATCCGAGATAACAGATTAATTTTCAAAATGAAATATATGTTTGAGTTCACATTTTTTTATTTCGTTTCCAAAATTGTGTAGAATACTGACCCCGGATAATAGATTATTTTCCGAAAAGAAATATAATTTTAATTCACATTTTTAGTTTGTTTCTAAAATTGCGTAGAATCACGATTACCCACCATAAATGAAGGTTGAACAATGTGACATATGACGCCCATTAATCAAGAAAAACAGTCTTACCTAGATCAAGAAGTGACAACTTGGTTTCGAGCGTTGTCCCTGGTTGTTGCATCACCCCAGAATGTTGCAAATATTAAGACTTGTGTGTATGTTTTCTTATTTGTGAGAACTTCGTTTGGTAATTTGAACTACCGTAAGAAAGATCAATATTGTGTGAAAGTGTTCGTTTGCTCTGTTTGCGCGTTAGTTCAAATGCACCAATGATGAACAGTAAAATCAGAAAATCATAGCAAACAAAATTTTGGAAAACTGTTTTTTTTCAACAAACATTGACGAACTGTCTATGTACATGCAATTTTTTGTGAATAGAAAACATCCCTAATGTTCAGGGGGAAAAATAAATGCTCCAAAATGCTTTCGAGAATATATATATTGGAGCATCGATTTGTTTTACTTAGAGTATTTAGGATTTTTTTTCTTCACAAAAGAATACATATGTAGACAATTTATCAATGTTTGTTGCCAAAATAATTCAGATTTTTAACATCTTTTACTATTTTTTTTCATTTTATTGTTCATGAAGGAGCATTTCAGCTCACAAGCAGAAACTAGAACAATAGTGCGCTTCCAGCTATAGAACCCTTGAATCAAAGGCCAGGGTTGGCTACCATGGAACAAAAGAAAGTGGATTCAATACCAACAACTCAAGAAGGAACAATTGGTCGGGATCGTCTTCCTTTACTTGATCCGCATCCGACTATTTCTTCTTATCATAGTTGTTAAAGAAACTTCCCTCGCTAAAATTACTTTTGGAAAAGAAATCTAGCCAATGACGTACACGAGCTAGAATCAAGATCTTGATGAACGAAATTTCAGAAGAAAAAAGAAGATCTCAATCAACGAATAGGTGCGTGCTTAGATTGTAGGTGCACCCTTACTGGAGCAAGATTCTACTCCCTCCGTTCGGAAATAAGTGACACTATTTTAGTTCAAATTTGAAAATAAGTGAAGCTGTTTTAGTTCAAATTTGAGCGCTGTTTTAGTTCAATTGAACTAATTAGAACTAAAACAACGTCACTATTTCCGGATAGAGGTAATAGCATTTTTGCAATGTTGGGACAGGATTTGTTGAGTAACATTCCCTCTCAAATAATCAAATGAGTAGCCGCAGAGCACGAGCGGTAAGTTATCTCAAAACATATCAACAAAATAATCAAATGAGTATAGTTGTTTGGTTTGAGGCCCTGATAACCTCCAACATTGTCAGCACTCGCGCTAGCAAAATTGTTTGGAACAACCAGACCTTCCTACTGGAACTTAGGCCAAATGTTGGCTGCTACATTGATCTTATGTGTAGTACTACCAAATGTTGCAAGTAAACAAAATATTGTTTGGTTCACAGCGATCACTAACCAAACAGCTTATGCGCACACAATCTGATCAGTATCTTTTCAGGATCAACAAAGCTACATTTTATTAAGGTATAAGTGCGATGTTCAGGAACAAAAGTTCATGTAGAACCAGAGCAAATCGTATCTGCTCTGACTCTTCCATTAAGTAACAAAGATACCCAAATAAACTGTACGCAAGAACACAACTTTATTATTTTTCAGTGTTCTACAATTAAAAGTAATAAAACGCAACCCCTATCATCAGTAACATTTACCAGAGCACAACTTCAACAACAATAGGACTTAAAGGCTCAACTTATATAGCAGCTGCTGGCTTCTTCTTTGGTGGTGGATTCCCCCCGGCAAGCAACACGTACGAGTAGAAGCAGATCATCAAGGCACTGGCGACAAGGGAAGTGGTAAGGAGGACAGTAGTGTGCAATGAGCAGCTGAAACACGATAAAGAGACAATCGAGAACTACCTGAGCGCAGTATAAAAGCCCCAGGGAAGCAGCTTCTTTGTCTGTGCAAACAGAGTCAATTGATCAGAATAAGATTCGGACTCGCCAAATTTTTACAGCAAAGTGACAGTCACTTACTGTGGCATACGCCTGGCAGTGCTTCCATGCTACAGCAGCAGCAACAGCTGCAAATAATGAACAGAGGAGGTTAATTACCGCGGGGGGTTTCCCCACAATGTGGCACTTCAATTTGGTATAGTGGTAGATTACCAGGGTCCAGGATAAAATATTTATATAAATACCGATATTGACTGTTCAGACATGCATGTCATTGTTAATCCGAGGTTATTGGGATGTAGGTAAGGGAATCAAAATACCTGCTTGTGCCAGTATAAATGGCAAGCTGGACTTTCCACTCCTCCAACCCTTAAGACTAAGCACGGCAAGTCCCAATATAGCAAGACCAGGTGCAACGCCAAAAGTAAGACTTACAGGACTCCTCCAAAATAGAAATCCAACAAGGCCCATGGAAAATAATAATCCACCTGAAATAGGGAAATTGTAATCAGTACTCAAGCAAATCCAGATGCGCAAAGATCAGTCCAATGAGGTGTCAGATGAGGATAATGTAACACAAGAGAATTTAGCAGCTTTCACAAAACATTGATATATTAGTATGTTACAACAGTTCGAGCCATTCTACTGAGTGCTTGGAAGGGCTAACCAAAATAACCGAGTTACTTAACACTCAAGTAGACTAACTTGTCATCTGAGCTGCAAATCACTTTATTAAAAAAAATGCAAATCACATCAAACTTGGCTAAAAAGGAAGTTGGTATCATTACCAAAAGGGATCCCTAGGCAGAAATCATGTATTATGGCACTCTTATGTGGCGGAGCAACTTCCTGGTCTATATTTATCTCTTCACTAGCAGTCACCACAGCGGTTGGCTCGGGAACTTCATCTTCTGTATGCTCAGGAGCAGTGGCATGATCAATGGGAGTGCTAGTACATTTTGACTTCATGCACATTGTAGTCAATGACTGCAAGGCGATAAGCTACACAGTCAAATGAGGAAAAGGTCTCCACAGAGATTAGTTCAAATTTGGACGAAAATAAATACTAGTCGGCAAAATGTGCCAGAGCATGTCTAGAAAGGAGTAATGTAAGTTACTTGAATAGGAGAACTGAAATACAATTCACAGGGTGAAACTTAAGATTGTTTTGATCAGCAATATGCTCCTCAAAGACCATAAGTAACATGGCAATGTCATGCAAAACATTTCACAGCTATCTTAGCATGGAGGGAGGTGATATTTTCTAAAGCTTTGATCTCAACCAAAGTGACATTTGCCTGGGTGGAACCAGACAATATATATAGGAATCCAGCAAGATACAGCAACTTAAGGTCAGCGGTTTATACTTCAAATACATACTGAACTGTTCCATAACTACACCCCTTTTAGAGTTAACTCCTATAAGTTAATGTCTTGTGGCTAAACACTATCCACCAACATTTTCTGCCACCCAACCCTTAAGTGACGCTGAAAGCTCAAGATCAATTGGTACTACTTTTCGAAGGCAAGTCCACCTAATGTCTCTGCCCTGATGTAACTTCTAAGGGTGGTTGGCCAGCATGTACCCCCACTTTCATAATTAAACCCGCTTGAGTATGCCGATAAAGAATGCCAGCAAAACCCAGTTTGCCCATCCATCCGGGAACACTCACATTTGTGATTTTCTGAAATTCATGTACAAATAATTGCCGTGGTGCAATATGCTCTTCTTTAAGTGCCAATTTCGAGCATCCCATTTGTGCAATATCCAGCAAGATGTCTTTCCACTCCCTAAAGCATTGCTTAGACGAGAACAGTTCCCATTTAGTTCCGCCAAGAAAACATATGATACACTCTGCAAAAGCGCAGCCACTCTCCTAATTTTTACAGTATATATCAAGCACCGAAAATTCCAGAATCTAGATCCAGGGAGCGGCAGGGCCAAACACGGGAGAAGAGCGAGGACTCACCTCCCTGACGACACCAGCGGAAAGGCCACTGAAGGCTCCCCTCTGACGAAGCGACGCTGCCGGGAGCCTGGACGTGGCGAGCGGCGCGAAGCGGAGGATGGCGCCGGAGGGAGCCGGCCACCTCCCCGCCGTCCCCGGCACCGCCGATCCGCGGAGCTGGGCCGCTGCCATGGGAACTCGCGCGTAGGGTCTGGGGATCTCTCGGAGCTCGGAGGAGAGGAGGGGAATGGCGTGTGCTTGGTCTCGGTGGAGGCCGGTGGTGCGAAGGGGGGAGGTGGAGGAGGAGGGAGTCGTTGGCCACTCGGCTACTCCTCCTGCCTGCCTGTTCTTCTCGGCGGCGCGACTCGACTGGGCAAGTCGCACGTGGGAAACGGAAGGGAGCGAAGCGAAGTGGTGTACTGTACGCTATGCACGGAGACCGGCTGCACCTTCTCGGACCGAATTTAGAGCAAGTATAATAAAGTGAATAAAGTGGAATAAGCGGCAAATTTGACAATTTTGACCTATGAATGTAATGAATTCACAAAATAAATTGTCCGCAAAACTATTTCACATAGCTGATCTTTTTGAGTGGCGCCCGACACGTAGGCGCCACACCCTACGGTGCAGCGCTAGCTCTGAGGCGTTGCACCTCTGTCCACCGTGGCAGCCCCTAGGCCCGCACCCAGCAGTGCAGCGCCTCCGAGCTAGGCGCCACACATGTAATGTGCAGCGTCTAGCCCTTAGGCGCTGCACTGTCTGTTACTAGTTGGCTGCCCCCCCCCCCCCCCCCACTCCCCCCACACACACCCCAACCCCCATAGCATCCGACCCGAGATTTGCCCCCTCTCCCTCTCTCAAATCCTTCCTCAAATCTTCCAAATTTGAAGATTTTGTCCGTTGATTTCGAAGTCAAACCCTCCCTCAAGGTAATCTTCTTCGATCCCCTTGTTTTGATCCAATTAATGTGAACAAATTGCTCATTTGTTGCTAGTTTGGGGAAACCCTAGTTTTGTATGGATCTGGAGATTTGCATGGAGATGTGAGATGTTCGTTTGCCAATTTCCTATGATTAGGCTTGTTAGTATGTTAGGTTATTCTTATGGGTGTTCATATGTTGGTGCTAGGGTTAGGGTTAGGGTTAGGGTTTCATATATATGTTAGGGTTTGTATTCTTTGTCAATCCCTGGATTAGTACTCATGGAAGAAATGTTACGTTGTATTATTTGAATGCTTATAGGATGGGAAGAACATGTGTGTTTGTTCATCATGGGGACAAAGACGCCTTCTTGAAAGACAATATTGAACCGGACCCGGATGAGCTTGACATGGTATTTGATAGGAGTCCTAGCTATGCGGAGTTCTTGCAACAAGTGAGGAAAGATTTGAATTGGATGGACCCTAGTGATATCGTTGAGTTGGAGGGAAGGCATAATGTTGGTTTTGGAATGCACATCTGTTGGAAGACAATGCGTGTCAACTCGGAGCAACGTTGGGTTGCATACAAGGAGATGGTGGCCGAATCACTAGACAAGGCTCTTGAGTTATTTGCAACGAAGAAGGTTGATTCAAGTCTGCATTTGGACTTGAACCGGAACCCCTCCCCTTTGGTTGCTAGTAGCCCCCCACCCTTGAACCAAGATGAAATTGTTGAACCTCTTTTGACCCAAGAAGTTAGGCCAACATTGAGTCCGTTTCCAAACAACCAAAATGAAGCTTTGCAAGAGGAGAATGATGAGTATGCGAACGATGACAATGAAGTTGATCTCCATGACAACAATGTGGGTGATCTCGACAAATATCATTTGCAAGAGACAATGGACCATTCCATCCCTTATTCCCATGGCCATGCATCGGATTCGGATGACGAAGGTCTCGATGAACAAGTTGACGAGGAGGGGTTCACGGTGAAGGAGGCTGAAGCTTTCGAGAAGGTATTCAGTCGGAATCATCGGACTACATTGTTCAAGGATGTTAGTCTCACGGATGAAGCCATGGTAGATGGTGGCCAAGGTATATCTCTTGGGGTTAGGCCAAGATCTCACCGTGATTTGGATGACGGCAAGAACGGGATTGCTAACGGGTCTAAGTTTGAAACCTTCTTGGAATTGAAGATGTGGCTCGACAACTACTCGTTACACATTATCGTCCACACAAGGTGGTGAACTCGAACTCAATGTGCGCTACACGGTTGCATGTGCATGTGAAGATGAAATATGTCCGTGGATTGTGCGTGCAAGACCATGGAAAGGAGGTCCCACTTGGCACATAGTGAGTTGTGTGCCAACTCACATGTGCCGAGGCAAAATGGTGGATGGCAAGGTTGTGTCCCAAGAACACAGACAACCCACGTCCGAGTTCATCACTTACAGGCTCTCCAACTCAATATCCACACTTCCAACAATGAGCATCCAACATGTCATTGACCTTGTGAAAGCCATCTTTCATTACAAGGTGAAGTACGGCAAGGCATGGAAGGCAAAGCAAGCCGCATTTAATATGTTGTATGGTAGTTGGGAGGAAGCATACAACCGAATCCCTAGGTTGTTGTTAGCCATGGCCGCCACAAACCCGGGCATGGTTCATGTGGTCGAGCCTCATGGGGAAAAAACAACGGATCATGACGGAAAGAAAGTCTGAGTATTTGGCCGTGCATTTTGGGCGTTCGAGCAAATGCGTGAGGGCTTTCGAACACTGTAGGCCGGTCATCGCCATTGATGGCATGTTCTTGACCGGACAATACAAGGGCACCTTGTTGGTTGCGATGGCAAGTGATGCTAATAACCGGGTGTTGCCATTGGCATTTGCTTTGGTTGAGGTGGAGAACAATGAAAACTGGGAGTGGTTTTTGCATCTTTTGAGGACGAAGGTGTTACCCGCTCAGAGGGAAATTTGTGTCATATCAGATCGGCATCTAGGAATTCTTAATGCAGTGGAGATTGACATTCCCGGGCATGCTCCGTTGCACCATCGATGGTGCATGAGGCACTTTTGTTCAAACTTCTATAGGGCATGTGGCCTTAAGGAGTTGGCCGATGATCTTCAAGATTGTTGTCTCGCTTTCTCCGACAAGTGGTTCGCCACTTTGTACAACAAATTGCTCGCACACAAAAAACTTGATCTCGGGGGTCAAGACTTTCTCAATAGGCACATTGAATACCGGAACAAGTGGGCACGTGCTTTTGATGAAGATGGCCGGAGATACGGTCAAATGACAAGCAATATTGCCGAATGCTTCAACAGGGTGCTCAAAGGTGCACGTGGATTACCCGTGACAGCAATAGTTCAATACACATTTGACAAGATGAATGCGTACTTTCTAAAGTACTCGATGGAAACGGATGCACAGATAGCGGGTGAGAACAAGCGCAAGTACAAGTACAAGTTCCCATCCAAGGTTGATGAATGGTTGGAATTTCAATCACGGAAGGTGGACTCACAAGAAGCTATACTATATGATAACGAAGAGTGGAAGTACGAAGTGAAAGAGCCAGGAGGAACCACAAACGATGGCCGCCAACATGGAGGTCGGGCTTTCAAGGTCTCGTTAACACGGTGTGATTGCTCTTGCGGGAGGCCATTGTTGCTTCATCTCCCATGCTCACACTTGTATACCACTGGTCACGTTAGGAATGTGGACGTCAATCACCCCCTCACCGTGAGGGAGTCGGAGTTCTCAATCATGACGGTCAAGAAAACATGGGCTCCCCGCTTTCACCCATACTTTGACCAATCACAATGGCCGGAGTACCATGGAGTTCAACTATGGCCGGATCCGGAGTTGAAGGTTGTTAAACGGGGTAGACGTAAGACAAAGCGTCTTAGAGGCGACATGGACGGATGGGGCCATGGTGGCCGTCGCGAAGCGGGCAACGACCAATTCCAAGAGCCTCGTGAGAGCTCCCATTGTGGGGAATGCAAAGATCATGGCCACAACAAAAGAAAATGTACGGAACCAAGGAAAAGGTCCAAGAAAAATGATGCAAGCACAAGCCAACAAGGAGCTACACAAGGTAGCCAACCAAGTGGTAGCCAACAAGTGCCAAGCAAACCAAGTGGTAGCCAACAAGTGCCAAGCCAACCAAGTGGTAGCCAAAGAGAATCTAGGCAACTAGGACTTACAAGAGGCCGTGGTGGTGGTCTTGGTCGTGGTGGTGGTCTAGGCCGTGGTGGTGGTCTTGGTCGTGGTGGTGGTCTTGGCCTTGGTGATGGTCTTGGCCTTGGTGATGGTCTTGGCCTTGGTGGTGGACTTGGCCGTGGTGGTGGTCAAGGTCAAGGTCGTTATAAAGGAATGTTTGGATGCCTCGATGGACCATTTACGTATGTTGTTCACTAACTATAATGTTTCATATGTTCTTGTTTTTCATATGTTCTTGTTGTCCTCATTCACTAATATGTTGCAATGTACATGTTCTTCCATTTGTTCTTTTTGTCATTACTAACTTGTACATGACCGAGGGATCATCCGTCGTCTCATTTAGCACATCCCACTTGTAAGCCCAAGTGGGGAGCCGTAGTGGGTCGTCTTTGTCGTCCCAATCCTCGTACTTCACGGTCTTCGGTCGTCAAACCGGCAAACACTCCCAGCTCCATATAGAAAGTGCGAGCATACAACCACCAATACCTCCAGATTTCCTACAACAGGCGTCATCCAAGTGCACATAAAAGAGAACATGGTTGAATTAACAGGAAGATTGCATTGATAATGTAGCAATGAAGTGAAAAAGAAACAACTTTGTACCTGTCTATACAAGTAAGCCAGTGTCGCCGAACCCCAACTCCATTTGCTATCGAAGACGGTCAACGCCTTCTTCTTGTCTGTGCCATCAACATTCTTGGAGCATTCTTCGGGGCAAGTACCACATGTAGACACGAGCATATGTCTTGACCTCATCCTCATTATCTTCCTCGGGGCAAGTACCAAAGTTCCATGCAATCCAACTGAAAGGAGCACCGGCTGTGACTCTTTCCTTCTTCTTGTCTTCTGTTCTGGTTCTGGAGGAACCATACCGATAAGGGCATGCATCTGCTCGCGCCACCCATCAGAATCGGTGCTCATACATAGAGGATTCCCCTCGATAGGAAGACCGGCGATCATAGCAATATCCTGGAGCGTCACTGTCATCTCCCCAGTCCAAAGATGGAAACTGTGTGTCTCCGGCCTCCAACGATCAACAAGCGCGGTGATTGCTGCAGCATTGAGGGGTGGCGTCGACCGGCTGACCAACTGAATGAAAGGAAGGAGTCATGTCTCCCTTACATACGGTGTGTATCGCTCGCATCCCCCCAAGGTTGACCCCGTGAGACCGAATCTTCAAAGGTTGAAGCTCCTACAAACAAGCAAATCAAAAAAATTACATATGGGGCATTTGTGTTTGAAATAAACACGAATTTCATAATACCGACCACTTTCATTATTACCCACTGCTCCACCGACATAGCGTGTGACCGGTATTGATGGTCCTAGTGATCATCGAGAAGCCAAACCATCCTAACAATTTCAAACAAAGCATTCTTGTCAACACGATTATCTTTTCAATACAAATAAACTAAAGTAGGCCTACTATATGCAAGATTCAAAGCATATGTATCCAAAGCATTCTTGTCAATACGAATTAATTTCAATACAAATAAACTAAACTAGGCCTACTTCATGCAAGATTCAATACAAATATCTTTTCCATACAAATAACATGTCAACCTATGTATCCAAACTATATCTATTCAATTAAATAAACTAAACTAGGGTTGCAAGATTAGGTATCTAATACATGCAAGATTCTAATACATGCAACATTCTAATCTAATCAAATCAAACAAGGGTTCCCCAAATCTTCAAAATAGCATACATTCTATGGATAGAAAGAAGGGGATCGGAGGAGAGTACCTTCTAGGATGGATTGGTGAAGAAATCCACGGACCAAATCGTCAGATCTGAAGGATTTGGGAGAGGGGATTGAGAGGGGGAGAGGAGAGGGCCGCTGCTTCTTCTGTAACTGGTGCAATGGGGTGGGTGGGGGAGGAGAGGGCCGCGACAGCTGCATCTAAGTCACAGTGCAGCGCCTAAGGGCTAGGCGCTGCACATTACATGTGTGGCACCTAGCTCGGAGGCGCTGCACTGCTGGATGCAGGCCCAGTGGCCGCCACGATGGACAGACGTGCAACGCCCAAGAGCTAGGCGCTGCACCGTAGGGTGTGACGCCTACGTGTCGGGCGCCACTCCAAATGGTCAGCCATGTGAAATAGTTTTGTGGGCAGTTCATTTTGTGAATTCATTGCGTCCACAGGTCAAAATTGTTAAATTTGCCGAAATAAGCAGGCTATAGGAACTAAACTATTATATCCTTACTTAGTTGGAGGAAAAAGAAGATGAGAGAGAAGAGAAGCGGGCTCTTGGTGAGTAGCTAGCTGCAGCACGAGACCCAAGATGCTTTGTGAAGTTATAAGGTGGACCAACTACTAATAAAGTAGTACACATCTAAAACTTACTATTGTATATGTCGGCTATTAGGTTGGCTCTAGATGACATGGCAACTCCTTATAGCCGATTGCGGTAAAAAAACTCCTTATAGCCGATTGTTGGTTGTATTATTAACCATGCTCTTAGACGGGCTGCATTGCGTGTAGGGATGCAAATGCGGATCCCGCTGGCCCACATAATGTGATAACTTTTGCTCTCCTTTTAAAACCTGTGGTAACCTCTCCATTGTTAAAGTAAGTTAGTAGTCTCACATCACCAACTTAGTTTCGCCCCACCTCCCACCATCCCCTCGGCGCTGGTTTTTTCTCCTTCCCACTAAAACCGAATCAATTCGCCCAACCCTCCTTATTCATCTTTCCGTGCTTGCTTTGGCAGGTGTCGATTCAATTCAATCACACAAGTATTAGGTAATTAAAAATCCAGAAACCGCATCATATGTGTGAGATCATCTTCCTAAAAGACTGGCAGAAGATTTTTTTCAATAACCTTCCAAAACAAAATTAGAAATTCCACAATAACAAATCGTTAATCTCACACACTATGTCATTATCTCTACTATTAAATCACAACCACAACTTTCCTAATATAACAAATATCTCATATCTTTTCTTATCTTACCAAATTACAACAAAAGTCTTTCGTCTCACTACTTACCAAATTACAACAAAAATTGAAATTTCTGATTCAATTCCTTGTTATGTGCAACGGCAAGCCCTCGAATAAAAAAACCCACCTCCCCGCTTTCCTTCTTATCTTATGAACCCCCCCCAATACAAAACCAACACCAAAACAAAGCTGAAAGAAAAAAACGGTTGTGGCAAATCAGACCTACGCACATACCATCCATTGAGGGAAAAAACATGCATAGTTGGCTTGCCCGGTCGCCTTCCTCTTCTCTCTTCTCTCTCATCGCTACAGTCCTCCTGTCCTATCCAATGCAGCAAGAGATGAGATGGACCTGCCGATGCAAGGTCGAGCTTCGCGAAACTGGCTGGATCGACCTCACTATGTACGAGAGCCTCCAAACTTCGGGGGTTTCCCGCTCGTGTGGGAGCTTCACGGTGACGTCGTCAAGCACGAGCACTAGAGGAGATCGATCGGTCAACGAATGGGGTTGTTGGGCCCTCTTTTATTGAAACAAAAATAAAAACTCACTTGTCTACTTTATTCGCGTGGGTTGCCTCCCACGAAGCGCTTATTTTCGGTCGGTTAGCTCGACCGTAGTGATGATCAAGCTGGTGCAAGCACACCGAGACTGTAGCTTCTGGCATTCACGATGATGCCTTCTCCTGCATAGTTCTTCATTTTATTTTTCACGGGGAAATGTCTTACAATAGGATCTTTAGCTGGTAAATCAAATCTCACATTCCCCTTAAATACGTTTATCATAGCTTTGATAGTCCTTAGAAAAGGTCTACCGAGAATTATAGGAGCAAGTGGATCCTTAGGCATATCTACTATCACAAGATCAATCATGACAGGGCAATCATGAATTTGAACTATAACACCATGCTTAATGCCTACTATCTGAGTAAAAGTAGAGTTAGCCATATTCAAAATGATATCAGTATTAACATAAGGACCGAGATTGAGACTATCATAAATAGATTTGGGGATAGTGGAAACACTTGCCCCTAGATCACATAAAGCACTGAATTTATTCGATCCTATCTCAGTCTCTATAGTGGGTTCAAAATCATCCTCTTGATTAGTTGGTAACTTACTGTAGAGCTTCTTCCTTTCATCATCAAGTTCATGTATGTTGGCTGCAACTTGTTCAACAAAGACATTATATGCTTCGTTATTAGTTACCTCTGGTAGTGGATACTTCATGGAGTTCATTTTCACAAAATCTGCAACGGTATGAGTGTACTCCGGCACATGGCTTGTGTCAAGCCCTTTAGCTTTGTCTTCGTTGTTGCTTACCACTTTAACTTCTTCAACTGGGTTAGGCTCTGGTTTACCTGCAAACTTAGCCAAGATCAGTGTTTGGCTCTCTGCTATTTTAGCCACTTGTGCTTCCATATTCTTAGATCTTCCTTCAAGTACCTGCACATCATTTGTTAGTCCAACAACCTCACTGGTCAATTGACCAAGTAAGTTATCATGGTTCTTCAAGGTATTCTTGAAGTTTTCTCTGATCAGTCTGACTAGCAATAAAACTTTTAAGAGTTTCTTCAAGAGTATTTCTATTGCGCCACCATTAGCTCCATTAAATTGTTTGATGCTCCTCCATTACTAGGGTAAGGAAGTCTAGGAGCATAGCCATTATTTTTCCAATTAGGATTGTAGCTATTACGAGCAATAAAATTCACATCACTAGTTTCTTCGTTAGTGATGGAATTTATGCTTACCTCTTCTTTACCTTTTATCACAGAGATAAGTTCATCAAGCTTGGCTGTCAACTCCATGCTATTTTCTTCAATGGCATTCACTCTCTTGGTGGTGGTTCTTTCCACATGCCATTGGGCATGGTTTTCTTGCATATCATCTAGTAGTTTCCTGACATCTCCAATGGGCTTTCCCATGAATGCTCCTCCTACAGCTGTATCAAGCATAGTTTTTGACATATGATTTAAGCCATTATAAAACATATGAAGGATTAACCATTCCTCCATTCCGTGATTGGGACAGTTTCTTATTGCTTCTTTCATTCTATCCCATGCAAGCGCTAGTGGGTCATGTTCCTCTTGCTTGAAAACTGTAATCTGAGAACGTGATTGCATATTTTTTGCAGGTGGGCATTACTTAGATAAAAATTTACTGCAATAATCAGCCCAAGAAGTAATACTGCCCTTAGGTAGAGCTAGAAGCCATTCCTTAACTTTCCCTCTCAAGGAGAAAGGGAATAGATGCAACTTAAGAGCGTCAGGGTTATAATCCTTTATGCGTGTCATGTTGCACAATTCAGTGAAATTGTGTAAGTGCATACCGGCATCCTCAAAAGCAGATCCTCCAAATTGGTCCTGGTGAATGGAAACTAACATTGGTGCAACGACGTGTTATACAACGGTTTTTACCCCCTTTCCGCGATGGAGTTTTAAACTGTCACATTGCCTATGTGTACAATACGGGGGGTGGGGGGGGGGCGCTTCCCACAAGACCGAGAAACCATCGACGATAGGTCCTCCGGCCACACACGTGGGGCAAAATTAGCTCGTGTGCGATCGGGCGAGCCATCGCATACAATTATACAGGCCCAATCGGATCCGTTCGTATGTACATCCCAGACAAACGTTTCCGTTCGCATGTACATCCCACACAGTGAATCCCAGGCAAACGTTTCCATTCGTATGTATATCACACACAATTTTCCATTCGTGTGCGATCGGGGGAGATAACACAGATGCTTTCGTAGAACAAGCCGTGGGAGATATGTGGGGACCCTGACTTACATAGTCGAAGCCACCGATTATGCGTGCATAGTGATCCCAAGGATCAATGCTCATTATACACAATGAACCGAATACCAAAGAGTTACATCCATTACATAGCGTCTTACACAAATAGGACCATCATGGTCAAGTATTACATAGATAAAGCCTCAAGGGCTAAACCATCAATAAAACATCGCAACGGAAATCTTCGTCGATAACCTAGTGTTGGGTAACGTAGCATGCAATTTTAAAAAAAATCCTACTCTCACGCAAGATCTATCTAGGAGATGCATAGCAACGAGAGGGGGAGACCGGGAGAGTGTGTCTATGTACCCTCGTAGACCAAAAGCGGAAGCATTTGACAACATGTTTGATGTAGTCAAACTTCTTCTCGTTCCGACCGATCAAGCACCGAACGTACGACACCTCCGAGTTCTGCACACGTTTAGCTCGATGACGTCCCTCAAACTCTTGATCTAGCAAAGTGTCGAGGGAGATGAGTTCCGTCAGCACAACGATGTGGTGACAGTGATGGTGAAGTGATCAGCGCAGGGCTTCGCCTAAGCACTACGAAGATATGACTGGAGGCGTAAACTGTGGAGGGGGGTGCCGCACACGGCTAACAGACCTTGTCCATCACATCATTCTCCTAATGATGTGATCCCGTTCATCAAATGACAACACATGTCTTTTGTTAGGAAACTTAACCATCTTTGATAAACGAGCTAGTCTAGTAGAGGCTTACTAGGGACACGATGTTTTGTCTATGTATCGACACATGTATCAAGTTTTCGGTTAATACAATTCTAGCATGAATAATTGCTACCTCTTGAGCTTGCGTTGGTTTTTCCCTTGAAGAGGAAAGGGTGATGCAGCAAAGTAGAGTAAGTATTTCCCTCAGTTTTGAGAACCAAGGTATCAATCCAGTAGGAGACAACGTGCAAGCCACCAAATACCTGCACAAACAAACACCAACTTGCACCCAACGCCATAAAGGGGTTGTTAATCCCTTCACGGTTATTTGCAACGTGAGATCTGATAGAGATGGATAAAAGGTAAAGTAATATTTTTGGTATTTTTGGTTTATGGGACGGAAAGTAAAAGATTGCAAAGATAGTAAATAGGAAACTAAAATTGTAGATCGGAAACTTATATGATGGAAAATAGACCCGGGGGCATAGGTTTCACTAGAGGCTTCTCCCAAGATAGAAATTATTACGGTGGGTGGACAAATTACTGCCGAGCAATTGATAGAAAAGCGCAAAGTTATGACGATATCTAAGGCAATGATCATGAACATAGGCATCACGTCCGTGTCAAGTAGACCGACTCCTGCCTGCATCTACTACTATTACTCCACACATTGACCGCTATCCAGCATGCATCTAGAGTATTAAGTTCATAAAGAATGGAGTAACGCCTTAAGCAAGATGACATGATGTAGAGGAATTAACTCTAGCATTATGATAAAAACCCCATCTTTTTATCCTCGATAGCAACAATACAATACGTGTCAGTTCCCCTTCTGTCACTAGGATCGAGCACCACAAGATTGAGCCCAAAGCTAAGCACTTTTCCCATTGCAAGAAAAACCAATCTAGTTGGCCAAACCAAATCGATAGTTCGAAGAGGCTTGCAAAGATATCAAATCATGCATATAAGAATTCAGAGAAGATTCAAATAATATTCATAGATAAGCTGATCATAAATCCACAATTCATCGGATCCCGACAAAAGCACGGTAAAAGAGTATTACATCGAATAGATCTCTAAGAACATCGAGGAGAACTTTGTATTGAGAATCAAAGAGAGAGAAGAAGCCATCTAGCTACTAGCTATGGACCCGCAGGTCTGTGGTAAACTACTCACGCTTCATCGGAGAGGCAATGGTGTTGATGTAGAAGCCCTACCCCCTGGGCGCGCCCTCCACCCTTATGGTCGCCTCGTGGCTCTTCTTACTTGCACTCCAAGTCTCGGTGTCTTCTGATCCAAGAAAAATCATCGTGAAAGTTTTATTCCGTTTGGACTACGTTTGGTATTCCTTTTCTGCGAAACTCAGAAACAAGGAAAAAATAGGAACTGGCACAGGCCTAGGTTAATATGTTAGTCCCAAAAATCATATAAAATAGCATATTAATGCATATAAAACATCCAAAACAGATAATATAATAGCATGGAACAATGAAAAATTATAGATACGTTGGAGACATATCAATAACAAACATTTATCATGATATAAGGAAATATAAAATAACAACTTTATTATTGCCTCTAGGGCATATTTCCTTCACTTATACCCATACCATCTGCCTTAACACTACATGCATTCTGAGTGGGAAAGCGTCCTTGTTCGCATGTTCGTCACTGAAGAACTCTTCTTCAAACTCCTGCTCTTCCATGCCTATCCACGTTAATAGCCAGGGACAAGCCAATGAGTACTTTTGAATGTACTCGCAAGCAACCCATAAATGATAGCAGAATGAATATGCACGACTCTATTACTAAGTTGGAATTTTTGTGTAAAACTAGTTTTTCTCATGCAAGTATGATCAATACTTTTTAGAATGCGTCCGTAACAAGTATTAAGAGGTTACAAACATCAACATCGAGAAAGAGTTATAAACGACTCAGTCTCAAGCTTATCATGACTTCCTCATGAATCACATCAACAGTGGTCTCAAACCAATTTTTGTGTAAAACCTAGACATAGTTTAAGCAGCGCCACCCCAACTATCCTTGACCGTGGACACGACTATTCGAATATTTTTACACTCCACAGAGGTTGCACACTTTACCCACAAGATCCTGGGAACTTTCGTGTCAGACACGACCCACAGTACCTCAAGTACCCGAGGTAAGCACCCGATCACTACCTTTCCCTAGACGCAACTAACATAGAGTCCACTCAATTGGTACCATCCCCCGTGCCACAATGCATGGGGTACCAACAGTGTGTCCGGTGCCCTGTAAAACAGTCATGGCCGCCTATCCAAGCACGACCCCGTCTCAAGAGTGACCACACCACTAGTAATGCGGGCTCCATGCTAGCACGAACTAGGTAATCAATAATGCCCTATCCATAACTAGGATAGTGTGGTTGCGCATGTTTGGTTGCGACGGTCATCAAATCTTAAATCTAATCCATTTTCAAAAACAACACACTCGACTTGCCTCGGTACACCACTTATTTGTCAAGTAGTGACCTAGCTCAACATCTCCCAACGACATTAATGGTACCCGTTGGAGTTTTCAAAAGTATTTGTTAAACCACACTTGTTCCTTTCAATGCATAACCCTGCCCCAGTTTGCATAGCCAAGCATCTATCTACTTCCCACCAACACAACTCTAAGCAAGGATAGAGTTATGAGCAATGCAAGTATCAACGGTAATATGCAAACGGAGGCAAGCAAGTTTGTCACCATCAAGATACCATGCTTTCGGTGCAAAAAGTAAGTGCTACAATGACATGAAAAAGTAGTTTTCATCATGGTCAAAGGGTAGCTTTCCTGGCTCAGCAAAGTCTTCAACTCTTCTGGTCCTTTTCCAAGCACTCTGTCTACTCGTCAACTAACGTCAAAAGCAATCACAATAAGCAACACAACAAGGCAGAAAATAAACTGCTCTAAAAATAGGAATGCCACTTTTCTAGAACATATCTGGATATATGAAAAATAACCAAAGTGGTTCTATTGGATTTGGATTAATGAGGATTTTTGAGCATTTCAATTCGGTGGAATCAAGGGAATAATGACTCTGCAAGAAGTTTACAGAATGCCTTTTTATAAAATGAGTGAAATCACTCATTAAATCGGGTATGATTTTAGAAACATTTAGAAATTGGTTCACTGGATTTTGATCCCAAATGAATATTCTAGACATTTCCTAACTTGACTTGTGTGAATAAATGACCTATTCAATGGATCCAGTGAAAACTAGGCATAGTAAAAATGTTCACTATAGCTTTGCTAAATAGAGAATGATTTATGAAGAATATAGGTATTTGAACCATCTCATTTGGATTTGAAATGAGTGCTATGGAAATGTTTGAATCTACCAGAAAAAATAAAAAGAAAGGGGGCTATACCACTCGGGCCAAAATGGCCAGGCTCTGATTCAACAGCGCGCTGGGAGCAAAATAACCGCTGGGCCGGCCCAGCAGCTCAGCCCCGCGGAGGGAGCCACCGACGTTGAAGTGTTGGGTAACGCAGTAATTTCAAAAAAATTCCTATGCACACGCAAGATCCATCTAGGTGATGCATAGCAACGAGAGGGGAGAGTGTTGTCTACGTACCCTCGTAGACCGAAAAGCAGAAGCATTATGACAACGCGGTTGATGTAGTCGTACGTCTCCATGATCCGACCGATCCTAGCACGGAAGGTACGACACCTCCGCGATCTGCACACGTTCAGCTCGGTGACGTCCCTCGTACTCTTGATCCAGCTGAGGCCGAGGGAGAGTTTCGTCAGCACGACGGCGTGGTGATGGTGATGATGAAGCTTGCTACCTCTTGAGCATGCGTTGGTTTTCCCTTGAAGAGGAAAGGGTGATGTAGCAAAGCAGCGTAAGTATTTCCCTCAGTTTTTGAGAACCAAGGTATCAATCCAGTAGGAGGCCACATGCAAGTCCCTCGTACCTACACAAACAAATAAGAACCTTGCAACCAACGCGATAAAGGGGTTGTCAATCCCTTCACGACCACTTTCAAAAGTGAGATCTGATAGAGATGATAAGATAATATTTTTGGTATTTTTATGATAAATATTGAAAGTAAAAAACGCAAAGTAAAATAGATGCAAATTTATATGATGGAGAATAGACCCGGGGGCCATAGGTTTCACTAGTGGCTTCTCTCAAGATAGCATAAGTATTACGGTGGGTGAACAAATTACTGTCGAGCAATTGATAGAATTGAGCATAGTTATGAGAATATCTAGGCATGATCATGTATATATGCCTCACGTCCGCAACAAGTAGATCGACTCCTGCCTGCATCTACTACTATTACTCCACACATCGACCGCTACCCAGCATGCATCTAGAGTATTAAGTTCATAAGAACAAAGTAACGCATTAAGCAAGATGACATGATGTAGAGGGATAAACTCAAGCAATATGATATAAACCCCATCTTTTTATCCTCGATGGCAACAATACAATACGTGTCATTTCCCCTTCTGTCACTGGGATCGAGCACCGCATGATTGAACCCAAAGCTAAGCACTTCTCCCATTGTAAGAAAGATCAATCTAGTAGGCCAAACCAAACTAATAATTCAAAGAGACTTGCAAATATAACCAATCATACATAAAAGAATTCAGAGAAGATTCAAATATTGTTTATAGATAATCTTGATCATAAACCCACAATTCATCGGATCTCGACAAACACACCGCAAAAAGAGTTACATCGAATAGATCTCCAAGAAGATCGAGGAGAACTTTGTATTGAGATCCAAAGAGAGAGAAGAAGCCATCTAGCTAATAACTATGGACCCGAAGGTCTGAGGTAAACTACTCACACATCATCGGAGAGGCTATGGTGTTGGTGTAGAAGCCCTTCGTGATCGATGCCCCCTCCGGCGGAGCGCCGGAAAAGGCCCCAAGATGGGATTTCACGGGTATAGAAGGTTGCGGTGGTGGAAATAGGGTTTCGTGGTGCTCCTAGATGGTTTCGGGGTACGTGGGTATATATAGGAGGAAGAAGTAGGTAGGTGGAGCCACGAGGGGCCCACGAGTGTGGGGGGCGCGCCCAGGGGGGCAGGCGCGCCTCCCTGCCTCGTGGCCTCCTCGTTGGTTTCTTGACGTCCACTCCAAGTCCTCTGGATCACGTTTGTTCCAAAAATCACGCTCCCGAAGGTTTCATTCCGTTTGGACTCCGTTTGGTATTCCTTTTCTGCGAAACACCGAAATAGGCAAAAAAACAGCAACTTGCACTGGGCCTTGGGTTAGTAGGTTAGTCCCAAAAATAATATAAAAGTGTCTAATAAAGCCCATTAAACATCCAAAACAGAATATATAATAGCATGGAGCATTCAAAAATTATAGATACAGTGGAGACGTATCAAAGCTACCGGCGCAGGGCTTCGCCTAAGCACTGCAACGATATGACCGAGGTGGAAATCTGTGGAGGGGGGCACCGCACACGGCTAAGACAATTGTCACCTTGTGTGTCCTAGGGTGCCCCCTGCCCCCGTATATAAAGGAGCAAGGGGAGGCCGGCCGGCCCTCATAGGCGCGCCAAGGGGGGAGGAATCCTCCTCCTAGTAGGAGTAGGACTCCCCCCTTTCCTAGTCCTACTAGGAGAAGAAGGAAGGAGGGGGAAAGAGAAGGAAGGAGGGGGCGGCGCCCCTCCCCCTAGTCCAATTCGGACTAGGCCCATGGGGGGGGGGCGCGGCCAGCCCTTGGCAACCCCTCTCTCTTTCCCCTAGGCCTAGTAAGGCCCATTACTTCTCCGGTGGTTCCGATAACCTTTCCAGCACTCCGACATTTATCCGGTGACCCCCGGAACTCATCCGGTGTCCGAATAACATCGTCCAATATATCATTCTTTATGTCTCAACCATTTCGATACTCCTCGTCATGTCTCTGATCACATTCAGGACTCCGAACTACCTTCGGTACATCAAAACACATAAACTCATAATATCGATCGTCATCGAACGTTAAGCGTGTGGACCCTACGGGTTCGAGAACTATGTAGACATGACCGAGACTCATCTCCGGTCAATAACCAATAGCGGAACCTGGATGCTCATATTGGCTCCCACATATTCTACGAAGATCTTTATCGGTCAAACTGCATAACAACATACGTCTGTTCCCTTTGTCATCGGTATGTTACTTGCTCGAGATTCGATCGTTGGTATATCGATACCTAGTTCAATCTCGTTACCGGCAAGTCTCTTTACTCGTTCCATAATGCATCATCCCGCAACTAACTCATTAGTCACATTGCTTGCAAGGCTTATAGTGATGTGCATTACCGAGAGGGCCCAGAGATACCTCTCCGACAATCAGAGTGACAAATCCTAATCTCGATCTATGACAACTCAACAAACACCATCGGAGACACCTGTAGAGAATCTTTATAATCACCCAGTTATGTTGTGACGTTTGATAGCACACTAAGTGTTCCTCCGGTATTTGGGAGTTGCATAATCTCATAGTCATAGGAACATGTATAAGTCATGAAGAAAGCAATAGCAACAAACTAAACAATCATCGTGCTAAGCTAACGGATGGGTCAAGTCAATCACATCATTCTCTAATGATGTGATCCCGTTAATCAAATGACAACTCATGTCTATGGCTAGGAAACTTAACCATCTTTGATTAATGAGCTAGTCAAGTAGAGGCATACTAGTGACACTCTGTTTGTCTATGTATTCACACATGTACTAAGTTTCCGGTTAATACAATTCTAGCATGAATAATAAACTTTTATCATGATATAAGGAAATATAAATAACAACTTTATTATTGCCTCTAGGGCATATTTCCTTCAGTCTCCCACTTGCACTAGAGTCAATAATCTAGTTCACATCGTCATGTGATTTCACACCAATAGTTCACATCTTTATGTGATTAGTTCACATCTCCATGTGACTAATACCCAAAGGGTTTACTAGAGTCAATAATCTAGTTCACATCGCTATGTGATTAACACCCAAAGAGTGATCATGTTTTCTTGTGAGAGAAGTTTAGTCAACTGGTTTGCCACATTGAGAGCCGTATGTATTTTGCAAATTTTCTAAGTCTACAATGCTCTGCACGGAGCTACTCTAGCTAATCGCTCCCACTTTCAATATGTATCTAGATCGAGACTTAGAGTCATCCAGATCATATCAAAGCTTGCATCGACATAACTCTTTATGACGAACTCTTTGTCACCTCCATAACTGAGAAACATTCCCTTATTCCACTAAGGATAATTTTGACCGCTGTTCAGTGATCCACTCCAGGATCACTATTGTACTCTCTTGCCAAACTCATGGTGAGGTACACAATAGGTGTGGTGCACAGCATAGCATACTTTATAGAACCTATGACTGAGGTATAGGGAATGACTTTTCATTCTGTTTCTATTTTCTGCCCTGGTCGGGTTTTGAGTCTTTACTCAACTTCACACCTTGCAACACATGCAAGAACTCCTTCTTTGACTGTTCCATTTTGAACTACTTCAAAAACTTGTCAAGGTATGTGATCATTGAAATTTTTTATCAAGCGTCTTGATCTATCTCTATAGATCTTGATGCTCAATATGTAAGCAGCTTCACCGAGGTCTTTCTTTGAAAAACTCCTTTCAAACACTCCTTTATGCTTTCCAGAAAATTCTACATTATTTCTGATCAACAATATGTCATTCACATATACTTATCAGAAATGTTGTAGTGCTCCCACTCACTTTCTTGTAAATACAGGCTTCACCGCAAGTCTGTATAAAACTATATGCTTTGATCAACTTATCAAAGCGTATATTCCAACTCCGAGATGTTTGTACCAGTCCATAGATGGATCGCTGGTGCTTGCACACTTTGTTAGCACCTTTAGGATTGACAAAACCTCTTGGTTGCATTATATACAACTCTTCTTTAAAGAATCCATTAAGGAATGCAGTTTTGACATCCATTTGCCAGATTTCATAAAATTGCGGCAATTGCTAACATGATTCGGACAGACTTAAGCATCGCTACGAGTGAGAAAATCTCATCGTAGTCAACACCTTGAACTTGTCGAAAACTTTTTACGACAATTCGAGCTTTGTAGATAGTAACACTACTATCAGCGTCCGTCTTCCTCTTGAAGATCCATTTATTCTCAATGGCTCGCCGATCATCGGGCAAGTCAATCAAAGTCCATACTTTGTTCTCATACATGAATCCCATCTCAGATTTCATGGCCTTAAGCCATTTTGCGGAATCTGGGCTCATCATTGCTTCCTCATAGTTTGTAGGTTCGTCATGGTCTAGTAACATGACTTCCAGAAAGGATTACCGTACCAATCTGGTGCGGACCATACTCTGGTTGACCTATGAGGTTCGGTAGTGACTTGATCTGAAGTTTCATGATCATCATCATTAACTTCCTCACTAATCGATGTAGGCATCACTGGAACTGATTTCTGTGATGAACTAATTTCCAATTCGGGAGAAGGTACAATTACCTTATCAAGGTCTACTTTCCTCCCACTCACTTCTTTCGAGAGAAACTCCTTCTCTAGAAAGGATCCATTCTTAGCAACGAATATCTTGCCTTCGGATCTATGATAGAAGGTGTACCCAACAGTTACTTTTGGGTATCCTATGAAGACGCATTTCTCCGATTTGGGTCCGAGCTTATCAGGTTGAAACTTTTTCACATAAGCATCGCGGCCCTAAACTTTAAGAAATGACAACTTAAGGTTTCATGCCAAACCACAGTTCATACGGTGTCGTCTCAACAGATTTAGATGGTGCCCTATTTAACGTGAATGCAGCTGTCTCTAATGCATAAGCCCAAAACAATAGTGGTAAATTGGTAAGAGACATCATAGATCGCACCATATCTAATAAAGTATGGTTATGACGTTCGGACACACCATTACGCTGTGGTGTTCAGGTGGCATGAGTTGCGAAACTATTTCACATTGTTTCAAATGAAGACCAAACTCGTAACTCAAATATTTGCCTCCACGATCAGATCGTAGAAACTTTATTTTCTTGTTATGATGATTTTCCACTTCACTCTGAAATTCTTTGAACTTTTCAAATGATTCAGACTTTATGTTTCATCAAGAAGATATACCCATATATGCTCAAATCATCTGTGAAGGTTAGAAAATAACGATACCCGCCGCGAGCCTCAACACTCATCGGACCGCATACATCAGTATGTATTATTTCCAACAAGTCTGTTGCTCGCTCCATTGTTTCGGAGAACGGAGTCTTAGTCATCTTGCCCATGAGGCATGGTTCGCAAGCATCAAGTGATTCATAATCAAATGATTCCAAAAGCCCATCAGCATGGAGTTTCTTTATGCGCTGTACACCAATATGACCTAAACGGCAGTGCCACAAATATGTTGCACTATCATTATCAACTTTGCATCTTTTGGCATCAATATTATGAATATGTGTATCATTATGATCGAGATTCAATAAACCATTTATATTAAGTGTATGACCATAGAAGGTTTTATTCATGTAAACAGAACACCAATTATTCTTTGACTTAAATGAATAACCGTATCGCAATAAACATGATCCAATCATATTCATGCTCAACGCAAACACCAAAGAACATTTATTTTGGTCCAACACTAATCTCGAAGGTAGAGGGAGTGTGCGATGGTGATCTTATCAACCTTGGAATCATTTCCAACACACATCGTCACTTTGCCCATAACTAGTCTGTGTTCATTCTGCAACTCCTATTTTTAGTTACTACTCTTAGCAACTAAACAAGTATCAAATACTGAGGGGTTTCTATAAACACTAGTAAAGTACACATCAATAACATGTATATCAAATATACTTTTGTTCACTTTGCCATCCTTCTTATCCGCCAAGTATCTAGGGCAGTTCCACTTCCAGTGACCATTTCCTTTGTAGTAGAAGCACTCAGTTTCAGGCTTGGGTCTATCTTTGGGCTTCTTCATGGGAGTGGCAACTTGCTTGCCATTCTTCTTGAAGTTCCCTTTATTTCCCTTGCCCTTTTACTTGAAACTAGTGGTTGTTGTCAACCATCAACATCTGATGCTTTTCCTGATTTCTACCTTCTTCGATTTCAGCATCATGAAGAGCTCGGGAATCATTTTCGTCATCCCTTGCATATCATAGTTCATCACGAAGTTCCAGTAACTTGGTGATAGTGACTAGAGAACTCTGTCAATCACTATTTTATCTGGAAGATTAACTCCCACTTGATTCAAGCGATTGTAGTACACATACAATCTGAACACATGCTCACTGGTTGAGCTATTCTCCTCCATCTTGTAGGCAAAGTACTGTCAGAGGTCTCATACCTCTCGACACGGGCATGAGTATGAAATACCAATTTCAACTCTTAGAACATCTTATATGCTCCATGGCGTTCAAAACGTTTGTGAAGTCCCGGTTCTAAGCCGTAAAGCATGGTGCACTAAACTATTAAGTAGTCATCATACCGAGCTTTGTCAAACGTTCATAATTCTTTTGTGCATCTGCTCCTGCAATAGGTCTGTCACTTAGCGGTGCATCAAGGACATAATTCTTTTGTGCAGCAATGAGGATAATCCTCAGATCACGGACCAAGTACGCATCATTGCTACTATCATCTTTCAACTTATTTTCTCTAGGAACATATCAAAAATAAACTGGAAGCTACGTTGCAAGCTATTGATCTACAACATAGATATGCAAATACTATCAGGACTAGGTTCATGATAAATTGAAGTTCAATTAATCATATTACTTAAGAACTCCCACTTAGATAGACATCCCTCGAGTCATCTAAATGATCACGTGATCCATATCAACTAAACCATGTCCGATCATCACGTGAGATGGAGCAGCTTTCAATGGTGAACATCACTATGTTGATCATATCTACTATATGATTCATGCTCGACCTTTCGGTCTCAGTGTTCTGAGGCCATATCTGCATATGCTAGGCTTGTCAAGTTTAACCCGAGTATTCTGCATGTGCAAAACTGGCTTGCACCCGTTGTATGTGAACATAGAGCTTATCACACCCGATCATCACATGGTGTCTCGGCACGAAGAACTGTAGCAATGGTGCATACTCAGGTAGAACACTTATACCTTGAAATTTAGTGAGGGATCATCTTATAATGCTACCGCCGTACTAAGCAAAATAAGATGCATAAAGGATAAACATCACATGCAATCAACATAAGTGATATGATATGGCCATCATTATCTTGTGCCTTTGATCTCCATCTCCAAAGCACCATCTTGATCACCATAGTCACCGGCTTGACGCCTTGATCTCCATTGAAGCATCGTTGTTGTCTCGCCAACTATTGCTATCACGACTATCGCTACCGCTTAGTGATAAAGTAAAGCAATTACATGGCGATTGCATTCCATACAATAAAGCGACAACCATATGGCTCCTGCCAGTTGCCGATAACAGTGTTACAAAACATGATCATCTCATACAACAATTTATATAATCACGTCTTGACCATATCACATCACAACATGCCCTGCAAAAACAAGTTAGACATCCTCTACTTTGTTGTTGCAAGTTTTACGTGGCTGCTACGGGCTTAGCAAGAACCGTTCTTACCTACGCATCAAACACCACAATGATTTTTCATCAAGTTTGCTATTTTAACCTTCAACAAGGACCGGGCGTAGTCACACTCGATTCAACTAAAGTTGGAGAAACTGACACCCACTAGCCACCTGTGTGCGAAGCACGTCGGTAGAACCATTCTTGCCTAAGCGTACGCGTAATGTCGGTGTGAGCCGCTTCATCCAACAATACCGCCGAATCAAAGTATGACATGCTGGTAAGCAGTATGACTATTATCGCCCACAACTCTTTGTGTTCTACTCGTGCATATAACATCTACGCATAGACCTGGCTCTGATGCCACTGTTGGGTAACATAGTATTTCAAAAAAACTCCTACGCACACGCAAGATCCATCTAGGTGATGCATAGCAACGAGAGGGGAGAGTGTTCTCTACGTACCCTTGTAGACCAAAAAGCGGAAGCGTTATGACAACGCGGTTGATGTAGTCGTACATCTTCACGATTCGACCGATCCTAGCATCGAAGGTATGACACCTCCGCGGTCTGCACACGTTCAGCTCGGTGACGTCCCTCGTACTCTTGATCCAGCTGAGGCCGAGGGAGAGTTTCGTCAGCACGACGGCGTGGTGACGGTGATGATGAAGCTACTGGTGCAGGGCTTCACGTAAGCACTGCAACGATATGACCGAGGTGGAAATCTGTGGAGGGGGGCACCGCACACGGCTAAGACAATTGTCAACTTGTGTGTCCTAGGGTGCCCCCTGCCCCCGTATATAAAGGAGCAAGGGGGAGGCCGGCCGACCCTCATAGGCGCGCCAAGGGGGGAGGAATCCTCCTCCTAGTAGGAGTAGGACTCCCCCCTTTCCTAGTCCTACTAGGAGAAGAAGGAAGGAGGGGGAAAGAGAAGGAAGGAGGGGGCGCCGCCCCTCCCCCTAGTCCAATTCGGACTAGGCCCATGGGGGGGAGGGCGGCCAGCCCTTGGCAACCCCTCTCTCTTTCCCCTAGGCCTAGTAAGGCCCATTACTTCTCCGGTGGTTCCGGTAACCTTTCCAGCACTCCGACATTTATCCGGTGACCCCCGGAACTCATCCGGTGTCCGAATAACATCGTCCAATATATCATTCTTTATGTCTCGACCATTTCGATACTCCTCGTCATGTCTCTGATCACATCCAGGACTCCGAACTACCTTTGGTACATCAAAACACATAAACTCATAATATCGATCGTCATCGAACGTTAAGCGTGCGGACCCTACGGGTTCGAGAACTATGTAGACATGACCGAGACTCATCTCCGATCAATAACCAATAGCGGAACCTGGATGCTCATATTGGCTCCCACATATTCTACGAAGATCTTTATCGGTCAAACCGCATAACAACATACATTTGTTCCCTTTGTCATCGGTATGTTACTTGCGCGAGAATTGATCATCGGTATCTCGATACCTAGTTCAATCTCATTACCGGCAAGTCTCTTTACTCGTTCCGTAATGCATCGTCCCGCAACTAACTCATTAGTCCCTCTCAACCCTGTCCCGTTCCTCCCCCCGGGCTTCGCCGTCGAACCTGGACCGGTGGATCGTGTGGTCCGCAGCGGAATGGTGGTGCGTCCAGTTCCTCCCCTCAACCATGATTTCTTGGCGATTGCAGAGGCGAGCCACTATGTGCCACTCCATCGACAGGCCACCATCCGCAACATCATACAAGGTCTGCTCCATGAATCTCAGCTTTTCGCGATTGAATCTAGTGATCATTCGTTTGGTGTTGGACTATTTGGATTTCTTGATGAGTTCATGAGAGATACTGCTGTTGCAACGCCACTTGAGCTTGAGGAGGAAGATCTCCTAATCACTTTTGTGCCTCACAATGCTGCACTTAATTGACGCACTACCACTTATGGTCCAGAACTCTGGTTGATGTATTTTGGCTTCCCTTATGATTACCAAACAGAGCACTACATCAACAAGTCACTAGGGGGGTTTGGATCTCTTGTCTCGTGGTACAATCCTAGACAGGATAGAACATACACCATGATTCGTGCCCGAGTTATTCATATGCAGCTCATTCCCAAAAGCTTTGTGGTTTATCAGTTAGGCGGAGCTAGGGATTATTAGACAGTTCAAGTCGCAATTCTCAGGAGTAATGATTGGAATGCTCTATTGCCTGAAGTTCCTCCTGCAGGTGAAGAACCCCCGCCGCCCGATGGCAACCCCACCCACAATTTGGGCCTGATCTCACAGCTGAGCAACTGTATCAACAACAAGTTCATAACTGGCTTGTGCAAAATGCTGCTCCACCAAATGCCACCCCGGCAAATCAACCCATGGATGATGATGAGATTCAGATTGCTGATGGGTGGGGCGCTTGGCCTGCGCCTCCACCCCCTCCGCTCCCTCCCCATCTAATGAACTTCCAAGCATGGCTGGCTGCTCAAGGACTCACCGTGCAACATGGTATAACACCTGAGAACAATGTAGTTGATAACACTGCTGATGCCTGGAATGATTCGATAACTGTCTCTGATGATGCTAGCTCAGATGACTCTGCTATGCAGATTGTGATGCTAGATGTTCTGATTCCTGTGGCTCAAAACCACCAGCCAGTTGTCGAAGAGATCTCCCTCACGGTTGGGTTACATGAACATGGATTGCATTTTGGATTGACTGCCCAAGGTGAGGAACTTGTGCACCTGCTTCTCACAGACCCAGTGCCACGCCAGCAGCTTAACAACTTCATATTCAATGCTCTGCAACCAATGCTGGCCTCAATTGGACCCTGGAATGGTGGATATGGTATGAGACATGAACACCTGCAAGTCCATGTGCTTATATAGCAAAGTGCATCAGGTATTCAGTTTGATCAAGTTTCTACCACAGGCACAATTGTCAGATCTTCGGCTATCATTGAAGAACTCTGTGACATGGACATTGATACACCCCAAGTACAGCAAAATCCTGAACCAAGCATGAATTCTGAATTGATTGCGGTGTCTGATATTTCTGCCCATGTTCCCATCATACTTGAGAACACCACATCTCCTGCAAGGAACACCAGTGATGTCTCCATGCTATTTGCACCCGAGGCATTGTTGCTGGCTATCGAAGGACCTGCTGAACCAGAGACAGTTCAATCTTCAGAATGGCAGCTCCTCCTCTCCCCTGGCACCGGCTTCTTCTAGAGGTCAAGGGAGGCGCAAGGATAAAGCTCCTATTGACATATCCAACTTGCGCCGCAGCACTAGATCCAACAGGTACGATGGCTTTAAAATCTCTCAGCCAACTGACAGCCGGGCTGTTAAATCCAAGGTCAAAGATAGAGTCATTCCCTCTGCTCTGAAAGCCATTGCTCCCAACAACAGTGCTGATACTGCAAATGCTGCTCCTCGCATTGGGACTGACAACACTGAAGGTGCTCCTGCTATCCCTCCATCGACCACTATTGCTACGATGCAGGCCATTGGAGTTCAACTCTGTGCAATACCTGCGGAAGAACTCACAGCAGATGCTCTTAACCAGGACAGGGGAGGGGCGTCGAATGCTTCTTCTTAATTTCCCTTGTTTTCGCTCTTAATTAATAATTGTGCTTTTGAACACTTGGAATGTCCTATGCTGGAACGTACGAGGGCTTAATGCCCCAGACAAACATCTGCCCTATCGAATGTAATTGCGTCTAGTGGTTGTGCTATTATATGTTTGCAAGAGACAAAGATGCCCACTTTTGATTTTGCTATGCTCCGGTCCATTTTCCCATGGAGTTTTGATAAATTTGCATATGTACCTTCGCAAGGGGCTTCTGGGGGGATTGTCACGATTTGGAATAGCGCTATATTCTCGGGAGATGTTATATTTTCTAAATCTTTTGCACTAGGCATTCAGTTCACCTCTAAGCAATCGTCGTAGAAATGGGGCTTAATTAATATTTATGGGCCGTGCCAAGGAGATGCTAGAGAAAATTACACACAATGGTTATTTGATCTCACTATTCCTTCGGATGAGGATTGGCTACTCCTAGGGGATTTTAACTACATTCGTTTGCCGGACAATCGTATCAAACCTGGGGGTAACACTCAAGACATGTTCACTTTCAATGATTTCATCCGCGACCAGGAACTAATTGAACTACCTATTAAGGGCCGAGCGTACACCTAGAGCAACATGCAAAAAGCCCCCCTTCTTGAGCAGCTAGATTGGTTCTTTACCACGATGAACTGGATGCACAATTATCCCAACACGATGGTTAAACCCCTGGGACGCCCTATCTCCGATCATGTGCCTTGCAACGTTGTCATTCAAACCAGCATTCCTAAAATTAAGCTATTTCGATTTGAACAATTTTGGATTGCTCATCCAGGGTTTATGGATGTGGTTTCAACTGCATGGGCTAAACCCGTCAAATTTGGAAAGCACACCAATGCAGCTGCTGTCCTATGCCAAAAACTCAAATCAGTCAGATATGCATTAAGTAGATGGAGCAAAAACATATCCCGCTTGACAGTAGCCATTGAAAATACCAACAAAACTCTCCTTGAATTGGACACTCTTGAAGAACAAAGGGCTTTGACCACACCAGAGGCGAATTTTAGAACAATTCTAAAGAAACACCTCCTGAGACTTTTGTCCTATCAAAAGGAATACTGGAAGAAGCGATGCACGATTCGTTGGATCAGGTTTGGCGATGAAAACACGAATTTTTTCAGGCAGTTGCTACGGAGAGATACATGAAAAACTATCTTGCTAATCTTAAAACCTCATATGGCACTATGGTCGATGATCACAATGGGAAAGAATCCATACTGTTCAACGCTTTCAGTGATAGACTGGGCAAATCAACCCCACATGAAATGAAATTTGATCTAGAGAGCCTTATAGACAAGGATACGGACTTGGACCAGTTGACTGCACCATTCGTCAATGCTGAAATTGACAAAGTGATACAGGAAATGCCACCTGACAAGGCGCCCGGCCCGGACGGCTTTAATGGCGTTTTCCTTAAAGCTTGTTGGCCAATTATCCGGTGTGACTTTTATCGTCTCTGCGCATAATTCCATGATGGTTCTTTAAACATCGACAACTTGAATTATGGGCATATCACTTTGATCCCAAAAACAAACTCCTCGGAAACGGTCAACGACTACCGCCCAATTACACTGCTCAATTGCTGTCTGAAGATAATAACCAAATTATTGGCTAACCGTCTCCAGAGAGTCATTACCAGATTAGTGCACCGCAACCAATACGGGTTTATCAAGGGGAGATCAATTCACGATTGCCTCGTGTGGGCGTTCGAATTTATTCATCAATGCCAGGCCTCCAAACGAGATATAGTTCTCCTCAAACTTGACTTTGCCAAAGCATTTGACACGATCGACCATGAAGCCATGATACCTGTCATGCAACACATGGGTTTCAACTCCAAATGGATCAAATGGATTAGATGCATCTTTGGCTCTGGCAAGTCATCGGTCCTGCTTAATGGAGTCCCTGGACGACAATTTCCGTGCAAATGTGGTGTCAGGCAAGGCGACCCGCTATCCCCCCTAATTTTCGTCCTTGCTGCTGAACTGCTTCAGGCTGTGATCGATGATGCTATGAGAAAACAACTACTTAAACATCCACTGGATGACGCCAACCGAGGGGATTTTCCCGTCATACAGTATGCCGATGACACGTTAATCATAATGCCGGCCTGCCCTACTCAAGCCCAAACAATGAAGAACTTCCTCACTGACTATGCGACATCTATTGGCCTACGTATCAACTTTCAAAAATCTACGCTAGTGCCGATCAATGCCGCACTTGTTCTATGCCAACATATTGCATCAATCTTTGGCTGCTCAGTGGCAACTATGCCTTTCACATACCTCGGTCTACCCTTGGGAACCACAAAACCAACAGTGCATGATCTAGCACCTATGGTGTGCAAAGCCGAACACAAAGTGTCAGCCACAATGTTGCTCATGTCTCATGCTGGTAAGATTGCCCTGATCAATTCAATAGTCACGTCGCTGGTTATCTTCACAATGGGCACGCTCAAGTTACATCCCAAGATTATCGAGAAGATAGACAAGATCAGACGCACGTGTCTTTGGAGAAAACAAACAAAGGACGGGATCAAATGCAACTCCCTGGTCGCGTGGGACAAAATTTTCCGTCCCAAAAAACATGGAGGACTGGGAGTAATTGATTTGCGTGTACAAAATGATGCCATGTTGATGAAATTCCTACACAAATTTTACAACCGACAAGACGTTCCTTGGGTACAAATGATCTGGGACACGTACTATGGCAACAATATCCCACATGCAGTGGACCCCTGCGGCTCCTTTTGGTGGCGTGAAGTCATGCAGCTTAGCCCCATTTTTCGAGGGATTACCACGGTGCAAATTGGGAACAACGACACGACCCTATTCTGGAAGGACTGCTGGAATCATTCTATACTCGCTGAAACCTACCCCCGATCCTACTCATACACAACAAAGGAAGATATCTCAACGCAGCAATTTCTATAGATCACAGACCTGAGTATGGCGTTTCAATTACCACTATCGATCGAAGCACATGACGAAGTACGAGAGATGCAAAGGGCAACAAGGGATGTTAGCCTAGCGAACAGCGACCGTGATGTTTGGTCCTATGTATGGGGGAAGGCTGAATTCAAAACCAAAGACTACTATACTTTCTACTTCAGAGAGGTTCGAGCCCATCAAGCGTATAAATGGCTATGGAAGTTTGTCAGTACACCCAAACTCAAAACATTTGGCTGGTTCCTTCTCTCAGACAGGCTGAACACTAGAAACATGCTCAAAAGAAGGCACTATAATATAGGGGCTAACTTCACGTGTCTCTTGTGTAACGATCGAACAAAAGAAACATTGGAGCACCTGTTCTTCCACTGCGAGTTCTCCGAAGCATGCTGGAGGACACTGAGAATCTCATGGTCTGCTCATGAAGATCGCCTGAAACTATTGGAGGTGGCAAAGCACAAATATGACGGTGGCTTGTTCATGGACACGGTCATCACAGCATCGTTGGGGATTTGGAAAGAACGCAACAACAAACTGTTCAGAGGAGTGCCCCCCACGATCACATCCTGGAAAGGAAGGTTCAAGGAAGACCTAGGCAACCTCACCTATAGGGCCGGGGACAAGAAAAAAGCTCTCATCAGAACACTTGTAAACTCTATTGTGTAGCCGTAGATGTAACAACACCCCCACTCTCTCCTTGAGGGTGGCTCCCACTTGTATGTCATGTAACTATTGGAGAAGAAGTAGCCAGACTCTTGGCGGCTGGATTTATCGTTGAAGTATTCCATCCTGAGTGGTTGGCTAATCCGGTGCTGGTCCTCAAGAAGAATGGCACTTGGCGTATGTGTGTGGACTACACAGATCTCAACAAAGCTTGTCCAGCAGATCCTTTTGGCCTTCCCCGTATTGATCAAATTATTGATGCTATGGCGGGTTGCGAGCGTTTAAGCTTTTTGGATGTATATTCTGGTTATCATCAGATCAAAATGGCAGTTAAGGACCAGGAGAAGACAACCTTCATAACTCCCTTTGGAGCCTTCTACTATGTGTCCATGCCCTTTGGGCTCAAGAGTGCCCAGGCGACTTATCAACGGTGTGTGCAGAATTGTCTTCATAAACAGATCGGCCGTAATGTTCACGCCTATGTGGATGATATTGTGGTAAAATCAAGGAAGAAGGAGACATTTATTGATGACTTGAAGGAAACCTTCGATAACCTGCGGGTTTACAAAATGATGCTTAATCTGGCCAAGTGCGTCTTTGGTGTACCTGCAGGCAAGCTCTTGGGTTTTTTGGTGTCTAACCGGGGTATTGAAGCTAATCCGGAAAAGATCAAGGCCATCACCTCCTTGGCCAAACCAAAGTGTATCAATGATGTTCAACGCCTGGCAGGCCGGATTGCCGCGTTGAGCCGGTTTATCAGTCGCCTTGGCGAGAAGGCCATCCCTTTGTATCAGATGCTGAAGAAAACGGATGACTTCGTCTGGAGTGACGCCGCTAATGAAGCATTTGAGGACTTAAAGCGGCAGCTGGCTAATCCGCCGGTTCTCGCTGCTCCGGTTGACAAAGAGCCATTGTTGCTATATGTGGCAGCTAACGCCCGGGCTGTTAGTGTGGCTATTGTGGTGGAGCGCAAGGAGGCCGGAAAGGAATATCCGGTTCAACGGCCGGTCTACTATATCAGTGGGGTACTTACTGAGTCCAAGCAGAGGTACCCGCATTGGCAAAAATTGGTGTATGGGGGTTTTATGGCAAGCCGGAAGCTTAAGCAGTATTTCCAAGGTCATCCCATCACTGTGGTCAGCTCTGCTCCGTTGGGAGATATAATCCAGAACATGGAAGCAACTCGCCGGATTGCTAAGTGGGCTATAGAGCTCGGGCCTCATGGGTTGAAATACATACCCCGAACGGCGATCAAATCTCAGGCACTTGTGGATTTCATCAATGATTGGACAGAATTACAAGCGCCAGAGGAGAAGCCGGATCATACTTATTGGACTATTCATTTTGATGGGTCCAGGCAATTGGAGGGCTCAGGGGCTGGAGTCGTATTAACTTCCCCATGAGGTGATAAATTTTGTTATGTTCTCCGTTTAATGTTCCCTTGCACTAACAATGCAGCTGAATATGAGGCTTTACTCCATGGCCTTCGGATGGCTAAGGAGATGAACCTAAGCCGAGTTAAGTGCTTCGGTGACTCGGATCTGGTGGCTCAACAAGTGTCCGGCACTTGGGATTCCAAGGACCCACTAATGGCAGCATATCATCGTGAGGTGGATATTGTTGCAGGTCACTTTAAAGGTTATCAGGTGGATCATGTGGACCGGCGGAAGAATGAAGCGGCGGACGCTTTAAGCCGCCTGGGTTCCCAACGTAAACCGGTTCCACCTAATGTCTTCCTGGATGTTTTGCATAATCCGTCCGTCAAGCTCCCTGGTGAAGAGGATTTGGTTGTTCCTGATCCGGAGGCTCAGTTGGTGGCGGCTCTTCATGTTATCCCGGATTGGACGGTTCCATATCTGGCGTATATGAACCGGGGCGAGTTACCAGAGGATGAAACTTTGGCCAGGCAGATAATCCGGCGGTCCAAGTCCATGACTATTATCAATGGAGAGTTACATCATTGTAGCGTGACAGGGGCGTTTCAACGCTGTGTGTCTCCTGAGGAAGGCCGTGAAATTTTGCGTGAGATCCACGAAGGAGATTGTGGTCACCACGCCGGTTCAAAATCTTTGGTGGCCAAGGCGTTTCGTCACGGTTTCTATTGGTTGACAGCTCATGCTGATGCCGAGGACTTGGTCAAAAGATGTGATGGCTGTCAGAAATTCTCAAGGCGCGCTCATGTACCGTCTCAAGAATTGAGGATGATTCCAATCACCTGGCCGTTTGCAACTTGGGGGCTGGATATGGTTGGGCCTTTCAAGAGGTCCAAGGACAAGAAGACCCACCTTTTGGTGGCGGTTGATAAGTTCACAAAGTGGGTGGAGGCAGAGCCAGTTAGTAAGTGTGATGCAACTACGGCGGTTCAATTCATCAAAAAGGTGATCTTCCGGTTTGGCTTTCCACACAGCATTATAACAGACAATGGTACCAATTTGTCAAAGGGTGCCATGAAGGAGTTCTATCAACGTGAGCACATCCGGCTTGACGTGTCATCAGTGGCTCACCCCCAGTCCAATGGTCAAGCGGAGAGGGCCAATCAAGAGATCTTGAGAGGCATCAAACCCCGGCTTATGGTTCCTTTGCAACGGACGCCGGGTTGTTGGGTTGAGGAGTTACCTTCTGTGTTATGGAGCATCAATACCACACCCAACAGATCGACAAGATACACACCGTTCTTCATGGTTTATGGAGCGGAAGCGGTTCTTCCTAGTGACATCCGTCATGACTCACCTCGTGTAGTGGCATATGTTGAAGCTGACAACGAGAAGGCACGGCAGGAATCTCTTGACCTGTTAGATGAGGAGCGTGACATGGCGGCAGCCCGTTCGGCGATTTATCAGCAAGATCTGCGTCGTTATCATAGCCGCCGGGTTAGAACCAGAACCTTTCAAGAAGGAGATTTGGTGCTTCGACTTATCCAGGATCAGACGGACATGCACAAGCTATCCACCCCTTGGGAAGGACCCTTTGTGGTCAGCAAGAATCTACACAACGGGTCATACTATCTAATCGATGTTCGAGAGCGCAAAGACTCACGTAAATCGGAGGAGGAGACCAACCGGCCGTGGAATATTGCTCATCTTCGGCCTTACTATACTTGAGCCATAGGCTCTGCTTATGTACATATTATGACAATGTGTATATTATGATCAATATAATAAACCGGAACCTCAGCTAAAGCGGGGCATCTGTTGATTTTCTTACATCATGTGTGGTTACATGGAGCTTCTGTTTATAAAGCGACGTCCGGTTACCCCTTGATTCAGCTTCTCAAAGCTTTATGTTACATCACTTGGGGGCTTGGTCATATCCGAACCATAGCTACACCTCTTGATTGGCGCAATGCCACAACATCACTTGGGGGCTTGGTCGTATCCGAACCATAGCTACACCGCTTGATCGGCGCAATGCCACAACATCACTTGGGGGCTTGGTCGTATCCGAACCACAGTCACACCTCTTGATCGGCTCAAAACCACATCAATCCGGGGCCAAAGAGAGTGTTGTAAAACAACAGCTCAAACATAGGCACCCACTGAGCACAACTCACAATGTTGCTTGGGGATTCTTTGCTGTCGAAATGAACTAAGAATCTACACTTGTAACAGGCTATCAAGCCATGGCTTGGAAGCCTGGTGTATACACCTAAAACCCCGGGTTAACCTGCCTATTTAAGTAAGTCACTCCGCCCAGGTAAACCTGGTACGACCATTCGAACTTTGACAAGTTACTCTAAAATGAAGACCCTGAACTTGTCAAGTTAAAACGATGATTGGTTAAGGATTGAGGACCATCTTAAAAGGCTTTGCAAAAATGGTTTAACTCAGTGGCCTGGCAGCCCATGAAAAGCCTCGAATTTGGGGCCTGGCAGCCCGTGAAAAGCCTCGACTACAACGGTTTTTATTTGCCTTTTGCTAAGTTTTCTTTGTTTCATAAGCTTTGTGATGTTTTTAAAACCGGTGTTTATCAACCCGGTTAGGCTGTCAACTACAAGTTGTCAGTACACGATCAAATTATAATCCGGAGACTATCAGCCCGGTCTGGTTTTGACTCAAAGTCACCAGTATGGAATAAACCGGTGTTTATTACAGCCCGGAATGATTTTCTGATAAACCGGCATCATATAACAGGAGTTACTTCTACTCCGGATTAGGGTTATTACCCTCATTACAAAGTTGGTCAGCCAACACTATGCCTAAAGGTCACAGGTATCATATATTTCCATATTTGGTTATCTTTTACAATCTTGGTTATAAACCTTGGTCCTATATATATTTGGGTATCATGACCCGCCCGGTGGTAAACCGCCAGGGCGCTTTAAGCTTCTTATCTGTAGGAACAACTTGAATAAATAGCTATGGATTATGAACATTATATCTTAAGCATGGCGGATTAACATGCATCAGTTGCAGATAAATATGCACGAAGGCATAACAGACCAAGTGTTTTAACTAGCCTATTACAAGGCGTTTCAGTGCCCAAAGGGATAATTGTTTCTCAATAAGCATTGCAGCACGTGGAAGACTAAACCGGCCCCCGGATTATGATTGCTTATTAGCTTGACCTGACGGCTGCGGATCATCTTGCACCGGTTCATCTTCTTCATCTCTACCCAGCGGCTGGAAGTCAACAGTTGTCCAGTCGATCCCAGTTAAAGCTTGGAACACAGCTTCGTCGCTTATAAGGGTTGACGGTTCAATATCAGGGGCATAAGTGTGCTTATGGATTGGAGGTATCAGATTTTGCGCTTCAGGAGTTGGTGCAGCAACTCGTTTGTTATTGGTGTCATAGCTCGCCTGCTAAAACGAAAGATCGGCTTCTTCAGCCAGTTGACAAGCCAGTGGACGTACTTCCCGGTTTATGGCGCGGAGATCGTCCTGATCAAATTCTGACCCGTCTTCTTTTAAGCTGGGATAGCCTTTAGCCACTTCCACCGGATCAAGGTCAGGTACCTATGCTTTTGCCCGGGTTAGTGCGGTCAAAGCACCCGCCCTTGCAGCAGATCTCTTTAGCTCTTCTACCCGGGTAGGCAGCATTGACAACCTTGATAAGGTTTCCTTAATTAAAGTGGGGGGAGGCTTGTTGTGTGAAGCGGCACAAATGATCCATTGTGCACCGGTATATAACTGCTCTATCAGCGTGTAGGCGGCCTTCAACTTCTTCTGTACATCAGAGCCCAGATGGCTAATGCGAGTTCCTGCACCATTGTACACATCAGTAAACCGACAACACATGGGAGAGATATGTTGAAAGTATTAAGGGAAAGATGTTTTACCGAACATAGCAGCAGTCATGGCATGAATCTGCCGCTTTATGCCGGTCAGTTCATCAACCACCGGTTTAAGAGCGGCTTATGCTTTTTCAGCCCTTTTTATCAAAGCGGATTTTTCAGTCTCCCAAATCGCCCGCTCTTTGTTGAAGCCCTCTTTCAGTTTCTCCATAGCGCCTAGAGCGCAGGTCAATTCTTCCTTCGCTTTGGAGGATCAGCGGTTTGGCTTTCCTTCTTGCTCAGTTCAGCCTACAAAGAGACAGATATATAATAAGTTGACAGTACATATTTGAAGTACCAAGTACATAACAAGTTATGCCCTTAGTACTTGGGGGCTAATGCATATTTGCTCTTTATCAGAATTTTTTACAAGTCCCAAGCACAATACAAGTATTAAGCTTGGCACTTGGGGGCTAATGTGTATTTGCTCATAAAATGATGATATGGGAATTCTTCCACAAAGTCCCGATTCATCTTTATAAAGTTAAACCGACCCTTGGGGGCTACTGGAGTTGATAAGCTGCAATTAAATATAAGAGAGAAACACTTATGAAGTTACCTCATAGCGCTCCTTCATCATATTTACCAAACCGGCTTCGTAGTCACGGCTGGTGTATAGACGGTTCAGGAAGCCAGAGTGAAGGTCTTGAGCATTCAGATGGGCATAATTTGACAAATCAGCGTTCCATTTGCCTTTGCCAATTGCAGAGAGCTCATCTTTGGCAGTATGCTTTGACAAAGCGGCAGGATTGCCCGGAGCAGTATGGCCAGTGCCAGTAATCATAATGTCATCATCTTTGTCATCAGCAGCCGTTACTGGGGTTGGCGGTTTGTCAGTATTTTTAACTGGACTTGCCGGTTTATTGTCAGTTCGGACAGGGCTGGTCAGCTGGTCAGCATGGCTTGTGGTGTCAACTTCTGCCTGCTCAGCAATGAAGTCATGATCTTGAGGCGGTGGGTCATTCAGTATGGCATCAATGTTGGTCTCTTCAGGATCTGGAGTTTTCTCCGGTTCAACAGCCACGTCTTCATCAGCCGGTTTATTCAACCGAGCTTTCTTGCTGGGTCTGGGCTTGGCGCTGAGAAAAATAAACATGAGGATCAGTACAGTATATCAAAATAGCAACATCAAGGATAACAACAAGTGTATAGCTCACCCAAGAACCGTTTTGAGGGGTGGAAGTTTTGTGGCCGACGACTCGCCAGAAGATGAGTGAGAAGTGCCCTGATAATTTGAATCAGACGGGTTAAGAGGCTGGCGGAAACAACCTGCTTTGGGGCATGAAGTATCAATGGGATAAGAGACCTCTGATCGGCATTTCCGAACTGGACCGTTCGGTAAACCGACGGAGGCAACTACCTGGCCGCTGTGCCGGGTTGTGCGGCGAGCCTCGTGTTGCTGCGTCTTCAAAAGAAAGTTTGGGTCCAAGTAAGCAAGGGGGTGAGAAAATTTTACTTTCCGGTTTGCTTGATGGATTTTTGATGTTGGCAGAGGATCTGAATCAGAGGAAAGAATGGTTACCTCTACGTCATCAGCATGACTGCCTTCAGCGTTGTCCTGATAATAATCATTGTCAATGAGATGTACAAAAAATGAACCAAGAGAGTCAAGTTCTACCTCTGATTCCGGATTAACCACATCGTCATCAGCTGGTAGCTCGGAGGATGCAGTGGTCCTTTTCTTGGTAGGTTTTTTGATAACCTTGGTCTTTGGATGAACTGGCTTGACCGGTTTATCTTGCGTCTTGACCGGTTTGTCTTGTGGTGGTTTCTTGTTCCAGAATGGATCATCACCCTGTCAGAAAATAATCACACTTTCAGAGAATATTTGGACAAAAACAACTTCAGATAAAAAGATTATATGATTCTTACAGCTGGCGGTTTGTTGAAAGCGCAGAAAGGGAGTAGTCTGGTTTGGGCACAGACAGCCTCCGGTTCATTCAGCATTTTCTTTACAGCCTCAGTGACTTCTGCATCTGTAAGCTGAATGTCAATGTGCCGCTGAGCATCCTTTAAACTCCCCGTATACTCACACATCAAACCGGAGCGCTGGCTTAAGGGTAGAATACTCCAGCTTATCCAGCAACGAGCAGGATCAACTCCTGTCAAACCGTTCGCCATGAAGGCTCTAAGCTTTGATAATTGGGGAGCATAGTTGGCCCTTTCTTTTGCCGTCAACCTCTGAGGAAAAGGATGTGTGTTGCTAAGGCGTTCAGGGCGGTAACCCGGCAGGGGGTTTTCATCAGGTGGAGATGTATCCATGCAATAAAACCAAGTCTGGTTCCACTCTTTGGGGTGACTGTGGAGTTTGGGATGAGGGAAGGTGACTTCCTTCCTTTTCTGAACCGCCATTCCGTCCAGTTCCGTATTGGGTCCATCCGAGAACTCTGTGCGACGGTTTAAGTGAAAGAAATCCCTAAACAGTTCGACTGTAGGTTCCTCTTGCAGATAAACCTCACAGAAGACTTGGAAGTGGTAGATGTTGGCCATGGAATTGGGACCGATGTCTTGAGGGCGCAGCTGAAAATTGGCTAGTACATCTCGGAATTTTTTTTGAACCGGGAGGGCTAAAACCTCGTCTGAGATGATCAGCAAACACGACTACCTCTCCGTCCTTGGGTGTAGGAGTACTTTCCGGGCCAGGGACCCTCCAGTGGATGACATCTTTTTGGCTAAAGTGCCCGTTTTAACAAGATTGTTTAACTGCTCTTCGGTTACTCGAGAGGGAGCCCAATTGCATTCATAGACTTGCTTGGCCATGGCAATGGAAATCTGAAACATGATTATTGCCGGTTTAAGATTTACAGTGGACAACTATACAGCAGTATAAGGATACAAGCATATTGATAAACCAGATTTGGTTATTCGTAAACCGAAGTCTGACAATGGAAACAGTATAATGATGAATGCATTGGCGGTTCAACAGGGGACTAATGGTATCTACCGGGTTATCATTTTATCTGTGAAGTTAAACCTCCTAATTTGGCATTAAAGGTATAAGTATAAAGATGTATAAGTGAAGGGAAAAACAAGTTTCACAGTTTGGCATGAGAATTTCAGATCTGCCGTGCGTTGGATAATCAAAATATACTCTGGTCTAATATCAAGCGCTCAAAAAGTTCAGTGAAGTTCAGATGAGTTGGATATCAAGCAGGTGCCTTAATAAGAAGAAAGGAGTCTAAACTACAAAAGGCGCTGAAAATAGTCAACCGGCCATTGGTGCTACCGAAGGAAGAACAACTTCAAGCTATGAAGAACACCGAACCCTAATGGCGGATCTAGGGCGAGAAGAAGAGGGGATTACTGGTGCAGGAGGAAGCAGCGGAGGATCACTACTTTTCTCTGATACGATCAGGATGATGCAGCGGCCTTTGTCGAAGCAGAGACGAAGGACGACGGTGGCGGCAGAGCTCGAGGGTCGATCGGCGCGAGGAAGACGACGACGTGAAGAGGCACGAGGGGGAAAAATGGAAAGACCCCCTGGCCCTATTTATAAGGGTAGAAAGATAAGCGTCAGGCGCGAAAATCGAGGAGCCTAAATTTTGGATATGAGGCAGAGCTGTCGCCTCGATTATCGGAGGCTCATTAATGAAGGTGGATTATACACAGTTTTAAATAACCGGTGATGTCACGGCGGTTTACCATGATCCCAGAAGATGATGTCACGGCGGTTTACAAGATCATGTGAAGATGTTGATGAAGAAAATTTCTTAAGTATTGAGGATTGACATGAACCAGTTCAAATCAATCTGGGGCCTAATGTTGGGGATATTACCATTGGGCGTAAACCGGCCAGGAGATGCCGGGTTAACCCCATAAGTAGTTCATCTGTATCTGAAGTCCATGAAGACGGACGGTGACGCTTTATGGAGGCCCAAGGATCAAAGCCGGTTTAAGGTCTGTAGACATAAACCGGCATTGATATGTAAACTTGTGTTGTAAGATAGAAGTAGCAGAGACCGAGCCGGACACAATTATGAGCCAGCCTCGGGATTCTGTAAACCGACGGGCGTCAACCCATGTATATAAGGGGACGACCCGGCGGCGGTTCAGGAACAACAGACACAACTCGAGACTCAGGCAAAGCGTATTCGCTCCCTGGTCATCAAAACCCCAGCAATTCCATCACAACTAGACGTAGGCTTTTACCTTCATTGTAAGGGGCCGAACTAGTATAAAACTCTCTTGCATCCCTTGTCCGCTTTAACCCCTTTAAGTTAACCCGTAGCGATGGCTCCACGACTAAGTCCTTTCTCTAGGACATCTGCCATGACAAAACCACGACATCTTTGTTGCAGTAATACAAGATGTAGTAGGGGTTTCCCCCTACTGTCCAATTGATCAAAAAAAAACTAACTCATTAGTCACATTGCTTGCAAGGCTTATAGTGATGTGCAAGAGGGCCCAGAGATACCTCTCCGACAATCGGAGTGACAAGCTCTATCTATGCCAACTCAACAAACACCATCGGAGACACCTGTAGAGCATCTTTATAACCACCCAGTTATGTTGTGACGTTTGATATCACACTAAGTGTTCCTCCGGTATTCGGGAGTTGAATAATCTCATAGTCATAGGAACATGTATAAGTCGTGAAGAAAGCAATAGCAACAAACTAAATGATCATCGTGCTAAGCTAACGGATGGGTCAAGTCAATCACATCATTCTCTAATGATGTGATCCCGTTAATCAAATGACAACTCATGTCTATGGCTAGGAAACTTAACCATCTTTGAGTAACGAGCTAGTCAAGTAGAGGCATACTAGTGACACTCTGTTTGTCTATGTATTCACACATGTACTAAGTTTCCGGTTAATACAATTCTTGCATGAATAATAAACATTTATCATGATATAAGGAAATATAAATAACAACTTTATTATTGCCTCTAGGGCATATTTCCTTCACGAAGGTGAATTGCTGGAAGGCGCTTCCGCCGCAGGAAAGTGTATCATGTGGAAGCTGTGTCCACTTAACCTAACAGGCGGGGCCTAGTCAGTTGCCGCCGCCACTTATAGGTGGGCCCCACTTGACAGGGCCTTCTCCTTCCTCCTGCTCGAGTAGAGGAGAGGCAGGGGAACTCGGTCGCCGTTCGTGCCGGTGACCCATGCGGTCTTCGGGGAAGCCCGGTGTACTGGGGTGCTCGAGGGAGGACGCCACATTCGTTGAGGTACACCACGGATGCAAGGAAGGATAGGTGCGAGTTTCTCATCGCCCGCAGTGGACGGTGACAACGGTGAGGATGGGGCACGGCGTTGCAACCGCGGAGAGGAAGGAATGGAGCACCCAAGTGATCCGTGGTGATGGTGGGTATGCTCTGGTGTGGTTTTAGGGAGAGGAGGGTGTCAGGACTGTGCCAATTCGTTCGAGGCCGAGGCGGCGACATGGAGGCCATGGTGAAGGATCTGAGCTCAAGAGATCGAATGGCTTAGCTAGGGGGGTCTCTGTGAGTGATAGGAGTGACTCGGAATGCGAGAGTGAGCTCGAGGAGGCTTTATACGGCGAGGCCGTGGCACACCGTGGGTGGGGCTCATGGCTGCCCGAGGGAATTGCCATGGTGATCGAGGGAGGAGGCCTAGAGCCCTCTGTGGTGTTCGTGGGGGTGTTTTATGGTTCAAGGAAGGGAGAGAGGGAGCAGGGCGAGCTCGGGGCGGGTCCCTTGCAAGCACAGGGAGTGGTGGAGGTCGGGCGACGCTCGGGCACTGACATGCCTCCAACGTATCTATAATTTTTTTATTGTTCCATGTTGTTATATTATCAATCTTGGATGTTTTATATTCATTTTATAGCAACTTTATATCAGTTTTTGGGACTAACCTCTTGACATAGTGCCCAGTGCCAGTTGCTGTTTTTTGCTTGTTTTTTACTTCGCAGAATATCAATACGAAAGGAAGTCCAAATACCACGAAACTTTTTGAAGATTTTTTTCTGGACATAAGACACCTTGGGAGCCAAGGAAGTGCACGAGGGGAGGCCCATGGGGCCCACAAGGCACCAAGGCGCGCTAGAGGCCCCTGGCGCGCCCTGGGGGGTAGTGGGGCCCTGGGTGGCCTCTCCACCGACTATCAGCTCTATAAATACTCTAAAATCCCAAAAACCCTAAGGGAGTCTAGAGATCAGAGTTTCCACCGCCGCAAGTTCCGGAACCATGAGATCCAATCTAGGGGCCTTTTCTGGCACCTTGCCAGAGGGGTCAACGATCACAGAGGGGTTCTTCATCATCACCCTTGCCCCTCTGATGATGCGTGAGTAGTTTACCACTGACCTACGGGTCCATAGGCAGTAGCTAGATGGCTTCTTCTCCCCTTTTGATCTTCAATACAATGTTCTCCTCGATGTTCTTGGAGATCTATTTGATGTAACTCTTTTTTGCGGTGTGTTTGTTGGGATCCGATGAATTATGAGTTTATGATCAGATCTATCTATGAATATTATTTGAGTCTTTGTTGAACTCTTATATGCATGATTGTTATAGCCTCGTATTTTTTCTCCAAAACTTTGGTTTGGTTTAGCCAACTAGATTGATTTTTCTTGCCATGGGAAGAGGTGCTTTGTGATGGGTTTGATATTGCGGTGCTCAGTCTCAGTGACAGAAAGAGACATGACATGCATGTATCATTGCCATTAAGGATAAAAATATGGGCTCTATTCCTGCATGAATAGATCTTGCCTACATCATCACTACAAAAAAAATACACTTCCGTGATGATACGTGTTTGTCATAGTAGGTCGCATTTTTTGTCATGCATGTACATCCATGACAAATTTATGACAGAATCAAGATAGTCATACCTGTGCTGTCGTAGAAGTGTTCCATGACATTACCAAAATTATCATCACGAAAGTGTCCACTTCCATGACGATAAATCGCGCGTCACAGAAGTGCTTTCGTCAAGGGTGACCGACACGTGGCATCCACCGTAACGGAACGCTGTTAAGCTATCAGGTCAGGTTTTGGATCCGATAACCCGTTAACAGCCAGGACCAATGGGGATTTTCCACGTGTAAAATTCTGATTGGGTGACGGAAACACATGTCAGCTCCGCGTTGGCACAGGTGTCACTCATCCAATGGGCGAGGTGCGCCTATGATATGCTAACACGTGGACCGGCCCAAAAGTGGCCCATAAAGTTTAAATGGGCCGGCCCAACTAAAGGCCAACAAGATTTTGCGGTCCATAATGGGCCAGCCCAGCAAAAGGCCCACGAGATTTTTCGTATCATAATGGGCCGGCCCAGCTAAAGGCCCACGAGATTTTGCGGGCCATAATGGGCCGGCCCAGCTAAAGGCCCGCGAGATTTTGCGGACCATAATGGGCCGGCCCAGATAAAGGCCCGACATTCTCAGTTAAGGCCTGTACGGCTAGTGTCAAATCGGCCCGTCAACGGCCTGTCCTAAACTTGTCATCATCGTGGCCCATGATCACTTCTGGCCCGTTAATAGTCCGCTAAGTATATGGGCCGAATTATGGCCCAGTGTATTTCCGGCCTGTTAAAGGTCCTGCTTCATTTGGGCCCATTTACAGGCCATTGAAACTTTCGGCCCATAAACAACCATGAAGGATTTGGGTCATATTCGGCCATGTCTGACATTCGGCCTGTTAGCGGCCCGCCATAGATTTGGGCCACTTTTGGCCTATTGTGATTTTCGGCCTATTAACGTCAGACGAAATCCATGGGCCATATGTGGCCCAACGTCACATCGGGCCCACTAACGGCCCATGTAAAAATGACGATAATCTAGCCCGACCGAACTTCCGGCATGTTAAAGGCCCGTGTATTAGGTCGGCGCATTTACGGCCCGTCCGAATTTCGGCCTGTGAAAGATCCGCATCGTAAATGGGCCCAATCTCACTTTTGGTCTTTTAAAGGCCCATGTTTTCTATGGGCTCGAGATATTTACACCTGTAAACGGCCTATTGTTACTGAGGGCCCAAATTATGTTTAGGCCTGTTAAAGGCCCACTATGGGCACAGGCCTACCAAAAAAATATGAAATCTTATGCTGATTTAGGCCCAGATATTTTAAGTGGGCTACATGCAAATTTCGGCCCATAATCATTTTTAGCCCAATTGGAATGGGCCCAACGAATGTTGGCATGTTGGGCTCCTACGAAGCTTTCGGCCGAATACATTACTAAGATAAACCTACACTATACAAAAATAGCGTCGTAATTATTGCAGCCTTTGGCAGCATCATAAATGTTGTATCACAACAAAAGGCCTGTTGGCATAAAGTTTACAGTGCTTGCAGATAAAAGCACCACCAGATGTATAGAAGCACATATCATTTGACCTGAGTGCTAATGTTTTAGGCTGTAGAATCTGATGGAGCAGCACGATCTTCACCTTTTTTCCGCCATTGCTCTTAAATAACGAAGCGGATGTCTGATAGTCTGGTTTCAAAACCATTCATATCTTGACGACATTTGTCAACCACTATTCTTGTTTCCAAAATGACATCCATTAGGGATTGGACTTGTGTCTGGAGCACAGATATATCACTCTGTCTAGCAGGAAGATTTTGTTCAGTAGGCGATTTGGACGAGGTTACCTTGACAACCAACCCAGAATTACGCATGAAGGTGCTCTTTGCACTGTTAGTGGAGAGATACTGACGCACCGCAGCTAGAGGTGACATTGTGCCTGTGGTAGCCTCGTCACCTTCAGGTGGTTGTGGCTGTTCAATCATTTTTTCCATAGCTTCCTGAAAGTTTGAACTTGTAGATTAGTGTACCAGATAAGTTACTAATGAGACAAAAACAAACAAAGTAGGTTACACGTTTATACATAACTTATTTTGGTGAACTACTGTAATACATTAGCATGTATTGTAGTGCCAACTACATAATAAAATCACTTTCGGAACATATGTCCATGTAGCATGCCTACTGTATTGTCTATTTCCTCACATTCGTTGACATCTAAGGATAAAGAGACATGGTTTAAAGTAGGATGAACATAGTATGCCATCATTCATATCATGGGCAAACAGATATAAAACAAACAGGCTATTTTATCATTGTGTGCGCACGTGAACATAACAACTAGAATACAGATCAAGACCAAAAGAATATCCTTCATCTCTTTTAAACCATGTAAGGTGAAATGATACGTTAAGACAACTGTGTATAAAAGTGAACAGAGTAACTGACATTGGCTGCAAACCAAGTAGTTAAATGAACACATCACAATACCAATCAGTTCAAAGGCAGGAGGAGTAAGGACTTACAACAGCGGCTTGAACTGGTGTGCTCATGCCCTTCATCTTGCTGGTGTGGCAATCCTTGAAGATTTGCACTGCATTCGGTTCAGGTTCTTTTTGGTCCGCACAGGCTTTCCTCTGTATTTGGAACAAGTCAATATAGATATGATAATATGGCACAGAAAAAAGAAGGAAGTAGCAGATATTTACAAGAGCCTCGCAGTGTGCAATATAGTTACGAGATCCTGTTGTCTGTTGGAATTTCACTTTAGAACGGTTGGTCTTGTTCTTCAAACAGTTAGCCTAGAAGAAGATACACTTGTAAGGCACATACATAAATACAAGTTCAATATGTGGTCTGATCAAATACATATGGCCTACCTGATACTTTGGATCAGACCAGTGTTTAATGAGGGCTGTCCAGTCTTCATCTGTAATATATTCCACTGGAGATGTTTGGGCGATTTCATTGTTAGCCTTGCCTTCAAAGTGAGATTTTCTAAGGTGGTACCGATACTGTCGCAGAGCAGACTGAAAAACATGAGTGCATGCTTGTTTAGTTGCATCATCTTTCGGATCCAACTTGAACCTCATCTGTTCAAAAAAGAATGTGAGTCTTATTAGGAGGAAGCTAGAAAGTATGGGACAGAGCAAGACAATATTACTAATTGCGATGAATAACATTACTTACGGATAAATGGTCAAGGAAGGTGTTAAACTGGGTATTGTCTTTCTCATTCCTGTACTGGATGCACGTTGGGAGGATACGTGCATGACACCTAACGGCAACGGCTGCCTCTGATACTAACTTGGCTGACTCTGTAGCATCACGTGGCCTTTTTAAACCTGCCTCAAAATGGATCTCCATTCTTCCTCCTTTAGATTTTGTTAATCTATCAAGCATTATCCCTGATGTCTGTTTCCGCTTGCGTCGTGGTGCTAGTTCAACAACGAATATGGAAAGTGTTAGTGTACATCAAACTGTGAGAGCACATATAAAGGAGCATGCAACTGCAACTTGACTCGGTCAGGTACCGTCTTGGTGTTGATGCTCATGAGGTTCATCTGATCTTGCCAAGTCCTGTTGTGTCAGCAGTGCTTCGGAAGTAGTGTTAGGTGTGAAGGCAGCTTGGGAACTGGCCAGTTCCGGAGCAAGCGAACAAGTAACTCGTTGAGATGCTGGTACAGTTGAAGCAGATGCTGCAGCTGGTGGAGCAGGTGATACCGTGTTTGTAGATTTAGCCAGTGGACTTGGACCTTCTACTGCACTATAAGTACCAGCAGAATCTGGACGGCCGATCCTTTTCCGTTTCACCCGACGAGTAACACCACTCCCTACTATATTATTTTCCTTGCTCTTTTTTGACTTTGCCATGTCAAGCCGTACCCACAACACAAAAGAATAAAATCGCTCTTCAGAACTCATTGATGCATGATACTGACAAGCAATACTTTGATGTAAGACAACCGTATGAGGATGGAATATGTAAGGAAAACAGGACGGCATGACATATACACAGCTACGATGTGTAAACTAAGCAGAAGGATTTTCAAGAAAATAGAAGTGATGCAAGCTAGACACCATATGAAAGATGCAACCAATATTACTCTGTCAAGTTAAAAGTGTCTTGTCATAAGTGGCAATTCGAAAAATTAGAAGCAGTACAACGTAGAAATCAATGCAAGATGCAACCACTATCAAACTGCCATGTTAAAAGTGTCCAATCATGAGTGACTGATGCGGGATACACAACAGCAGTACTTTGATGTAAGAACATGGTATGATAGATAGATGCAGTGTATTCTAGACATAGAACGCCATGTCATATGCACATGTATAACGTATGAACTCAACAGGTGCAATTTAATCAAAATAGAAGAAATACAGGCTAGACAACATATACAACATGAAACCAATTATCACACTGTCAACTTAGAGCAAGCACCTGCAATGGAGTACAGGAGATGAACTCATCATGTAGACTTGGGACTTCAACTTCATTAGCAGTAGCAGTGGAAAATCTAGAGAGTCTCTGTTTGCGTCGGTGCGGAGGACCACCAACATCCCCTAACTTACTCTTTTCCTTCCTATTTTCTGATATTGCCTTATGAAGTCAAAACCACAAGAAGATGAATAAAATTAGCTCTGCATAACTGGTTGATGCATGATACAGACGAATACTACTTTGATGTAAGGCAAGCGCAGGATAGGAGGATGGAATATATACAAAAAAAGACAGCATTTCATATTCACACGTACGATAGGAGGATGGAATATGTATGAAAAAACAGTAAGCGGAAGGCATTTCAACAAAATTAGAAGAAATGAAAGCTAGGCACCATATGAACATGCAACCAATATCACTCTATCAGGTAAAAAGTGTCTCGTCGTAAGTGCCATTTCAAGAAATGAGAAGCAGTACAAGCTAGAAGACAATGCAAGATGCAACCTACATCACAGTCCCAAGTTAAATGTGCCTTATGGGTAAGTGATCGTTGCAGGTATAAGTTGTAAGCTACGCAGATGCAATTCAACATAATCAGAAGCAATACAAACTAGACATCATACGGAAAACGCAACCACATATAATAGTTCTAAGTTAGAGCAAGCACCTGTGATGGTGGAGTAGGGGAGATGTGCTCATCATGTACACATATGTTCTAGAAACAGGAACACGTGTCATATTCACAGGCATTATGTGTAAAGTAAGCATATGCAATTCAACAAAGTTAGAAGCAAGACAAGCTAGACATCATACGCAACATGCAACCACATATAATAGTGCCAAGTTAGAGCAAGCACCTGTGATGGTGGAGTAGGGGAGATGTGCTCATCATCTACACAGCTACATTGACTGTCTAGCCTTGCGTTCTCTTGCGAATCTTGTTGGGAGGATGGCGGAGTAGAATCTGTAGAGAACGTCCATTTCAGTTGCTCGGAAGGACCACCATCATCCAGTGCCTTGCCAATTTCCTTCAGCTTTATTGATTTTGCATTGTGAGGTCAAACCGACAAGAAAAAGGAATATAATTTGCTCTTCAGAACTCATTCATGCATGATACCGACGAACACTACTCTGATGAAAGGCAAAGTCATGATACGAGGATGGAATATGTACGAAAAAATGGACGGCTTGACATATTCACACCTATGATGTGGTAACTAAGCAGAAGGCACTTCAACAAATTAGAAGCACTTCAAACTAGACACCATATGAAAGGTGCAATCAATATCACTCTGCCAAGTTAAAACTGTCTCGTCATAGGTGACGTTCATCAAACTAGAAGCAATACATGCTAGAAATCATATTCAAGATGCAAACCAATATCACACTGCCAACTTAAAGGTATTCCATCATAAGTGACTGATGCAAGATACACAAGAAGAGTAGTTTCATGTAAGAACATGGTGTGATAGACAAATATAGTATGTACCAAAAACAGGAAAGCGTGTCATATTCACACGTATCATGTGTAAGCTAAGCAGATGCAATTTACACTAATTAGGAGCAATACAAGCTAGACACCATATGCAACATGCAACTAGATATCACACTGCCAAGTTAGAGCAAGCACCTTGGATGGTGGAGTAGGGGAGCGGAGACTTGGACCTTGTAATGCACTATCAGTACAAGGAGAATCGGTACAGATGCTCCGTTTACACTACAAAAAAAGACACATCTGTGACATTTTGGGCCGAACGAATTTTTTTTCTGTCATACTTATGACACTTCTATGACGATAATTGTGACAAAACACGGTATCATCATAGATGTGGTGGGGTCCTACTTCTATGACAAAAAATCATGACAGAAAATGGGATTTTTGTCCTGGGCGGGCCGGAGACGCGGCTGCATGACATTCTTTGGGCCGTCCATGATGGAAAAAACCGTGGTAGAAGCGAGGGCGTGGAAAATATCGGGGAGTCCCCGGTTACGGTGGGTGGTCGGGGGCCGAGCAATGCGCGTTTCTCTTGTACGTACGCGCGTGTGTGCGAGGCGTTGGGCTCTAACTGAACCCGAGCGATTGCACTGCATGCTACGCGTTACTGAACCCGAGCGATCGATCGATGGCTGTTAACTGAACCAGATCGAGCGATTCCTTCGCTACTGCTGCTAACTGAAGCCGATCGATGCTGCCTCTAGATGAACAGTGAGC